>NW_026973903.1:0-369707 GCF_034640455.1 Diachasmimorpha longicaudata | reverse complement strand
GCCATTGGATTCGTGAGACGATTTCCGATTTTTCTAGGGGTCCGGGAATTGTCGACAGACAATTTTTTTGTTTTTCGCGTTTATCTCGGCTCCGGGGCCTCCTAGAGCCAAACGGGCCCGGATTTGGGATCACGCCGTTTTTCGCCCATATCTTTGAGAATATCATAGCTAGGACAATTTGGCTGGCGCCTTTGGATTCGTGAGACGATTTCCGATTTTTCGAGGGGTCCGGGAATTTTCTAAAGTCGATTTTTTCGTTTTTCGCGTTTTTCTCGGCTCCTGGGCCTCCTAGAGCCAAACGGGCCCTGATTTGGGATCACACCGTTTTTCGCCCATATCTTTGAGAATATCATAGCTAGGACAATTTTTCTGGCGCCATTGGATTCGTGAGACGATTTCCGATTTTTCTAGGGGTCCGGAAATTGTCCACAGACTATTTTTTAGTTTTTCGCGATTATCTCGGCTCCTGGGCCTCCTACAGCAAAACGGGCTCTGATTTGGGATCACACCGTTTTTCGCCCATATCTTTGAGAATATCATAGCTAGGACAATTTGGCTGGCGCCATTGGATTCGTCAGACGATTTCCGATCTTTCTAGGGGTCCGGGAATTGTCCACAGACTATTTTTTTGTTTTTCGCGTTTATCTCGGCTCCTGGGCCTCCTAGAGCCAAACGGGCCCGGATTTGGGATCACACCGTTTTTCGCCCATATCTTTGAGAATATCATAGCTAGGACAATTTGGCTGGCGCCACTGGGATTCGTGAGACGATTTCCGATTTTTCTAGTGGTCCGGGAATTGTCCACAGACAATTTTTTTGTTTTTCGCGTTTATCTCGGCTCCGGGGCCTCCTAGAGCAGAACGGGCCCGGATTTGGGATCACGCCGTTTTTCGCCCATATCTTTGAGAATATCATAGCTAGGACCATTTGGCTGGCGCCATTGGATTCGTGAGACGATTTCCGATCTTTCTAGGTGTCCAGGAATTTTCTAAAGTCAATTTTTTAGTTTTTCGCGTTTTTCTCGGCTCCTGGGCCTCCTACAGCAAAACGGGCCCTGATTTGGGATCACACCGTTTTTCGCCCATATCTTTGAGAATATCATAGCTAGGACAATTTGGCTGACGCCATTGGATTCGTCAGACCATTCCGATCGTTCTAGGGGTCCAGGAATTTTCTAAAGTCAATTTTTTCGTTTTTCGCGTTTTTCTCGGCTCCTGGGCCTCCTACAGCAAAACGGGCCCGGATTTCTGGATCACACCGTTTTTCGGCCATATCTTTGAGAATATCATAGCTAGGACAATTTGGCTGGCGCCATTGGATTCGTGAGACGATTTCCGATCTTTCTAGGTGTCCAGGAATTTTCTAAAGTCAATTTTTTCGTTTTTCGCGTTTTTCTCGGCTCCTGGGCCTCCTACAGCAAAACGGGCCCGGATTTCTGGATCACACCGTTTTTCGCCCATATCTTTGCGAATATCATAGCTAGGACAATTTGGCTGGCGCCATTGGATTCGTGAGACGATTTCCGATTTTTCTAGTGGTCCGGGAATTGTCCACAGACTATTTTTTTGTTTTTCGCGTTTATAACGGCTCCTGGGCCTCCTAGAGCCAAACGGGCTCGGATTTGGGATCACACCGTTTTTCGCCCATATCTTTGAGAATATCATAGCTAGGACAATTTGGCTGGCGCCATTGGATTCGTGAGACGATTTCCGATTTTTCTAGGGGTCCGGGAATTGTCCACAGACAATTTTTTTGTTTTTCGCGTTTATCTCGGCTCCGGGGCCTCCTAGAGCCAAACGGGCCCGGATTTGGGATCACGCCGTTTTTCGCCCATATCTTTGAGAATATCATAGCTAGGACAATTTGGCTGGCGCCATTGGATTCGTGAGACGATTTCCGATCTTTCTAGGGGTCCAGGAATTTTCTAAAGTAAATTTTTTCGTTTTTCGCGTTTTTCTCGGCTCCTGGGCCTCCTACAGCAAAACGGGCCCTGATTTGGGATCACACCGTTTTTCGCCCATATCTTTGAGAATATCATAGCTAGGACAATTTGACTGGCGCCATTGGATTCGTGAGACGATTTCCGATTTTTCTAAAGTCGATTTTTTCGTTTTTCGCGTTTTTCTCGGCTCCTGGGCCTCCTACAGCAAAACGCGCCCGGATTTAGACTCAGGCCGTTTTTCGCCCATATCCTTGGAAATATCATAGCTAGGACAATTTGGCTGGCGCCATTGGATTCGTGAGACGATTTCCGATCGTTCTAGGGGTCCAGGAATTTTCTAAAGTCAATTTTTTCGTTTTTCGCGTTTTTCTCGGCTCCTGGGCCTCCTACAGCAAAACGGGCCCGGATTTCTGGATCACACCGTTTTTCGGCCATATCTTTGAGAATATCATAGCTAGGACAATTTGGCTGGCGCCTTTGGATTCGTGAGACGATTTCCGATTTTTCTAGGGGTCCGGGAATTGTCCACAGACAATTTTTTTGTTTTTCGCGTTTATCTCGGCTCCGGGGCCTCCTAGAGCCAAACGGGCCCGGATTTGGGATCACGCCGTTTTTCGCCCATATCTTTGAGAATATCATAGCTAGGACAATTTGGCTGGCGCCATTGGATTCGTGAGACGATTTCCGATCTTTCTAGGTGTCCAGGAATTTTCTAAAGTCAATTTTTTCGTTTTTCGCGTTTTTCTCGGCTCCCGGGCCTCCTACAGCAAAACGGGCCCTGATTTGGGATCACACCGTTTTTCGCCCATATCTTTGAGAATATCATAGCTAGGACAATTTGGCTGGCGCCTTTGGATTCGTGAGACGATTTCCGATTTTTCGAGGGGTCCGGGAATTTTCTAAAGTCGATTTTTTCGTTTTTCGCGTTTTTCTCGGCTCCTGGGCCTCCTAGAGCCAAACGGGCCCTGATTTGGGATCACACCGTTTTTCGCCCATATCTTTGAGAATATCATAGCTAGGACAATTTGGCTGGCGCCATTGGATTCGTGAGACGATTTCCGATCTTTCTAGGGGTCCAGGAATTTTCTAAAGTCAATTTTTTCGTTTTTCGCGTTTTTCTCGGCTCCTGGGCCTCCTACAGCAAAACGGGCCCTGATTTGGGATCACACCGTTTTTCGCCCATATCTTTGAGAATATCATAGCTAGGACAATTTGGCTGGCGCCAGTGGATTCGTGAGACGATTTCCGATTTTTCTAAAGTCGATTTTTTCGTTTTTCGCGTTTTTCTCGGCTCCTGGGCCTCCTACAGCAAAACGCGCCCGGATTTAGACTCAGACCGTTTTTCGCCCATATCTTTGGAAATATCATAGCTAGGACAATTTGGCTGGCGCCATTGGATTCGTGAGACGATTTCCGATCGTTCTAGGGGTCCAGGAATTTTCTAAAGTCAATTTTTTCGTTTTTCGCGTTTTTCTCGGCTCCTGGGCCTCCTACAGCAAAACGGGCCCGGATTTCTGGATCACACCGTTTTTCGGCCATATCTTTGAGAATATCATAGCTAGGACAATTTGGCTGGCGCCATTGGATTCGTGAGACGATTTCCGATCTTTCTAGGTGTCCAGGAATTTTCTAAAGTCAATTTTTTCGTTTTTCGCGTGTTTCTCGGCTCCTGGGCCTCCTACAGCAAAACGGGCCCTGATTTGGGATCACACCGTTTTTCGCCCATATCTTTGAGAATATCATAGCTAGGACAATTTGGCTGGCGCCATTGGATTCGTCAGACGATTTCCGATTTTTCTAGGGGTCCGGAAATTGTCCACAGACTATTTTTTAGTTTTTCGCGTTTATCTCGGCTCCTGGGCCTCCTAGAGCCAAACGGGCCCGGATTTGGGATCACACCGTTTTTCGCCCATATCTTTGAGAATATCATAGCTAGGACAGATTGGCTGGCGCCATTGGATTCGTGGGACGATTTCCGATCTTTCTAGGTGTCCAGGAATTTTCTAAAGTCAATTTTTTCGTTTTTCGCGTTTTTCTCGGCTCCTGGGCCTCCTAGAGCAAAACGGGCCCGGATTTGGGATCACACCGTTTTTCGCCCATATCTTTGAGAATATCATAGCTAGGACAATTTGGCTGGCGCCATTGGATTCGTGAGACGATTTCCGATTTTTCTAGGGGTCCGGGAATTGTCCACAGACAATTTTTTTGTTTTTCGCGTTTATCTCGGCTCCGGGGCCTCCTAGAGCCAAACGGGCCCGGATTTGGGATCACGCCGTTTTTCGCCCATATCTTTGAGAATATCATAGCTAGGACAATTTGGCTGGCGCCTTTGGATTCGTGAGACGATTTCCGATTTTTCGAGGGGTCCGGGAATTTTCTAAAGTCGATTTTTTCGTTTTTCGCGTTTTTCTCGGCTCCTGGGCCTCCTAGAGCCAAACGGGCCCTGATTTGGGATGACACCGTTTTTCGCCCATATCTTTGAGAATATCATAGCTAGGACAATTTTTCTGGAGCCATTGGATTCGTGAGACGATTTCCGATTTTTCTAGGGGTCCGGAAATTGTCCACAGACTATTTTTTTAGTTTTTCGCGATTATCTCGGCTCCTGGGCCTCCTACAGCAAAACGCGCCCTGATTTGGGATCACACCGTTTTTCGCCCATATCTTTGAGAATATCATAGCTAGGACAATTTGGCTGGCGCCAGTGGATTCGTGAGACGATTTCCGATTTTTCGAGGGGTCCGGGAATTTTCTAAAGTCGATTTTTTCGTTTTTCGCGTTTTTCTCGGCTCCTGGGCCTCCTATAGCCAAACGGGCCCTGATTTGGGATCACACCGTTTTTCGCCCATATCTTTGAGAATATCATAGCTAGGACAATTTGGCTGGCGCCATTGGATTCGTGAGACGATTTCCGATCTTTCTAGGGGTCCAGGAATTTTCTAAAGTAAATTTTTTCGTTTTTCGCGTTTTTCTCGGCTCCTGGGCCTCCTACAGCAAAACGGGCCCTGATTTGGGATCACACCGTTTTTCGCCCATATCTTTGAGAATATCATAGCTAGGACAATTTGGCTGGCGCCATTGGATTCGTGAGACGATTTCCGATTTTTCTAAAATCGATTTTTTCGTTTTTCGCGTTTTTCTCGGCTCCTGGGCCTCCTACAGCAAAACGCGCCCGGATTTAGACTCAGACCGTTTTTCGCCCATATCTTTGGAAATATCATAGCTAGGACAATTTGGCTGGCGCCATTGGATTCGTGAGACGATTTCCGATCGTTCTAGGGGTCCAGGAATTTTCTAAAGTCAATTTTTTCGTTTTTCGCGTTTTTCTCGGCTCCTGGGCCTCCTACAGCAAAACGGGCCCGGATTTCTGGATCACACCGTTTTTCGGCCATATCTTTGAGAATATCATAGCTAGGACAATTTGGCTGGCGCCATTGGATTCGTGAGACGATTTCCGATCTTTCTAGGTGTCCAGGAATTTTCTAAAGTCAATTTTTTCGTTTTTCGCGTGTTTCTCGGCTCCTGGGCCTCCTACAGCAAAACGGGCCCTGATTTGGGATCACACCGTTTTTCGCCCATATCTTTGAGAATATCATAGCTAGGACAATTTGGCTGGCGCCATTGGATTCGTCAGACGATTTCCGATTTTTCTAGGGGTCCGGAAATTGTCCACAGACTATTTTTTAGTTTTTCGCGTTTATCTCGGCTCCTGGGCCTCCTAGAGCCAAACGGGCCCGGATTTGGGATCACACCGTTTTTCGCCCATATCTTTGAGAATATCATAGCTAGGACAATTTGGCTGGCGCCATTGGATTCGTGAGACGATTTCCGATTTTTCTAGGGGTCCGGGAATTTTCTAAAGTCAATTTTTTCGTTTTTCGCGTTTTTCTCGGCTCCCGGGCCTCCTACAGCAAAACGGGCCCTGATTTGGGATCACACCGTTTTTCGCCCATATCTTTGAGAATATCATAGCTAGGACAATTTTTCTGGCGCCATTGGATTCGTGAGACGATTTCCGATTTTTCTAGGGGTCCGGAAATTGTCCACAGACTATTTTTTAGTTTTTCGCGATTATCTCGGCTCCTGGGCCTCCTACAGCAAAATGCGCCCTGATTTGGGATCACACCGTTTTTCGCCCATATCTTTGAGAATATCATAGCTAGGACAATTTGGCTGGCGCCATTGGATTCGTGAGACGATTTCCGATTTTTCTAGTGGTCCGGGAATTGTCAACAGACTATTTTTTTGTTTTTCGCGTTTATAACGGCTCCTGGGCCTCCTAGAGCCAAACGGGCCCGGATTTGGGATCACACCGTTTTTCGCCCATATCTTTGAGAATATCATAGCTAGGACAATTTGGCTGGCGCCATTGGATTCGTGAGACGATTTCCGATTTTTCTAGGGGTCCGGGAATTGTCCACAGACAATTTTTTTGTTTTTCGCGTTTATCTCGGCTCCAGGGCCTCCTAGAGCCAAACGGGCCCGGATTTGGGATCACGCCGTTTTTCGCCCATATCTTTGAGAATATCATAGCTAGGACAATTTGGCTGGCGCCTTTGCATTCGTGAGACGATTTCCGATTTTTCGAGGGGTCCGGGAATTTTCTAAAGTCGATTTTTTCGTTTTTCGCGTTTTTCTCGGCTCCTGGGCCTCCTAGAGCCAAACGGGCCCTGATTTGGGATCACACCGTTTTTCGCCCATATCTTTGAGAATATCATAGCGAGGACAATTTGGCTGGCGCCATTGGATTCGTGAGACGATTTCCGATCTTTCTAGGGGTCCAGGAATTTTCTAAAGTAAATTTTTTCGTTTTTCGCGTTTTTCTCGGCTCCTGGGCCTCCTATAGCAAAACGGGCCCTGATTTGGGATCACACCGTTTTTCGCCCATATCTTTGAGAATATCATAGCTAGGACAATTTTTCTGGCGCCATTGGATTCGTGAGACGATTTCCGATTTTTCTAGGGGTCCGGAAATTGTCCACAGACTATTTTTTAGTTTTTCGCGATTATCTCGGCTCCTGGGCCTCCTACAGCAAAACGCGCCCTGATTTGGGATCACACCGTTTTTCGCCCATATCTTTGAGAATATCATAGCTAGGACAATTTGGCTGGCGCCATTGGATTCGTGAGACGATTTCCGATTTTTCTAGTGGTCCGGGAATTGTCCACAGACTATTTTTTTGTTTTTCGCGTTTATAACGGCTCCTGGGCCTCCTAGAGCCAAACGGGCCCGGATTTGGGATCACACCGTTTTTCGCCCATATCTTTGAGAATATCATAGCTAGGACAATTTGGCTGGCGCCATTGGATTCGTGAGACGATTTCCGATTTTTCTAGGGGTCCGGGAATTTTCTAAAGTCAATTTTTTCGTTTTTCGCGTTTTTCTCGGCTCCCGGGCCTCCTACAGCAAAACGGGCCCTGATTTGGGATCACACCGTTTTTCGCCCATATCTTTGAGAATATCATAGCTAGGACAATTTGGCTGGCGCCATTGGATTCGTGAGACGATTTCCGATTTTTCTAGGGGTCCGGCAATTGTCCACAGACAATTTTTTGTTTTTCGCGTTTATCTCGGCTCCGGGGCCTCCTAGAGCCAAACGGGCCCGGATTTGGGATCACGCCGTTTTTCGCCCATATCTTTGAGAATATCATAGCTAGGACAATTTGGCTGGCGCCTTTGGATTCGTGAGACGATTTCCGATTTTTCGAGGGGTCCGGGAATTTTCTAAAGTCGATTTTTTCGTTTTTCGCGTTTTTCTCGGCTCCTGGGCCTCCTAGAGCAAAACGGGCCCGGATTTCTGGATCACACCGTTTTTCGGCCATATCTTTGAGAATATCATAGCTAGGACAATTTGGCTGGCGCCATTGGATTCGTGGGACGATTTCCGATCTTTCTAGGTGTCCAGGAATTTTCTAAAGTCAATTTTTTCGTTTTTCGCGTTTTTCTCGGCTCCTGGGCCTCCTAGAGCAAAACGGGCCCGGATTTGGGATCACACCGTTTTTCGCCCATATCTTTGAGAATATCATAGCTAGGACAATTTGGCTGGCGCCATTGGATTCGTGAGACGATTTCCGATTTTTCTAGGGGTCCGGGAATTGTCCACAGACAATTTTTTTGTTTTTCGCGTTTATCTCGGCTCCGGGGCCTCCTAGAGCCAAACGGGCCCGGATTTGAGATCACGCCGTTTTTCGCCCATATCTTTGAGAATATCATAGCTAGGACAATTTGGCTGGCGCCTTTGGATTCGTGAGACGATTTCCGATTTTTCGAGGGGTCCGGGAATTTTCTAAAGTCGATTTTTTCGTTTTTCGCGTTTTTCTCGGCTCCTGGGCCTCCTAGAGCCAAACGGGCCCTGATTTGGGATGACACCGTTTTTCGCCCATATCTTTGAGAATATCATAGCTAGGACAATTTTTCTGGCGCCATTGGATTCGTGAGACGATTTCCGATTTTTCTAGGGGTCCGGAAATTGTCCACAGACTATTTTTTAGTTTTTCGCGATTATCTCGGCTCCTGGGCCTCCTACAGCAAAACGCGCCCTGATTTGGGATCACACCGTTTTTCGCCCATATCTTTGAGAATATCATAGCTAGGACAATTTGGCTGGCGCCAGTGGATTCGTGAGACGATTTCCGATTTTTCTAAAGTCGATTTTTTCGTTTTTCGCGTTTTTCTCGGCTCCTGGGCCTCCTACAGCAAAACGCGCCCGGATTTAGACTCAGACCGTTTTTCGCCCATATCTTTGGAAATATCATAGCTAGGACAATTTGGCTGGCGCCATTGGATTCGTGAGACGATTTCCGATCGTTCTAGGGGTCCAGGAATTTTCTAAAGTCAATTTTTTCGTTTTTCGCGTTTTTCTCGGCTCCTGGGCCTCCTACAGCAAAACGGGCCCGGATTTCTGGATCACACCGTTTTTCGGCCATATCTTTGAGAATATCATAGCTAGGACAATTTGGCTGGCGCCATTGGATTCGTGAGACGATTTCCGATCTTTCTAGGTGTCCAGGAATTTTCTAAAGTCAATTTTTTCGTTTTTCGCGTGTTTCTCGGCTCCTGGGCCTCCTACAGCAAAACGGGCCCTGATTTGGGATCACACCGTTTTTCGCCCATATCTTTGAGAATATCATAGCTAGGACAATTTGGCTGGCGCCATTGGATTCGTCAGACGATTTCCGATTTTTCTAGGGGTCCGGAAATTGTCCACAGACTATTTTTTAGTTTTTCGCGTTTATCTCGGCTCCTGGGCCTCCTAGAGCCAAACGGGCCCGGATTTGGGATCACACCGTTTTTCGCCCATATCTTTGAGAATATCATAGCTAGGACAGATTGGCTGGCGCCATTGGATTCGTGGGACGATTTCCGATCTTTCTAGGTGTCCAGGAATTTTCTAAAGTCAATTTTTTCGTTTTTCGCGTTTTTCTCGGCTCCTGGGCCTCCTAGAGCAAAACGGGCCCGGATTTGGGATCACACCGTTTTTCGCCCATATCTTTGAGAATATCATAGCTAGGACAATTTGGCTGGCGCCATTGGATTCGTGAGACGATTTCCGATTTTTCTAGGGGTCCGGGAATTGTCCACAGACAATTTTTTTGTTTTTCGCGTTTATCTCGGCTCCGGGGCCTCCTAGAGCCAAACGGGCCCGGATTTGGGATCACGCCGTTTTTCGCCCATATCTTTGAGAATATCATAGCTAGGACAATTTGGCTGGCGCCTTTGGATTCGTGAGACGATTTCCGATTTTTCGAGGGGTCCGGGAATTTTCTAAAGTCGATTTTTTCGTTTTTCGCGTTTTTCTCGGCTCCTGGGCCTCCTAGAGCCAAACGGGCCCTGATTTGGGATGACACCGTTTTTCGCCCATATCTTTGAGAATATCATAGCTAGGACAATTTTTCTGGAGCCATTGGATTCGTGAGACGATTTCCGATTTTTCTAGGGGTCCGGAAATTGTCCACAGACTATTTTTTTAGTTTTTCGCGATTATCTCGGCTCCTGGGCCTCCTACAGCAAAACGCGCCCTGATTTGGGATCACACCGTTTTTCGCCCATATCTTTGAGAATATCATAGCTAGGACAATTTGGCTGGCGCCAGTGGATTCGTGAGACGATTTCCGATTTTTCGAGGGGTCCGGGAATTTTCTAAAGTCGATTTTTTCGTTTTTCGCGTTTTTCTCGGCTCCTGGGCCTCCTATAGCCAAACGGGCCCTGATTTGGGATCACACCGTTTTTCGCCCATATCTTTGAGAATATCATAGCTAGGACAATTTGGCTGGCGCCATTGGATTCGTGAGACGATTTCCGATCTTTCTAGGGGTCCAGGAATTTTCTAAAGTAAATTTTTTCGTTTTTCGCGGTTTTCTCGGCTCCTGGGCCTCCTACAGCAAAACGGGCCCTGATTTGGGATCACACCGTTTTTCGCCCATATCTTTGAGAATATCATAGCTAGGACAATTTGGCTGGCGCCATTGGATTCGTGAGACGATTTCCGATTTTTCTAAAATCGATTTTTTCGTTTTTCGCGTTTTTCTCGGCTCCTGGGCCTCCTACAGCAAAACGCGCCCGGATTTAGACTCAGACCGTTTTTCGCCCATATCTTTGGAAATATCATAGCTAGGACAATTTGGCTGGCGCCATTGGATTCGTGAGACGATTTCCGATCGTTCTAGGGGTCCAGGAATTTTCTAAAGTCAATTTTTTCGTTTTTCGCGTTTTTCTCGGCTCCTGGGCCTCCTACAGCAAAACGGGCCCGGATTTCTGGATCACACCGTTTTTCGGCCATATCTTTGAGAATATCATAGCTAGGACAATTTGGCTGGCGCCATTGGATTCGTGAGACGATTTCCGATCTTTCTAGGTGTCCAGGAATTTTCTAAAGTCAATTTTTTCGTTTTTCGCGTGTTTCTCGGCTCCTGGGCCTCCTACAGCAAAACGGGCCCTGATTTGGGATCACACCGTTTTTCGCCCATATCTTTGAGAATATCATAGCTAGGACAATTTGGCTGGCGCCATTGGATTCGTCAGACGATTTCCGATTTTTCTAGGGGTCCGGAAATTGTCCACAGACTATTTTTTAGTTTTTCGCGTTTATCTCGGCTCCTGGGCCTCCTAGAGCCAAACGGGCCCGGATTTGGGATCACACCGTTTTTCGCCCATATCTTTGAGAATATCATAGCTAGGACAATTTGGCTGGCGCCATTGGATTCGTGAGACGATTTCCGATTTTTCTAGGGGTCCGGGAATTTTCTAAAGTCAATTTTTTGGTTTTTCGCGTTTTTCTCGGCTCCCGGGCCTCCTACAGCAAAACGGGCCCTGATTTGGGATCACACCGTTTTTCGCCCATATCTTTGAGAATATCATAGCTAGGACAATTTGGCTGGCGCCATTGGATTCGTGAGACGATTTCCGATTTTTCTAGTGGTCCGGGAATTGTCCACAGACTATTTTTTTGTTTTTCGCGTTTATAACGGCTCCTGGGCCTCCTAGAGCCAAACGGGCCCGGATTTGGGATCACACCGTTTTTCGCCCATATCTTTGAGAATATCATAGCTAGGACAATTTGGCTGGCGCCATTGGATTCGTGAGACGATTTCCGATTTTTCTAGGGGTCCGGGAATTGTCCACAGACAATTTTTTTGTTTTTCGCGTTTATCTCGGCTCCAGGGCCTCCTAGAGCCAAACGGGCCCGGATTTGGGATCACGCCGTTTTTCGCCCATATCTTTGAGAATATCATAGCTAGGACAATTTGGCTGGCGCCTTTGCATTCGTGAGACGATTTCCGATTTTTCGAGGGGTCCGGGAATTTTCTAAAGTCGATTTTTTCGTTTTTCGCGTTTTTCTCGGCTCCTGGGCCTCCTAGAGCCAAACGGGCCCTGATTTGGGATCACACCGTTTTTCGCCCATATCTTTGAGAATATCATAGCGAGGACAATTTGGCTGGCGCCATTGGATTCGTGAGACGATTTCCGATCTTTCTAGGGGTCCAGGAATTTTCTAAAGTAAATTTTTTCGTTTTTCGCGATTATCTCGGCTCCTGGGCCTCCTACAGCAAAACGCGCCCTGATTTGGGATCACACCGTTTTTCGCCCATATCTTTGAGAATATCATAGCTAGGACAATTTGGCTGGCGCCATTGGATTCGTGAGACGATTTCCGATTTTTCTAGTGGTCCGGGAATTGTCCACAGACTATTTTTTTGTTTTTCGCGTTTATAACGGCTCCTGGGCCTCCTAGAGCCAAACGGGCCCGGATTTGGGATCACACCGTTTTTCGCCCATATCTTTGAGAATATCATAGCTAGGACAATTTGGCTGGCGCCATTGGATTCGTGAGACGATTTCCGATTTTTCTAGGGGTCCGGGAATTTTCTAAAGTCAATTTTTTCGTTTTTCGCGTTTTTCTCGGCTCCCGGGCCTCCTACAGCAAAACGGGCCCTGATTTGGGATCACACCGTTTTTCGCCCATATCTTTGAGAATATCATAGCTAGGACAATTTGGCTGGCGCCATTGGATTCGTGAGACGATTTCCGATTTTTCTAGTGGTCCGGGAATTTTCTAAAGTCGATTTTTTCGTTTTTCGCGTCTTTCTCGGCTCCTGGGCCTCCTAGAGCCAAACGGGCCCGGATTTGGGATCACACCGTTTTTCGCCCATATCTTTGAGAATATCATAGCTAGGACAATTTGGCTGGCGCCATTGGATTCGTGAGACGATTTCCGATTTTTCTAGGGGTCCGGCAATTGTCCACAGACAATTTTTTGTTTTTCGCGTTTATCTCGGCTCCGGGGCCTCCTAGAGCCATACGGGCCCGGATTTGGGATCACGCCGTTTTTCGCCCATATCTTTGAGAATATCATAGCTAGGACAATTTGGCTGGCGCCTTTGGATTCGTGAGACGATTTCCGATTTTTCGAGGGGTCCGGGAATTTTCTAAAGTCGATTTTTTCGTTTTTCGCGTTTTTCTCGGCTCCTGGGCCTCCTAGAGCAAAACGGGCCCGGATTTCTGGATCACACCGTTTTTCGGCCATATCTTTGAGAATATCATAGCTAGGACAATTTGGCTGGCGCCATTGGATTCGTGGGACGATTTCCGATCTTTCTAGGTGTCCAGGAATTTTCTAAAGTCAATTTTTTCGTTTTTCGCGTTTTTCTCGGCTCCTGGGCCTCCTAGAGCAAAACGGGCCCGGATTTGGGATCACACCGTTTTTCGCCCATATCTTTGAGAATATCATAGCTAGGACAATTTGGCTGGCGCCATTGAATTCGTGAGACGATTTCCGATTTTTCTAGGGGTCCGGGAATTGTCCACAGACAATTTTTTTGTTTTTCGCGTTTATCTCGGCTCCGGGGCCTCCTAGAGCCAAACGGGCCCGGATTTGAGATCACGCCGTTTTTCGCCCATATCTTTGAGAATATCATAGCTAGGACAATTTGGCTGGCGCCTTTGGATTCGTGAGACGATTTCCGATTTTTCGAGGGGTCCGGGAATTTTCTAAAGTCGATTTTTTCGTTTTTCGCGTTTTTGTCGGCTCCTGGGCCTCCTAGAGCCAAACGGGCCCTGATTTGGGATGACACCGTTTTTCGCCCATATCTTTGAGAATATCATAGCTAGGACAATTTTTCTGGCGCCATTGGATTCGTGAGACGATTTCCGATTTTTCTAGGGGTCCGGAAATTGTCCACAGACTATTTTTTAGTTTTTCGCGATTATCTCGGCTCCTGGGCCTCCTACAGCAAAACGCGCCCTGATTTGGGATCACACCGTTTTTCGCCCATATCTTTGAGAATATCATAGCTAGGACAATTTGGCTGGCGCCATTGGATTCGTGAGACGATTTCCGATTTTTCGAGGGGTCCGGGAATTTTCTAAAGTCGATTTTTTCGTTTTTCGCGTTTTTCTCGGCTCCTGGGCCTCCTATAGCCAAACGGGCCCTAATTTGGGATCACACCGTTTTTCGCCCATATCTTTGAGAATATCATAGCTAGGACAATTTGGCTGGCGCCATTGGATTCGTGAGACGATTTCCGATCTTTCTAGGGGTCCAGGAATTTTCTAAAGTAAATTTTTTCGTTTTTCGCGTTTTTCTCGGCTCCTGGGCCTCCTACAGCGAAACGGGCCCTGATTTGGGATCACACCGTTTTTCGCCCATATCTTTGAGAATATCATAGCTAGGACAATTTGGCTGGCGCCATTGGATTCGTGAGACGATTTCCGATTTTTCTAAAGTCGATTTTTTCGTTTTTCGCGTTTTTCTCGGCTCCTGGGCCTCCTACAGCAAAACGCGCCCGGATTTAGACTCAGACCGTTTTTCGCCCATATCTTTGGAAATATCATAGCTAGGACAATTTGGCTGGCGCCATTGGATTCGTGAGACGATTTCCGATTTTTCTAGGGGTCCGGGAATTGTCCACAGACAATTTTTTTGTTTTTCGCGTTTATCTCGGCTCCGGGGCCTCCTAGAGCCAAACGGGCCCGGATTTGAGATCACGCCGTTTTTCGCCCATATCTTTGAGAATATCATAGCTAGGACAATTTGGCTGGCGCCTTTGGATTCGTGAGACGATTTCCGATTTTTCGAGGGGTCCGGGAATTTTCTAAAGTCGATTTTTTCGTTTTTCGCGTTTTTCTCGGCTCCTGGGCCTCCTAGAGCCAAACGGGCCCTGATTTGGGATGACACCGTTTTTCGCCCATATCTTTGAGAATATCATAGCTAGGACAATTTTTCTGGCGCCATTGGATTCGTGAGACGATTTCCGATTTTTCTAGGGGTCCGGAAATTGTCCACAGACTATTTTTTAGTTTTTCGCGATTATCTCGGCTCCTGGGCCTCCTACAGCAAAACGCGCCCTGATTTGGGATCACACCGTTTTTCGCCCATATCTTTGAGAATATCATAGCTAGGACAATTTGGCTGGCGCCAGTGGATTCGTGAGACGATTTCCGATTTTTCTAAAGTCGATTTTTTCGTTTTTCGCGTTTTTCTCGGCTCCTGGGCCTCCTACAGCAAAACGCGCCCGGATTTAGACTCAGACCGTTTTTCGCCCATATCTTTGGAAATATCATAGCTAGGACAATTTGGCTGGCGCCATTGGATTCGTGAGACGATTTCCGATCGTTCTAGGGGTCCAGGAATTTTCTAAAGTCAATTTTTTCGTTTTTCGCGTTTTTCTCGGCTCCTGGGCCTCCTACAGCAAAACGGGCCCGGATTTCTGGATCACACCGTTTTTCGGCCATATCTTTGAGAATATCATAGCTAGGACAATTTGGCTGGCGCCATTGGATTCGTGAGACGATTTCCGATCTTTCTAGGTGTCCAGGAATTTTCTAAAGTCAATTTTTTCGTTTTTCGCGTGTTTCTCGGCTCCTGGGCCTCCTACAGCAAAACGGGCCCTGATTTGGGATCACACCGTTTTTCGCCCATATCTTTGAGAATATCATAGCTAGGACAATTTGGCTGGCGCCATTGGATTCGTCAGACGATTTCCGATTTTTCTAGGGGTCCGGAAATTGTCCACAGACTATTTTTTAGTTTTTCGCGTTTATCTCGGCTCCTGGGCCTCCTAGAGCCAAACGGGCCCGGATTTGGGATCACACCGTTTTTCGCCCATATCTTTGAGAATATCATAGCTAGGACAGATTGGCTGGCGCCATTGGATTCGTGGGACGATTTCCGATCTTTCTAGGTGTCCAGGAATTTTCTAAAGTCAATTTTTTCGTTTTTCGCGTTTTTCTCGGCTCCTGGGCCTCCTAGAGCAAAACGGGCCCGGATTTGGGATCACACCGTTTTTCGCCCATATCTTTGAGAATATCATAGCTAGGACAATTTGGCTGGCGCCATTGGATTCGTGAGACGATTTCCGATTTTTCTAGGGGTCCGGGAATTGTCCACAGACAATTTTTTTGTTTTTCGCGTTTATCTCGGCTCCGGGGCCTCCTAGAGCCAAACGGGCCCGGATTTGGGATCACGCCGTTTTTCGCCCATATCTTTGAGAATATCATAGCTAGGACAATTTGGCTGGCGCCTTTGGATTCGTGAGACGATTTCCGATTTTTCGAGGGGTCCGGGAATTTTCTAAAGTCGATTTTTTCGTTTTTCGCGTTTTTCTCGGCTCCTGGGCCTCCTAGAGCCAAACGGGCCCTGATTTGGGATGACACCGTTTTTCGCCCATATCTTTGAGAATATCATAGCTAGGACAATTTTTCTGGAGCCATTGGATTCGTGAGACGATTTCCGATTTTTCTAGGGGTCCGGAAATTGTCCACAGACTATTTTTTTAGTTTTTCGCGATTATCTCGGCTCCTGGGCCTCCTACAGCAAAACGCGCCCTGATTTGGGATCACACCGTTTTTCGCCCATATCTTTGAGAATATCATAGCTAGGACAATTTGGCTGGCGCCAGTGGATTCGTGAGACGATTTCCGATTTTTCGAGGGGTCCGGGAATTTTCTAAAGTCGATTTTTTCGTTTTTCGCGTTTTTCTCGGCTCCTGGGCCTCCTATAGCCAAACGGGCCCTGATTTGGGATCACACCGTTTTTCGCCCATATCTTTGAGAATATCATAGCTAGGACAATTTGGCTGGCGCCATTGGATTCGTGAGACGATTTCCGATCTTTCTAGGGGTCCAGGAATTTTCTAAAGTAAATTTTTTCGTTTTTCGCGGTTTTCTCGGCTCCTGGGCCTCCTACAGCAAAACGGGCCCTGATTTGGGATCACACCGTTTTTCGCCCATATCTTTGAGAATATCATAGCTAGGACAATTTGGCTGGCGCCATTGGATTCGTGAGACGATTTCCGATTTTTCTAAAATCGATTTTTTCGTTTTTCGCGTTTTTCTCGGCTCCTGGGCCTCCTACAGCAAAACGCGCCCGGATTTAGACTCAGACCGTTTTTCGCCCATATCTTTGGAAATATCATAGCTAGGACAATTTGGCTGGCGCCATTGGATTCGTGAGACGATTTCCGATCGTTCTAGGGGTCCAGGAATTTTCTAAAGTCAATTTTTTCGTTTTTCGCGTTTTTCTCGGCTCCTGGGCCTCCTACAGCAAAACGGGCCCGGATTTCTGGATCACACCGTTTTTCGGCCATATCTTTGAGAATATCATAGCTAGGACAATTTGGCTGGCGCCATTGGATTCGTGAGACGATTTCCGATCTTTCTAGGTGTCCAGGAATTTTCTAAAGTCAATTTTTTCGTTTTTCGCGTGTTTCTCGGCTCCTGGGCCTCCTACAGCAAAACGGGCCCTGATTTGGGATCACACCGTTTTTCGCCCATATCTTTGAGAATATCATAGCTAGGACAATTTGGCTGGCGCCATTGGATTCGTCAGACGATTTCCGATTTTTCTAGGGGTCCGGAAATTGTCCACAGACTATTTTTTAGTTTTTCGCGTTTATCTCGGCTCCTGGGCCTCCTAGAGCAAAACGGGCCCGGATTTGGGATCACACCGTTTTTCGCCCATATCTTTGAGAATATCATAGCTAGGACAATTTGGCTGGCGCCATTGGATTCGTGAGACGATTTCCGATTTTTCTAGGGGTCCGGGAATTTTCTAAAGTCAATTTTTTGGTTTTTCGCGTTTTTCTCGGCTCCCGGGCCTCCTACAGCAAAACGGGCCCTGATTTGGGATCACACCGTTTTTCGCCCATATCTTTGAGAATATCATAGCTAGGACAATTTGGCTGGCGCCATTGGATTCGTGAGACGATTTCCGATTTTTCTAGTGGTCCGGGAATTGTCCACAGACTATTTTTTTGTTTTTCGCGTTTATAACGGCTCCTGGGCCTCCTAGAGCCAAACGGGCCCGGATTTGGGATCACACCGTTTTTCGCCCATATCTTTGAGAATATCATAGCTAGGACAATTTGGCTGGCGCCATTGGATTCGTGAGACGATTTCCGATTTTTCTAGGGGTCCGGGAATTGTCCACAGACAATTTTTTTGTTTTTCGCGTTTATCTCGGCTCCAGGGCCTCCTAGAGCCAAACGGGCCCGGATTTGGGATCACGCCGTTTTTCGCCCATATCTTTGAGAATATCATAGCTAGGACAATTTGGCTGGCGCCTTTGCATTCGTGAGACGATTTCCGATTTTTCGAGGGGTCCGGGAATTTTCTAAAGTCGATTTTTTCGTTTTTCGCGTTTTTCTCGGCTCCTGGGCCTCCTAGAGCCAAACGGGCCCTGATTTGGGATCACACCGTTTTTCGCCCATATCTTTGAGAATATCATAGCGAGGACAATTTGGCTGGCGCCATTGGATTCGTGAGACGATTTCCGATCTTTCTAGGGGTCCAGGAATTTTCTAAAGTAAATTTTTTCGTTTTTCGCGTTTTTCTCGGCTCCTGGGCCTCCTACAGCAAAACGGGCCCTGATTTGGGATCACACCGTTTTTCGCCCATATATTTGAGAATATCATAGCTAGGACAATTTTTCTGGCGCCATTGGATTCGTGAGACGATTTCCGATTTTTCTAGGGGTCCGGAAATTGTCCACAGACTATTTTTTAGTTTTTCGCGATTATCTCGGCTCCTGGGCCTCCTACAGCAAAACGCGCCCTGATTTGGGATCACACCGTTTTTCGCCCATATCTTTGAGAATATCATAGCTAGGACAATTTGGCTGGCGCCATTGGATTCGTGAGACGATTTCCGATTTTTCTAGTGGTCCGGGAATTGTCCACAGACTATTTTTTTGTTTTTCGCGTTTATAACGGCTCCTGGGCCTCCTAGAGCCAAACGGGCCCGGATTTGGGATCACACCGTTTTTCGCCCATATCTTTGAGAATATCATAGCTAGGACAATTTGGCTGGCGCCATTGGATTCGTGAGACGATTTCCGATTTTTCTAGGGGTCCGGGAATTTTCTAAAGTCAATTTTTTCGTTTTTCGCGTTTTTCTCGGCTCCCGGGCCTCCTACAGCAAAACGGGCCCTGATTTGGGATCACACCGTTTTTCGCCCATATCTTTGAGAATATCATAGCTAGGACAATTTGGCTGGCGCCATTGGATTCGTGAGACGATTTCCGATTTTTCTAGTGGTCCGGGAATTTTCTAAAGTCGATTTTTTCGTTTTTCGCGTCTTTCTCGGCTCCTGGGCCTCCTAGAGCCAAACGGGCCCGGATTTGGGATCACACCGTTTTTCGCCCATATCTTTGAGAATATCATAGCTAGGACAATTTGGCTGGCGCCATTGGATTCGTGAGACGATTTCCGATTTTTCTAGGGGTCCGGCAATTGTCCACAGACAATTTTTTGTTTTTCGCGTTTATCTCGGCTCCGGGGCCTCCTAGAGCCATACGGGCCCGGATTTGGGATCACGCCGTTTTTCGCCCATATCTTTGAGAATATCATAGCTAGGACAATTTGGCTGGCGCCTTTGGATTCGTGAGACGATTTCCGATTTTTCGAGGGGTCCGGGAATTTTCTAAAGTCGATTTTTTCGTTTTTCGCGTTTTTCTCGGCTCCTGGGCCTCCTAGAGCAAAACGGGCCCGGATTTCTGGATCACACCGTTTTTCGGCCATATCTTTGAGAATATCATAGCTAGGACAATTTGGCTGGCGCCATTGGATTCGTGGGACGATTTCCGATCTTTCTAGGTGTCCAGGAATTTTCTAAAGTCAATTTTTTCGTTTTTCGCGTTTTTCTCGGCTCCTGGGCCTCCTAGAGCAAAACGGGCCCGGATTTGGGATCACACCGTTTTTCGCCCATATCTTTGAGAATATCATAGCTAGGACAATTTGGCTGGCGCCATTGAATTCGTGAGACGATTTCCGATTTTTCTAGGGGTCCGGGAATTGTCCACAGACAATTTTTTTGTTTTTCGCGTTTATCTCGGCTCCGGGGCCTCCTAGAGCCAAACGGGCCCGGATTTGAGATCACGCCGTTTTTCGCCCATATCTTTGAGAATATCATAGCTAGGACAATTTGGCTGGCGCCTTTGGATTCGTGAGACGATTTCCGATTTTTCGAGGGGTCCGGGAATTTTCTAAAGTCGATTTTTTCGTTTTTCGCGTTTTTGTCGGCTCCTGGGCCTCCTAGAGCCAAACGGGCCCTGATTTGGGATGACACCGTTTTTCGCCCATATCTTTGAGAATATCATAGCTAGGACAATTTTTCTGGCGCCATTGGATTCGTGAGACGATTTCCGATTTTTCTAGGGGTCCGGAAATTGTCCACAGACTATTTTTTAGTTTTTCGCGATTATCTCGGCTCCTGGGCCTCCTACAGCAAAACGCGCCCTGATTTGGGATCACACCGTTTTTCGCCCATATCTTTGAGAATATCATAGCTAGGACAATTTGGCTGGCGCCATTGGATTCGTGAGACGATTTCCGATTTTTCGAGGGGTCCGGGAATTTTCTAAAGTCGATTTTTTCGTTTTTCGCGTTTTTCTCGGCTCCTGGGCCTCCTATAGCCAAACGGGCCCTAATTTGGGATCACACCGTTTTTCGCCCATATCTTTGAGAATATCATAGCTAGGACAATTTGGCTGGCGCCATTGGATTCGTGAGACGATTTCCGATCTTTCTAGGGGTCCAGGAATTTTCTAAAGTAAATTTTTTCGTTTTTCGCGTTTTTCTCGGCTCCTGGGCCTCCTACAGCGAAACGGGCCCTGATTTGGGATCACACCGTTTTTCGCCCATATCTTTGAGAATATCATAGCTAGGACAATTTGGCTGGCGCCATTGGATTCGTGAGACGATTTCCGATTTTTCTAAAGTCGATTTTTTCGTTTTTCGCGTTTTTCTCGGCTCCTGGGCCTCCTACAGCAAAACGCGCCCGGATTTAGACTCAGACCGTTTTTCGCCCATATCTTTGGAAATATCATAGCTAGGACAATTTGGCTGGCGCCATTGGATTCGTGAGACGATTTCCGATTTTTCTAGGGGTCCGGGAATTGTCCACAGACAATTTTTTTGTTTTTCGCGTTTATCTCGGCTCCGGGGCCTCCTAGAGCCAAACGGGCCCGGATTTGAGATCACGCCGTTTTTCGCCCATATCTTTGAGAATATCATAGCTAGGACAATTTGGCTGGCGCCTTTGGATTCGTGAGACGATTTCCGATTTTTCGAGGGGTCCGGGAATTTTCTAAAGTCGATTTTTTCGTTTTTCGCGTTTTTCTCGGCTCCTGGGCCTCCTAGAGCCAAACGGGCCCTGATTTGGGATGACACCGTTTTTCGCCCATATCTTTGAGAATATCATAGCTAGGACAATTTTTCTGGCGCCATTGGATTCGTGAGACGATTTCCGATTTTTCTAGGGGTCCGGAAATTGTCCACAGACTATTTTTTAGTTTTTCGCGATTATCTCGGCTCCTGGGCCTCCTACAGCAAAACGCGCCCTGATTTGGGATCACACCGTTTTTCGCCCATATCTTTGAGAATATCATAGCTAGGACAATTTGGCTGGCGCCATTGGATTCGTGAGACGATTTCCGATTTTTCGAGGGGTCCGGGAATTTTCTAAAGTCGATTTTTTCGTTTTTCGCGTTTTTCTCGGCTCCTGGGCCTCCTATAGCCAAACGGGCCCTGATTTGGGATCACACCGTTTTTCGCCCATATCTTTGAGAATATCATAGCTAGGACAATTTGGCTGGCGCCATTGGATTCGTGAGACGATTTCCGATCTTTCTAGGGGTCCAGGAATTTTCTAAAGTAAATTTTTTCGTTTTTCGCGTTTTTCTCGGCTCCTGGGCCTCCTACAGCGAAACGGGCCCTGATTTGGGATCACACCGTTTTTCGCCCATATCTTTGAGAATATCATAGCTAGGACAATTTGGCTGGCGCCATTGGATTCGTGAGACGATTTCCGATTTTTCTAAAGTCGATTTTTTCGTTTTTCGCGTTTTTCTCGGCTCCTGGGCCTCCTACAGCAAAACGCGCCCGGATTTAGACTCAGACCGTTTTTCGCCCATATCTTTGGAAATATCATAGCTAGGACAATTTGGCTGGCGCCATTGGATTCGTGAGACGATTTCCGATCGTTCTAGGGGTCCAGGAATTTTCTAAAGTCAATTTTTTCGTTTTTCGCGTTTTTCTCGGCTCCTGGGCCTCCTACAGCAAAACGGGCCCGGATTTCTGGATCACACCGTTTTTCGGCCATATCTTTGAGAATATCATAGCTAGGACAATTTGGCTGGCGCCATTGGATTCGTGAGACGATTTCCGATCTTTCTAGGTGTCCAGGAATTTTCTAAAGTCAATTTTTTCGTTTTTCGCGTGTTTCTCGGCTCCTGGGCCTCCTACAGCAAAACGGGCCCTGATTTGGGATCACACCGTTTTTCGCCCATATCTTTGAGAATATCATAGCTAGGACAATTTGGCTGGCGCCATTGGATTCGTCAGACGATTTCCGATTTTTCTAGGGGTCCGGAAATTGTCCACAGACTATTTTTTAGTTTTTCGCGTTTATCTCGGCTCCTGGGCCTCCTAGAGCCAAACGGGCCCGGATTTGGGATCACACCGTTTTTCGCCCATATCTTTGAGAATATCATAGCTAGGACAGATTGGCTGGCGCCATTGGATTCGTGGGACGATTTCCGATCTTTCTAGGTGTCCAGGAATTTTCTAAAGTCAATTTTTTCGTTTTTCGCGTTTTTCTCGGCTCCTGGGCCTCCTAGAGCAAAACGGGCCCGGATTTGGGATCACGCCGTTTTTCGCCCATATCTTTGAGAATATCATAGCTAGGACAATTTGGCTGGCGCCATTGGATTCGTGAGACGATTTCCGATTTTTCTAGTGGTCCGGGAATTGTCCACAGACTATTTTTTTGTTTTTCGCGTTTATAACGGCTCCTGGGCCTCCTAGAGCCAAACGGGCCCGGATTTGGGATCACACCGTTTTTCGCCCATATCTTTGAGAATATCATAGCTAGGACAATTTGGCTGGCGCCATTGGATTCGTGAGACGATTTCCGATTTTTCTAGGGGTCCGGGAATTTTCTAAAGTCAATTTTTTCGTTTTTCGTGTTTTTCTCGGCTCCCGGGCCTCCTACAGCAAAACGGGCCCTGATTTGGGATCACACCGTTTTTCGCCCATATCTTTGAGAATATCATAGCTAGGACAATTTGGCTGGCGCCATTGGATTCGTGAGACGATTTCCGATTTTTCTAGTGGTCCGGGAATTTTCTAAAGTCGATTTTTTCGTTTTTCGCGTTTTTCTCGGCTCCTGGGCCTCCTAGAGCCAAACGGGCCCTGATTTGGGATGACACCGTTTTTCGCCCATATCTTTGAGAATATCATAGCTAGGACAATTTTTCTGGCGCCATTGGATTCGTGAGACGATTTCCGATTTTTCTAGGGGTCCGGAAATTGTCCACAGACTATTTTTTAGTTTTTCGCGATTATCTCGGCTCCTGGGCCTCCTACAGCAAAACGCGCCCTGATTTGGGATCACACCGTTTTTCGCCCATATCTTTGAGAATATCATAGCTAGGACAATTTGGCTGGCGCCATTGGATTCGTGAGACGATTTCCGATTTTTCGAGGGGTCCGGGAATTTTCTAAAGTCGATTTTTTCGTTTTTCGCGTGTTTCTCGGCTCCTGGGCCTCCTATAGCCAAACGGGCCCTGATTTGGGATCACACCGTTTTTCGCCCATATCTTTGAGAATATCATAGCTAGGACAATTTGGCTGGCGCCATTGGATTCGTGAGACGATTTCCGATCTTTCTAGGGGTCCAGGAATTTTCTAAAGTAAATTTTTTCGTTTTTCGCGTTTTTCTCGGCTCCTGGGCCTCCTACAGCGAAACGGGCCCTGATTTGGGATCACACCGTTTTTCGCCCATATCTTTGAGAATATCATAGCTAGGACAATTTGGCTGGCGCCATTGGATTCGTGAGACGATTTCCGATTTTTCTAAAGTCGATTTTTTCGTTTTTCGCGTTTTTCTCGGCTCCTGGGCCTCCTACAGCAAAACGCGCCCGGATTTAGACTCAGACCGTTTTTCGCCCATATCTTTGGAAATATCATAGCTAGGACAATTTGGCTGGCGCCATTGGATTCGTGAGACGATTTCCGATCGTTCTAGGGGTCCAGGAATTTTCTAAAGTCAATTTTTTCGTTTTTCGCGTTTTTCTCGGCTCCTGGGCCTCCTACAGCAAAACGGGCCCGGATTTCTGGATCACACCGTTTTTCGGCCATATCTTTGAGAATATCATAGCTAGGACAATTTGGCTGGCGCCATTGGATTCGTGAGACGATTTCCGATCTTTCTAGGTGTCCAGGAATTTTCTAAAGTCAATTTTTTCGTTTTTCGCGTGTTTCTCGGCTCCTGGGCCTCCTACAGCAAAACGGGCCCTGATTTGGGATCACACCGTTTTTCGCCCATATCTTTGAGAATATCATAGCTAGGACAATTTGGCTGGCGCCATTGGATTCGTCAGACGATTTCCGATTTTTCTAGGGGTCCGGAAATTGTCCACAGACTATTTTTTAGTTTTTCGCGTTTATCTCGGCTCCTGGGCCTCCTAGAGCCAAACGGGCCCGGATTTGGGATCACACCGTTTTTCGCCCATATCTTTGAGAATATCATAGCTAGGACAGATTGGCTGGCGCCATTGGATTCGTGGGACGATTTCCGATCTTTCTAGGTGTCCAGGAATTTTCTAAAGTCAATTTTTTCGTTTTTCGCGTTTTTCTCGGCTCCTGGGCCTCCTAGAGCAAAACGGGCCCGGATTTGGGATCACGCCGTTTTTCGCCCATATCTTTGAGAATATCATAGCTAGGACAATTTGGCTGGCGCCATTGGATTCGTGAGACGATTTCCGATTTTTCTAGTGGTCCGGGAATTGTCCACAGACTATTTTTTTGTTTTTCGCGTTTATAACGGCTCCTGGGCCTCCTAGAGCCAAACGGGCCCGGATTTGGGATCACACCGTTTTTCGCCCATATCTTTGAGAATATCATAGCTAGGACAATTTGGCTGGCGCCATTGGATTCGTGAGACGATTTCCGATTTTTCTAGGGGTCCGGGAATTTTCTAAAGTCAATTTTTTCGTTTTTCGTGTTTTTCTCGGCTCCCGGGCCTCCTACAGCAAAACGGGCCCTGATTTGGGATCACACCGTTTTTCGCCCATATCTTTGAGAATATCATAGCTAGGACAATTTGGCTGGCGCCATTGGATTCGTGAGACGATTTCCGATTTTTCTAGTGGTCCGGGAATTTTCTAAAGTCGATTTTTTCGTTTTTCGCGTCTTTCTCGGCTCCT
Organism: Diachasmimorpha longicaudata; assembly: GCF_034640455.1. Lineage (NCBI taxonomy): Eukaryota > Metazoa > Arthropoda > Insecta > Hymenoptera > Braconidae > Diachasmimorpha > Diachasmimorpha longicaudata. Next base: position 344,563 of record NW_026973903.1, on the reverse strand, counting down.
GGGCCTCCTAGAGCCAAACGGGCCCGGATTTGGGATCACACCGTTTTTCGCCCATATCTTTGAGAATATCATAGCTAGGACAATTTGGCTGGCGCCATTGGATTCGTGAGACGATTTCCGATTTTTCTAGGGGTCCGGGAATTTTCTAAAGTCAATTTTTTCGTTTTTCGCGTTTTTCTCGGCTCCCGGGCCTCCTACAGCAAAACGGGCCCTGATTTGGGATCACACCGTTTTTCGCCCATATCTTTGAGAATATCATAGCTAGGACAATTTTTCTGGCGCCATTGGATTCGTGAGACGATTTCCGATTTTTCTAGGGGTCCGGAAATTGTCCACAGACTATTTTTTAGTTTTTCGCGATTATCTCGGCTCCTGGGCCTCCTACAGCAAAATGCGCCCTGATTTGGGATCACACCGTTTTTCGCCCATATCTTTGAGAATATCATAGCTAGGACAATTTGGCTGGCGCCATTGGATTCGTGAGACGATTTCCGATTTTTCTAGTGGTCCGGGAATTGTCCACAGACTATTTTTTTGTTTTTCGCGTTTATAACGGCTCCTGGGCCTCCTAGAGCCAAACGGGCCCGGATTTGGGATCACACCGTTTTTCGCCCATATCTTTGAGAATATCATAGCTAGGACAATTTGGCTGGCGCCATTGGATTCGTGAGACGATTTCCGATTTTTCTAGTGGTCCGGGAATTGTCCACAGACTATTTTTTTGTTTTTCGCGTTTATAACGGCTCCTGGGCCTCCTAGAGCCAAACGGGCCCGGATTTGGGATCACACCGTTTTTCGCCCATATCTTTGAGAATATCATAGCTAGGACAATTTGGCAGGCGCCATTGGATTCGTGAGACGATTTCCGATTTTTCTAGGGGTCCGGGAATTTTCTAAAGTCAATTTTTTCGTTTTTCGCGTTTTTCTCGGCTCCCGGGCCTCCTACAGCAAAACGGGCCCTGATTTGGGATCACACCGTTTTTCGCCCATATCTTTGAGAATATCATAGCTAGGACAATTTGGCTGGCGCCATTGGATTCGTGAGACGATTTCCGATTTTTCTAGTGGTCCGGGAATTTTCTAAAGTCGATTTTTTCGTTTTTCGCGTCTTTCTCGGCTCCTGGGCCTCCTAGAGCCAAACGGGCCCGGATTTGGGATCACACCGTTTTTCGCCCATATCTTTGAGAATATCATAGCTAGGACAATTTGGCTGGCGCCATTGGATTCGTGAGACGATTTCCGATTTTTCTAGGGGTCCGGCAATTGTCCACAGACAATTTTTTGTTTTTTCGCGTTTATCTCGGCTCCGGGGCCTCCTAGAGCCAAACGGGCCCGGATTTGGGATCACGCCGTTTTTCGCCCATATCTTTGAGAATATCATAGCTAGGACAATTTGGCTGGCGCCTTTGGATTCGTGAGACGATTTCCGATTTTTCGAGGGGTCCGGGAATTTTCTAAAGTCGATTTTTTCGTTTTTCGCGTTTTTCTCGGCTCCTGGGCCTCCTAGAGCCAAACGGGCCCTGATTTGGGATGACACCGTTTTTCGCCCATATCTTTGAGAATATCATAGCTAGGACAATTTTTCTGGCGCCATTGGATTCGTGAGACGATTTCCGATTTTTCTAGGGGTCCGGAAATTGTCCACAGACTATTTTTTAGTTTTTCGCGATTATCTCGGCTCCTGGGCCTCCTACAGCAAAACGCGCCCTGATTTGGGATCACACCGTTTTTCGCCCATATCTTTGAGAATATCATAGCTAGGACAATTTGGCTGGCGCCATTGGATTCGTGAGACGATTTCCGATTTTTCGAGGGGTCCGGGAATTTTCTAAAGTCGATTTTTTCGTTTTTCGCGTTTTTCTCGGCTCCTGGGCCTCCTATAGCCAAACGGGCCCTAATTTGGGATCACACCGTTTTTCGCCCATATCTTTGAGAATATCATAGCTAGGACAATTTGGCTGGCGCCATTGGATTCGTGAGACGATTTCCGATCTTTCTAGGGGTCCAGGAATTTTCTAAAGTAAATTTTTTCGTTTTTCGCGTTTTTCTCGGCTCCTGGGCCTCCTACAGCGAAACGGGCCCTGATTTGGGATCACACCGTTTTTCGCCCATATCTTTGAGAATATCATAGCTAGGACAATTTGGCTGGCGCCATTGGATTCGTGAGACGATTTCCGATTTTTCTAAAGTCGATTTTTTCGTTTTTCGCGTTTTTCTCGGCTCCTGGGCCTCCTACAGCAAAACGCGCCCGGATTTAGACTCAGACCGTTTTTCGCCCATATCTTTGGAAATATCATAGCTAGGACAATTTGGCTGGCGCCATTGGATTCGTGAGACGATTTCCGATTTTTCTAGGGGTCCGGGAATTGTCCACAGACAATTTTTTTGTTTTTCGCGTTTATCTCGGCTCCGGGGCCTCCTAGAGCCAAACGGGCCCGGATTTGAGATCACGCCGTTTTTCGCCCATATCTTTGAGAATATCATAGCTAGGACAATTTGGCTGGCGCCATTGGATTCGTGAGACGATTTCCGATCTTTCTAGGTGTCCAGGAATTTTCTAAAGTCAATTTTTTCGTTTTTCGCGTGTTTCTCGGCTCCTGGGCCTCCTACAGCAAAACGGGCCCTGATTTGGGATCACACCGTTTTTCGCCCATATCTTTGAGAATATCATAGCTAGGACAATTTGGCTGGCGCCATTGGATTCGTCAGACGATTTCCGATTTTTCTAGGGGTCCGGAAATTGTCCACAGACTATTTTTTAGTTTTTCGCGTTTATCTCGGCTCCTGGGCCTCCTAGAGCCAAACGGGCCCGGATTTGGGATCACACCGTTTTTCGCCCATATCTTTGAGAATATCATAGCTAGGACAGATTGGCTGGCGCCATTGGATTCGTGGGACGATTTCCGATCTTTCTAGGTGTCCAGGAATTTTCTAAAGTCAATTTTTTCGTTTTTCGCGTTTTTCTCGGCTCCTGGGCCTCCTAGAGCAAAACGGGCCCGGATTTGGGATCACGCCGTTTTTCGCCCATATCTTTGAGAATATCATAGCTAGGACAATTTGGCTGGCGCCATTGGATTCGTGAGACGATTTCCGATTTTTCTAGTGGTCCGGGAATTGTCCACAGACTATTTTTTTGTTTTTCGCGTTTATAACGGCTCCTGGGCCTCCTAGAGCCAAACGGGCCCGGATTTGGGATCACACCGTTTTTCGCCCATATCTTTGAGAATATCATAGCTAGGACAATTTGGCTGGCGCCATTGGATTCGTGAGACGATTTCCGATTTTTCTAGGGGTCCGGGAATTTTCTAAAGTCAATTTTTTCGTTTTTCGTGTTTTTCTCGGCTCCCGGGCCTCCTACAGCAAAACGGGCCCTGATTTGGGATCACACCGTTTTTCGCCCATATCTTTGAGAATATCATAGCTAGGACAATTTGGCTGGCGCCATTGGATTCGTGAGACGATTTCCGATTTTTCTAGTGGTCCGGGAATTTTCTAAAGTCAATTTTTTCGTTTTTCGCGTGTTTCTCGGCTCCTGGGCCTCCTACAGCAAAACGGGCCCTGATTTGGGATCACACCGTTTTTCGCCCATATCTTTGAGAATATCATAGCTAGGACAATTTGGCTGGCGCCATTGGATTCGTCAGACGATTTCCGATTTTTCTAGGGGTCCGGAAATTGTCCACAGACTATTTTTTAGTTTTTCGCGTTTATCTCGGCTCCTGGGCCTCCTAGAGCCAAACGGGCCCGGATTTGGGATCACACCGTTTTTCGCCCATATCTTTGAGAATATCATAGCTAGGACAGATTGGCTGGCGCCATTGGATTCGTGGGACGATTTCCGATCTTTCTAGGTGTCCAGGAATTTTCTAAAGTCAATTTTTTCGTTTTTCGCGTTTTTCTCGGCTCCTGGGCCTCCTAGAGCAAAACGGGCCCGGATTTGGGATCACGCCGTTTTTCGCCCATATCTTTGAGAATATCATAGCTAGGACAATTTGGCTGGCGCCATTGGATTCGTGAGACGATTTCCGATTTTTCTAGTGGTCCGGGAATTGTCCACAGACTATTTTTTTGTTTTTCGCGTTTATAACGGCTCCTGGGCCTCCTAGAGCCAAACGGGCCCGGATTTGGGATCACACCGTTTTTCGCCCATATCTTTGAGAATATCATAGCTAGGACAATTTGGCTGGCGCCATTGGATTCGTGAGACGATTTCCGATTTTTCTAGGGGTCCGGGAATTTTCTAAAGTCAATTTTTTCGTTTTTCGTGTTTTTCTCGGCTCCCGGGCCTCCTACAGCAAAACGGGCCCTGATTTGGGATCACACCGTTTTTCGCCCATATCTTTGAGAATATCATAGCTAGGACAATTTGGCTGGCGCCATTGGATTCGTGAGACGATTTCCGATTTTTCTAGTGGTCCGGGAATTTTCTAAAGTCGATTTTTTCGTTTTTCGCGTCTTTCTCGGCTCCTGGGCCTCCTAGAGCCAAACGGGCCCGGATTTGGGATCACACCGTTTTTCGCCCATATCTTTGAGAATATCATAGCTAGGACAATTTGGCTGGCGCCATTGGATTCGTGAGACGATTTCCGATTTTTCTAGGGGTCCGGGAATTTTCTAAAGTCAATTTTTTCGTTTTTCGCGTTTTTCTCGGCTCCCGGGCCTCCTACAGCAAAACGGGCCCTGATTTGGGATCACACCGTTTTTCGCCCATATCTTTGAGAATATCATAGCTAGGACAATTTTTCTGGCGCCATTGGATTCGTGAGACGATTTCCGATTTTTCTAGGGGTCCGGAAATTGTCCACAGACTATTTTTTAGTTTTTCGCGATTATCTCGGCTCCTGGGCCTCCTACAGCAAAATGCGCCCTGATTTGGGATCACACCGTTTTTCGCCCATATCTTTGAGAATATCATAGCTAGGACAATTTGGCTGGCGCCATTGGATTCGTGAGACGATTTCCGATTTTTCTAGTGGTCCGGGAATTGTCCACAGACTATTTTTTTGTTTTTCGCGTTTATAACGGCTCCTGGGCCTCCTAGAGCCAAACGGGCCCGGATTTGGGATCACACCGTTTTTCGCCCATATCTTTGAGAATATCATAGCTAGGACAATTTGGCTGGCGCCATTGGATTCGTGAGACGATTTCCGATTTTTCTAGTGGTCCGGGAATTGTCCACAGACTATTTTTTTGTTTTTCGCGTTTATAACGGCTCCTGGGCCTCCTAGAGCCAAACGGGCCCGGATTTGGGATCACACCGTTTTTCGCCCATATCTTTGAGAATATCATAGCTAGGACAATTTGGCAGGCGCCATTGGATTCGTGAGACGATTTCCGATTTTTCTAGGGGTCCGGGAATTTTCTAAAGTCAATTTTTTCGTTTTTCGCGTTTTTCTCGGCTCCCGGGCCTCCTACAGCAAAACGGGCCCTGATTTGGGATCACACCGTTTTTCGCCCATATCTTTGAGAATATCATAGCTAGGACAATTTGGCTGGCGCCATTGGATTCGTGAGACGATTTCCGATTTTTCTAGTGGTCCGGGAATTTTCTAAAGTCGATTTTTTCGTTTTTCGCGTCTTTCTCGGCTCCTGGGCCTCCTAGAGCCAAACGGGCCCGGATTTGGGATCACACCGTTTTTCGCCCATATCTTTGAGAATATCATAGCTAGGACAATTTGGCTGGCGCCATTGGATTCGTGAGACGATTTCCGATTTTTCTAGGGGTCCGGCAATTGTCCACAGACAATTTTTTGTTTTTTCGCGTTTATCTCGGCTCCGGGGCCTCCTAGAGCCAAACGGGCCCGGATTTGGGATCACGCCGTTTTTCGCCCATATCTTTGAGAATATCATAGCTAGGACAATTTGGCTGGCGCCTTTGGATTCGTGAGACGATTTCCGATTTTTCGAGGGGTCCGGGAATTTTCTAAAGTCGATTTTTTCGTTTTTCGCGTTTTTCTCGGCTCCTGGGCCTCCTAGAGCCAAACGGGCCCTGATTTGGGATGACACCGTTTTTCGCCCATATCTTTGAGAATATCATAGCTAGGACAATTTTTCTGGCGCCATTGGATTCGTGAGACGATTTCCGATTTTTCTAGGGGTCCGGAAATTGTCCACAGACTATTTTTTAGTTTTTCGCGATTATCTCGGCTCCTGGGCCTCCTACAGCAAAACGCGCCCTGATTTGGGATCACACCGTTTTTCGCCCATATCTTTGAGAATATCATAGCTAGGACAATTTGGCTGGCGCCATTGGATTCGTGAGACGATTTCCGATTTTTCGAGGGGTCCGGGAATTTTCTAAAGTCGATTTTTTCGTTTTTCGCGTTTTTCTCGGCTCCTGGGCCTCCTATAGCCAAACGGGCCCTAATTTGGGATCACACCGTTTTTCGCCCATATCTTTGAGAATATCATAGCTAGGACAATTTGGCTGGCGCCATTGGATTCGTGAGACGATTTCCGATCTTTCTAGGGGTCCAGGAATTTTCTAAAGTAAATTTTTTCGTTTTTCGCGTTTTTCTCGGCTCCTGGGCCTCCTACAGCGAAACGGGCCCTGATTTGGGATCACACCGTTTTTCGCCCATATCTTTGAGAATATCATAGCTAGGACAATTTGGCTGGCGCCATTGGATTCGTGAGACGATTTCCGATTTTTCTGAAGTCGATTTTTTCGTTTTTCGCGTTTTTCTCGGCTCCTGGGCCTCCTACAGCAAAACGCGCCCGGATTTAGACTCAGACCGTTTTTCGCCCATATCTTTGGAAATATCATAGCTAGGACAATTTGGCTGGCGCCATTGGATTCGTGAGACGATTTCCGATTTTTCTAGGGGTCCGGGAATTGTCCACAGACAATTTTTTTGTTTTTCGCGTTTATCTCGGCTCCGGGGCCTCCTAGAGCCAAACGGGCCCGGATTTGAGATCACGCCGTTTTTCGCCCATATCTTTGAGAATATCATAGCTAGGACAATTTGGCTGGCGCCATTGGATTCGTGAGACGATTTCCGATCTTTCTAGGTGTCCAGGAATTTTCTAAAGTCAATTTTTTCGTTTTTCGCGTGTTTCTCGGCTCCTGGGCCTCCTACAGCAAAACGGGCCCTGATTTGGGATCACACCGTTTTTCGCCCATATCTTTGAGAATATCATAGCTAGGACAATTTGGCTGGCGCCATTGGATTCGTCAGACGATTTCCGATTTTTCTAGGGGTCCGGAAATTGTCCACAGACTATTTTTTAGTTTTTCGCGTTTATCTCGGCTCCTGGGCCTCCTAGAGCCAAACGGGCCCGGATTTGGGATCACACCGTTTTTCGCCCATATCTTTGAGAATATCATAGCTAGGACAGATTGGCTGGCGCCATTGGATTCGTGGGACGATTTCCGATCTTTCTAGGTGTCCAGGAATTTTCTAAAGTCAATTTTTTCGTTTTTCGCGTTTTTCTCGGCTCCTGGGCCTCCTAGAGCAAAACGGGCCCGGATTTGGGATCACGCCGTTTTTCGCCCATATCTTTGAGAATATCATAGCTAGGACAATTTGGCTGGCGCCATTGGATTCGTGAGACGATTTCCGATTTTTCTAGTGGTCCGGGAATTGTCCACAGACTATTTTTTTGTTTTTCGCGTTTATAACGGCTCCTGGGCCTCCTAGAGCCAAACGGGCCCGGATTTGGGATCACACCGTTTTTCGCCCATATCTTTGAGAATATCATAGCTAGGACAATTTGGCTGGCGCCATTGGATTCGTGAGACGATTTCCGATTTTTCTAGGGGTCCGGGAATTTTCTAAAGTCAATTTTTTCGTTTTTCGTGTTTTTCTCGGCTCCCGGGCCTCCTACAGCAAAACGGGCCCTGATTTGGGATCACACCGTTTTTCGCCCATATCTTTGAGAATATCATAGCTAGGACAATTTGGCTGGCGCCATTGGATTCGTGAGACGATTTCCGATTTTTCTAGTGGTCCGGGAATTTTCTAAAGTCGATTTTTTCGTTTTTCGCGTCTTTCTCGGCTCCTGGGCCTACTAGAGCCAAACGGGCCCGGATTTGGGATCACACCGTTTTTCGCCCATATCTTTGAGAATATCATAGCTAGGACAATTTGGCTGGCGCCATTGGATTCGTGAGACGATTTCCGATTTTTCTAGGGGTCCGGGAATTGTCCACAGACAATTTTTTTGTTTTTCGCGTTTATCTCGGCTCCGGGGCCTCCTAGAGCCAAACGGGCCCGGATTTGGGATCACGCCGTTTTTCGCCCATATCTTTGAGAATATCATAGCTAGGACAATTTGGCTGGCGCCTTTGGATTCGTGAGACGATTTCCGATTTTTCGAGGGGTCCGGGAATTTTCTAAAGTCGATTTTTTCGTTTTTCGCGTTTTTCTCGGCTCCTGGGCCTCCTAGAGCCAACCGGGCCCTGATTTGGGATCACACCATTTTTCGCCCATATCTTTGAGAATATCATAGCTAGGACAATTTGGCTGGCGCCATTGGATTCGTGAGACGATTTCCGATCTTTCTAGGGGTCCAGGAATTTTCTAAAGTAAATTTTTTCGTTTTTCGCGTTTTTCTCGGCTCCTGGGCCTCCTACAGCAAAACGGGCCCTGATTTGGGATCACACCGTTTTTCGCCCATATCTTTGAGAATATCATAGCTAGGACAATTTGGCTGGCGCCATTGGATTCGTCAGACGATTTCCGATTTTTCTAGGGGTCCGGAAATTGTCCACAGACTATTTTTTAGTTTTTCGCGATTATCTCGGCTCCTGGGCCTCCTACAGCAAAACGCGCCCTGATTTGGGATCACACCGTTTTTCGCCCATATCTTTGAGAATATCATAGCTAGGACAATTTGGCTGGCGCCATTGGATTCGTGAGACGATTTCCGATTTTTCGAGGGGTCCGGGAATTTTCTAAAGTCGATTTTTTCGTTTTTCGCGTTTTTCTCGGCTCCTGGGCCTCCTATAGCCAAACGGGCCCTGATTTGGGATCACACCGTTTTTCGCCCATATCTTTGAGAATATCATAGCTAGGACAATTTGGCTGGCGCCATTGGATTCGTGAGACGATTTCCGATCTTTCTAGGGGTCCAGGAATTTTCTAAAGTAAATTTTTTCGTTTTTCGCGTTTTTCTCGGCTCCTGGGCCTCCTACAGCGAAACGGGCCCTGATTTGGGATCACACCGTTTTTCGCCCATATCTTTGAGAATATCATAGCTAGGACAATTTGGCTGGCGCCATTGGATTCGTGAGACGATTTCCGATTTTTCTAGGGGTCCGGGAATTGTCCACAGACAATTTTTTTGTTTTTCGCGTTTATCTCGGCTCCGGGGCCTCCTAGAGCCAAACGGGCCCGGATTTGAGATCACGCCGTTTTTCGCCCATATCTTTGAGAATATCATAGCTAGGACAATTTGGCTGGCGCCTTTGGATTCGTGAGACGATTTCCGATTTTTCGAGGGGTCCGGGAATTTTCTAAAGTCGATTTTTTCGTTTTTCGCGTTTTTCTCGGCTCCTGGGCCTCCTAGAGCCAAACGGGCCCTGATTTGGGATGACACCGTTTTTCGCCCATATCTTTGAGAATATCATAGCTAGGACAATTTTTCTGGCGCCATTGGATTCGTGAGACGATTTCCGATTTTTCTAGGGGTCCGGAAATTGTCCACAGACTATTTTTTAGTTTTTCGCGATTATCTCGGCTCCTGGGCCTCCTACAGCAAAACGCGCCCTGATTTGGGATCACACCGTTTTTCGCCCATATCTTTGAGAATATCATAGCTAGGACAATTTGGCTGGCGCCATTGGATTCGTGAGACGATTTCCGATTTTTCGAGGGGTCCGGGAATTTTCTAAAGTCGATTTTTTCGTTTTTCGCGTTTTTCTCGGCTCCTGGGCCTCCTATAGCCAAACGGGCCCTGATTTGGGATCACACCGTTTTTCGCCCATATCTTTGAGAATATCATAGCTAGGACAATTTGGCTGGCGCCATTGGATTCGTGAGACGATTTCCGATCTTTCTAGGGGTCCGGAAATTGTCCACAGACTATTTTTTAGTTTTTCGCGTTTATCTCGGCTCCTGGGCCTCCTAGAGCCAAACGGGCCCGGATTTGGGATCACACCGTTTTTCGCCCATATCTTTGAGAATATCATAGCTAGGACAGATTGGCTGGCGCCATTGGATTCGTGGGACGATTTCCGATCTTTCTAGGTGTCCAGGAATTTTCTAAAGTCAATTTTTTCGTTTTTCGCGTTTTTCTCGGCTCCTGGGCCTCCTAGAGCAAAACGGGCCCGGATTTGGGATCACGCCGTTTTTCGCCCATATCTTTGAGAATATCATAGCTAGGACAATTTGGCTGGCGCCATTGGATTCGTGAGACGATTTCCGATTTTTCTAGTGGTCCGGGAATTGTCCACAGACTATTTTTTTGTTTTTCGCGTTTATAACGGCTCCTGGGCCTCCTAGAGCCAAACGGGCCCGGATTTGGGATCACACCGTTTTTCGCCCGTATCTTTGAGAATATCATAGCTAGGACAATTTGGCTGGCGCCATTGGATTCGTGAGACGATTTCCGATTTTTCTAGGGGTCCGGGAATTTTCTAAAGTCAATTTTTTCGTTTTTCGTGTTTTTCTCGGCTCCCGGGCCTCCTACAGCAAAACGGGCCCTGATTTGGGATCACACCGTTTTTCGCCCATATCTTTGAGAATATCATAGCTAGGACAATTTGGCTGGCGCCATTGGATTCGTGAGACGATTTCCGATTTTTCTAGTGGTCCGGGAATTTTCTAAAGTCGATTTTTTCGTTTTTCGCGTCTTTCTCGGCTCCTGGGCCTACTAGAGCCAAACGGGCCCGGATTTGGGATCACACCGTTTTTCGCCCATATCTTTGAGAATATCATAGCTAGGACAATTTGGCTGGCGCCATTGGATTCGTGAGACGATTTCCGATTTTTCTAGGGGTCCGGGAATTGTCCACAGACAATTTTTTTGTTTTTCGCGTTTATCTCGGCTCCGGGGCCTCCTAGAGCCAAACGGGCCCGGATTTGGGATCACGCCGTTTTTCGCCCATATCTTTGAGAATATCATAGCTAGGACAATTTGGCTGGCGCCTTTGGATTCGTGAGACGATTTCCGATTTTTCGAGGGGTCCGGGAATTTTCTAAAGTCGATTTTTTCGTTTTTCGCGTTTTTCTCGGCTCCTGGGCCTCCTAGAGCCAACCGGGCCCTGATTTGGGATCACACCGTTTTTCGCCCATATCTTTGAGAATATCATAGCTAGGACAATTTGGCTGGCGCCATTGGATTCGTGAGACGATTTCCGATCTTTCTAGGGGTCCAGGAATTTTCTAAAGTAAATTTTTTCGTTTTTCGCGTTTTTCTCGGCTCCTGGGCCTCCTACAGCAAAACGGGCCCTGATTTGGGATCACACCGTTTTTCGCCCATATCTTTGAGAATATCATAGCTAGGACAATTTGGCTGGCGCCATTGGATTCGTGAGACGATTTCCGATTTTTCTAAAGTCGATTTTTTCGTTTTTCGCGTTTTTCTCGGCTCCTGGGCCTCCTACAGCAAAACGCGCCCGGATTTAGACTCAGACCGTTTTTCGCCCATATCTTTGGAAATATCATAGCTAGGACAATTTGGCTGGCGCCATTGGATTCGTGAGACGATTTCCGATCGTTCTAGGGGTCCAGGAATTTTCTAAAGTCAATTTTTTCGTTTTTCGCGTTTTTCTCGGCTCCTGGGCCTCCTACAGCAAAACGGGCCCGGATTTCTGGATCACACCGTTTTTCGGCCATATCTTTGAGAATATCATAGCTAGGACAATTTGGCTGACGCCATTGGATTCGTGAGACGATTTCCGATCTTTCTAGGTGTCCAGGAATTTTCTAAAGTCAATTTTTTCGTTTTTCGCGTGTTTCTCGGCTCCTGGGCCTCCTACAGCAAAACGGGCCCTGATTTGGGATCACACCGTTTTTCGCCCATATCTTTGAGAATATCATAGCTAGGACAATTTGGCTGGCGCCATTGGATTCGTGAGACGATTTCCGATTTTTCTAAAGTCGATTTTTTCGTTTTTCGCGTTTTTCTCGGCTCCTGGGCCTCCTACAGCAAAACGCGCTCGGATTTAGACTCAGACCGTTTTTCGCCCATATCTTTGGAAATATCATAGCTAGGACAATTTGGCTAGCGCCATTGGATTCGTGAGACGATTTCCGATCGTTCTAGGGGTCCAGGAATTTTCTAAAGTCAATTTTTTCGTTTTTCGCGTTTTTCTCGGCTCCTGGGCCTCCTACAGCAAAACGGGCCCGGATTTCTGGATCACACCGTTTTTCGGCCATATCTTTGAGAATATCATAGCTAGGACAATTTGGCTGGCGCCATTGGATTCGTGAGACGATTTCCGATCTTTCTAGGTGTCCAGGAATTTTCTAAAGTCAATTTTTTCGTTTTTCGCGTGTTTCTCGGCTCCTGGGCCTCCTACAGCAAAACGGGCCCTGATTTGGGATCACACCGTTTTTCGCCCATATCTTTGAGAATATCATAGCTAGGACAATTTGGCTGGCGCCATTGGATTCGTCAGACGATTTCCGATTTTTCTAGGGGTCGGGAAATTGTCCACAGACTATTTTTTAGTTTTTCGCGTTTATCTCGGCTCCTGGGCTTCCTAGAGCCAAACGGGCCCGGATTTGGGATCACACCGTTTTTCGCCCATATCTTTGAGAATATCATAGCTAGGACAGATTGGCTGGCGCCATTGGATTCGTGGGACGATTTCCGATCTTTCTAGGTGTCCAGGAATTTTCTAAAGTCAATTTTTTCGTTTTTCGCGTTTTTCTCGGCTCCTGGGCTCCTAGAGCAAAACGGGCCCGGATTTGGGATCACACCGTTTTTCGCCCATATCTTTGAGAATATCATAGCTAGGACAATTTGGCTGGCGCCATTGGATTCGTGAGACGATTTCCGATTTTTCTAGGGGTCCGGGAATTGTCCACAGACAATTTTTTTGTTTTTCGCGTTTATCTCGGCTCCGGGGCCTCCTAGAGCCAAACGGGCCCGGATTTGGGATCACGCCGTTTTTCGCCCATATCTTTGAGAATATCATAGCTAGGACAATTTGGCTGGCGCCTTTGGATTCGTGAGACGATTTCCGATTTTTCGAGGGGTCCGGGAATTTTCTAAAGTCGATTTTTTCGTTTTTCGCGTTTTTCTCGGCTCCTGGGCCTCCTAGAGCCAAACGGGCCCTGATTTGGGATCACACCGTTTTTCGCCCATATCTTTGAGAATATCATAGCTAGGACAATTTTTCTGGCGCCATTGGATTCGTGAGACGATTTCCGATTTTTCTAGGGGTCCGGAAATTGTCCACAGACTATTTTTTAGTTTTTCGCGATTATCTCGGCTCCTGGGCCTCCTACAGCAAAATGCGCCCTGATTTGGGATCACACCGTTTTTCGCCCATATCTTTGAGAATATCATAGCTAGGACAATTTGGCTGGCGCCATTGGATTCGTGAGACGATTTCCGATTTTTCTAGTTGTCCGGGAATTGTCCACAGACTATTTTTTTGTTTTTCGCGTTTATAACGGCTCCTGGGCCTCCTAGAGCCAAACGGGCCCGGATTTGGGATCACACCGTTTTTCGCCCATATCTTTGAGAATATCATAGCTAGGACAATTTGGCTGGCGCCATTGGATTCGTGAGACGATTTCCGATTTTTCTAGGGGTCCGGGAATTGTCCACAGACAATTTTTTTGTTTTTCGCGTTTATCTCGGCTCCGGGGCCTCCTAGAGCCAAACGGGCCCGGATTTGGGATCACGCCGTTTTTCGCCCATATCTTTGAGAATATCATAGCTAGGACAATTTGGCTGGCGCCTTTGCATTCGTGAGACGATTTCCGATTTTTCGTGGGGTCCGGGAATTTTCTAAAGTCGATTTTTTCGTTTTTCGCGTTTTTCTCGGCTCCTGGGCCTCCTAGAGCCAAACGGGCCCTGATTTGGGATCACACCGTTTTTCGCCCATATCTTTGAGAATATCATAGCGAGGACAATTTGGCTGGCGCCATTGGATTCGTGAGACGATTTCCGATCTTTCTAGGGGTCCAGGAATTTTCTAAAGTAAATTTTTTCGTTTTTCGCGTTTTTCTCGGCTCCTGGGCCTCCTACAGCAAAACGGGCCCTGATTTGGGATCACACCGTTTTTCGCCCATATCTTTGAGAATATCATAGCTAGGACAATTTTTCTGGCGCCATTGGATTCGTGAGACGATTTCCGATTTTTCTAGGGGTCCGGAAATTGTCCACAGACTATTTTTTAGTTTTTCGCGATTATCTCGGCTCCTGGGCCTCCTACAGCAAAACGCGCCCTGATTTGGGATCACACCGTTTTTCGCCCATATCTTTGAGAATATCATAGCTAGGACAATTTGGCTGGCGCCATTGGATTCGTGAGACGATTTCCGATTTTTCTAGTGGTCCGGGAATTGTCCACAGACTATTTTTTTGTTTTTCGCGTCTATAACGGCTCCTGGGCCTCCTAGAGCCAAACGGGCCCGGATTTGGGATCACACCGTTTTTCGCCCATATCTTTGAGAATATCATAGCTAGGACAATTTGGCTGGCGCCATTGGATTCGTGAGACGATTTCCGATTTTTCTAGGGGTCCGGGAATTTTCTAAAGTCAATTTTTTCGTTTTTCGCGTTTTTCTCGGCTCCCGGGCCTCCTACAGCAAAACGGGCCCTGATTTGGGATCACACCGTTTTTCGCCCATATCTTTGAGAATATCATAGCTAGGACAATTTGGCTGGCGCCATTGGATTCGTGAGACGATTTCCGATTTTTCTAAAGTCGATTTTTTCGTTTTTCGCGTTTTTCTCGGCTCCTGGGCCTCCTACAGCAAAACGCGCCCGGATTTAGACTCAGACCGTTTTTCGCCCATATCTTTGGAAATATCATAGCTAGGACAATTTGGCTGGCGCCATTGGATTCGTGAGACGATTTCCGATCGTTCTAGGGGTCCAGGAATTTTCTAAAGTCAATTTTTGCGTTTTTCGCGTTTTTCTCGGCTCCTGGGCCTCCTACAGCCAAACGGGCCCGGATTTCTGGATCACACCGTTTTTCGGCCATATCTTTGAGAATATCATAGCTAGGACAATTTGGCTGGCGCCATTGGATTCGTGAGACGATTTCCGATCGTTCTAGGGGTCCAGGAATTTTCTAAAGTCAATTTTTGCGTTTTTCGCGTTTTTCTCGGCTCCTGGGCCTCCTACAGCAAAACGGGCCCTGATTTGGGATCACACCGTTTTTCGCCCATATCTTTGAGAATATCATAGCTAGGACAATTTGGCTGGCGCCATTGGATTCGTCAGACGATTTCCGATTTTTCTAGGGGTCCGGAAATTGTCCACAGACTATTTTTTAGTTTTTCGCGTTTATCTCGGCTCCTGGGCCTCCTAGAGCCAAACGGGCCCGGATTTGGGATCACACCGTTTTTCGCCCATATCTTTGAGAATATCATAGCTAGGACAATTTGGCTGGCGCCTTTGGATTCGTGAGACGATTTCCGATTTTTCGAGGGGTCCGGGAATTTTCTAAAGTCGATTTTTTCGTTTTTCGCGTTTTTCTCGGCTCCTGGGCCTCCTAGAGCCACACGGGCCCTGATTTGGGATCACACCGTTTTTCGCCCATATCTTTGAGAATATCATAGCTAGGACAATTTTTCTGGCGCCATTGGATTCGTGAGACGATTTCCGATTTTTCTAGGGGTCCGGAAATTGTCCACAGACTATTTTTTAGTTTTTCGCGATTATCTCGGCTCCTGGGCCTCCTACAGCAAAACGCGCCCTGATTTGGGATCACACCGTTTTTCGCCCATATCTATGAGAATATCATAGCTAGGACAATTTGGCTGGCGCCATTGGATTCGTGAGACGATTTCCGATCTTTCTAGGGGTCCAGGAATTTTCTAAAGTAAATTTTTTCGTTTTTCGCGTTTTTCTCGGCTCCTGGGCCTCCTACAGCAAAACGGGCCCTGATTTGGGATCACACCGTTTTTCGCCCATATCTTTGAGAATATCATAGCTAGGACAATTTGACTGGCGCCATTGGATTCGTGAGACGATTTCCGATTTTTCTAAAGTCGATTTTTTCGTTTTTCGCGTTTTTCTCGGCTCCTGGGCCTCCTACAGCAAAACGCGCCCGGATTTAGACTCAGACCGTTTTTCGCCCATATCTTTGGAAATATCATAGCTAGGACAATTTGGCTGGCGCCATTGGATTCGTGAGACGATTTCCGATCGTTCTAAGGGTCCAGGAATTTTCTAAAGTCAATTTTTGCGTTTTTCGCGTTTTTCTCGGCTCCTGGGCCTCCTACAGCAAAACGGGCCCTGATTTGGGATCACACCGTTTTTCGCCCATATCTTTGAGAATATCATAGCTAGGACAATTTGGCTGGCGCCATTGGATTCGTCAGACGATTTCCGATTTTTCTAGGGGTCCGGAAATTGTCCACAGACTATTTTTTAGTTTTTCGCGTTTATCTCGGCTCCTGGGCCTCCTAGAGCCAAACGGGCCCGGATTTGGGATCACACCGTTTTTCGCCCATATCTTTGAGAATATCATAGCTAGGACAATTTGGCTGGCGCCTTTGGATTCGTGAGACGATTTCCGATTTTTCGAGGGGTCCGGGAATTTTCTAAAGTCGATTTTTTCGTTTTTCGCGTTTTTCTCGGCTCCTGGGCCTCCTAGAGACACACGGGCCCTGATTTGTGATCACACCGTTTTTCGCCCATATCTTTGAGAATATCATAGCTAGGACAATTTTTCTGGCGCCATTGGATTCGTGAGACGATTTCCGATTTTTCTAGGGGTCCGGAAATTGTCCACAGACTATTTTTTAGTTTTTCGCGATTATCTCGGCTCCTGGGCCAACTACAGCAAAACGCGCCCTGATTTGGGATCACACCGTTTTTCGCCCATATCTATGAGAATATCATAGCTAGGACAATTTGGCTGGCGCCATTGGATTCGTGAGACGATTTCCGATCTTTCTAGGGGTCCAGGAATTTTCTAAAGTAAATTTTTTCGTTTTTCGCGTTTTTCTCGGCTCCTGGGCCTCCTACAGCAAAACGGGCCCTGATTTGGGATCACACCGTTTTTCGCCCATATCTTTGAGAATATCATAGCTAGGACAATTTGACTGGCGCCATTGGATTCGTGAGACGATTTCCGATTTTTCTAAAGTCGATTTTTTCGTTTTTCGCGTTTTTCTCGGCTCCTGGGCCTCCTACAGCAAAACGCGCCCGGATTTAGACTCAGACCGTTTTTCGCCCATATCTTTGGAAATATCATAGCTAGGACAATTTGGCTGGCGCCATTGGATTCGTGAGACGATTTCCGATCGTTCTAAGGGTCCAGGAATTTTCTAAAGTCAATTTTTTCGTTTTTCGCGTTTTTCTCGGCTCCTGGGCCTCCTACAGCAAAACGGGCCCGGATTTCTGGATCACACCGTTTTTCGGCCATATCTTTGAGAATATCATAGCTAGGACAATTTGGCTGGCGCCTTTGGATTCGTGAGACGATTTCCGATTTTTCGAGGGGATCGGGAATTGTCCACAGACAATTTTTTTGTTTTTCGCGTTTATCTCGGCTCCGGGGCCTCCTAGAGCCAAACGGGCCCGGATTTGGGATCACGCCGTTTTTCGCCCATATCTTTGAGAATATCATAGCTAGGACAATTTGGCTGGCGCCTTTGGATTCGTGAGACGATTTCCGATTTTTCGAGGGGTCCGGGAATTTTCTAAAGTCGATTTTTTCGTTTTTCGCGTTTTTCTCGGCTCCTGGGCCTCCTAGAGCCAAACGGGCCCGGATTTGGGATCACACCGTTTTTCGCCCATATCTTTGAGAATATCATAGCTAGGACAATTTGGCTGGCGCCATTGGATTCGTGAGACGATTTCCGATTTTTCTAAAGTCGATTTTTTCGTTTTTCGCGTTTTTCTCGGCTCCTGGGCCTCCTACAGCAAAACGCGCCCTGATTTGGGATCACACCGTTTTTCGCCCATATCTTTGAGAATATCATAGCTAGGACAATTTGGCTGGCGCCATTGGATTCGTCAGACGATTTCCGATTTTTCTAGGGGTCCGGAAATTGTCCACAGACTATTTTTTAGTTTTTCGCGTTTATCTCGGCTCCTGGGCCTCCTAGAGCCAAACGGGCCCGGATTTGGGATCACACCGTTTTTCGCCCATATCTTTGAGAATATCATAGCTAGGACAGATTGGCTGGCGCCATTGGATTCGTGGGACGATTTCCGATCTTTCTAGGTGTCCAGGAATTTTCTAAAGTCAATTTTTTCGTTTTTCGCGTTTTTCTCGGCTCCTGGGCCTCCTAGAGCAAAACGGGCCCGGATTTGGGATCACGCCGTTTTTCGCCCATATCTTTGAGAATATCATAGCTAGGACAATTTGGCTGGCGCCATTGGATTCGTGAGACGATTTCCGATTTTTCTAGTGGTCCGGGAATTGTCCACAGACTATTTTTTTGTTTTTCGCGTTTATAACGGCTCCTGGGCCTCCTAGAGCCAAACGGGCCCGGATTTGGGATCACACCGTTTTTCGCCCATATCTTTGAGAATATCATAGCTAGGACAATTTGGCTGGCGCCATTGGATTCGTGAGACGATTTCCGATTTTTCTAGGGGTCCGGGAATTTTCTAAAGTCAATTTTTTCGTTTTTCGTGTTTTTCTCGGCTCCCGGGCCTCCTACAGCAAAACGGGCCCTGATTTGGGATCACACCGTTTTTCGCCCATATCTTTGAGAATATCATAGCTAGGACAATTTGGCTGGCGCCATTGGATTCGTGAGACGATTTCCGATTTTTCTAGTGGTCCGGGAATTTTCTAAAGTCGATTTTTTCGTTTTTCGCGTCTTTCTCGGCTCCTGGGCCTACTAGAGCCAAACGGGCCCGGATTTGGGATCACACCGTTTTTCGCCCATATCTTTGAGAATATCATAGCTAGGACAATTTGGCTGGCGCCATTGGATTCGTGAGACGATTTCCGATTTTTCTAGGGGTCCGGGAATTGTCCACAGACAATTTTTTTGTTTTTCGCGTTTATCTCGGCTCCGGGGCCTCCTAGAGCCAAACGGGCCCGGATTTGGGATCACGCCGTTTTTCGCCCATATCTTTGAGAATATCATAGCTAGGACAATTTGGCTGGCGCCTTTGGATTCGTGAGACGATTTCCGATTTTTCGAGGGGTCCGGGAATTTTCTAAAGTCGATTTTTTCGTTTTTCGCGTTTTTCTCGGCTCCTGGGCCTCCTAGAGCCAACCGGGCCCTGATTTGGGATCACACCATTTTTCGCCCATATCTTTGAGAATATCATAGCTAGGACAATTTGGCTGGCGCCATTGGATTCGTGAGACGATTTCCGATCTTTCTAGGGGTCCAGGAATTTTCTAAAGTAAATTTTTTCGTTTTTCGCGTTTTTCTCGGCTCCTGGGCCTCCTACAGCAAAACGGGCCCTGATTTGGGATCACACCGTTTTTCGCCCATATCTTTGAGAATATCATAGCTAGGACAATTTGGCTGGCGCCATTGGATTCGTCAGACGATTTCCGATTTTTCTAGGGGTCCGGAAATTGTCCACAGACTATTTTTTAGTTTTTCGCGATTATCTCGGCTCCTGGGCCTCCTACAGCAAAACGCGCCCTGATTTGGGATCACACCGTTTTTCGCCCATATCTTTGAGAATATCATAGCTAGGACAATTTGGCTGGCGCCATTGGATTCGTGAGACGATTTCCGATTTTTCGAGGGGTCCGGGAATTTTCTAAAGTCGATTTTTTCGTTTTTCGCGTTTTTCTCGGCTCCTGGGCCTCCTATAGCCAAACGGGCCCTGATTTGGGATCACACCGTTTTTCGCCCATATCTTTGAGAATATCATAGCTAGGACAATTTGGCTGGCGCCATTGGATTCGTGAGACGATTTCCGATCTTTCTAGGGGTCCAGGAATTTTCTAAAGTAAATTTTTTCGTTTTTCGCGTTTTTCTCGGCTCCTGGGCCTCCTACAGCGAAACGGGCCCTGATTTGGGATCACACCGTTTTTCGCCCATATCTTTGAGAATATCATAGCTAGGACAATTTGGCTGGCGCCATTGGATTCGTGAGACGATTTCCGATTTTTCTAGGGGTCCGGGAATTGTCCACAGACAATTTTTTTGTTTTTCGCGTTTATCTCGGCTCCGGGGCCTCCTAGAGCCAAACGGGCCCGGATTTGAGATCACGCCGTTTTTCGCCCATATCTTTGAGAATATCATAGCTAGGACAATTTGGCTGGCGCCTTTGGATTCGTGAGACGATTTCCGATTTTTCGAGGGGTCCGGGAATTTTCTAAAGTCGATTTTTTCGTTTTTCGCGTTTTTCTCGGCTCCTGGGCCTCCTAGAGCCAAACGGGCCCTGATTTGGGATGACACCGTTTTTCGCCCATATCTTTGAGAATATCATAGCTAGGACAATTTTTCTGGCGCCATTGGATTCGTGAGACGATTTCCGATTTTTCTAGGGGTCCGGAAATTGTCCACAGACTATTTTTTAGTTTTTCGCGATTATCTCGGCTCCTGGGCCTCCTACAGCAAAACGCGCCCTGATTTGGGATCACACCGTTTTTCGCCCATATCTTTGAGAATATCATAGCTAGGACAATTTGGCTGGCGCCATTGGATTCGTGAGACGATTTCCGATTTTTCGAGGGGTCCGGGAATTTTCTAAAGTCGATTTTTTCGTTTTTCGCGTTTTTCTCGGCTCCTGGGCCTCCTATAGCCAAACGGGCCCTGATTTGGGATCACACCGTTTTTCGCCCATATCTTTGAGAATATCATAGCTAGGACAATTTGGCTGGCGCCATTGGATTCGTGAGACGATTTCCGATCTTTCTAGGGGTCCAGGAATTTTCTAAAGTAAATTTTTTCGTTTTTCGCGTTTTTCTCGGCTCCTGGGCCTCCTACAGCGAAACGGGCCCTGATTTGGGATCACACCGTTTTTCGCCCATATCTTTGAGAATATCATAGCTAGGACAATTTGGCTGGCGCCATTGGATTCGTGAGACGATTTCCGATTTTTCTAAAGTCGATTTTTTCGTTTTTCGCGTTTTTCTCGGCTCCTGGGCCTCCTACAGCAAAACGCGCCCGGATTTAGACTCAGACCGTTTTTCGCCCATATCTTTGGAAATATCATAGCTAGGACAATTTGGCTGGCGCCATTGGATTCGTGAGACGATTTCCGATCGTTCTAGGGGTCCAGGAATTTTCTAAAGTCAATTTTTTCGTTTTTCGCGTTTTTCTCGGCTCCTGGGCCTCCTACAGCAAAACGGGCCCGGATTTCTGGATCACACCGTTTTTCGGCCATATCTTTGAGAATATCATAGCTAGGACAATTTGGCTGGCGCCATTGGATTCGTGAGACGATTTCCGATCTTTCTAGGTGTCCAGGAATTTTCTAAAGTCAATTTTTTCGTTTTTCGCGTGTTTCTCGGCTCCTGGGCCTCCTACAGCAAAACGGGCCCTGATTTGGGATCACACCGTTTTTCGCCCATATCTTTGAGAATATCATAGCTAGGACAATTTGGCTGGCGCCATTGGATTCGTCAGACGATTTCCGATTTTTCTAGGGGTCCGGAAATTGTCCACAGACTATTTTTTAGTTTTTCGCGTTTATCTCGGCTCCTGGGCCTCCTAGAGCCAAACGGGCCCGGATTTGGGATCACACCGTTTTTCGCCCATATCTTTGAGAATATCATAGCTAGGACAGATTGGCTGGCGCCATTGGATTCGTGGGACGATTTCCGATCTTTCTAGGTGTCCAGGAATTTTCTAAAGTCAATTTTTTCGTTTTTCGCGTTTTTCTCGGCTCCTGGGCCTCCTAGAGCAAAACGGGCCCGGATTTGGGATCACGCCGTTTTTCGCCCATATCTTTGAGAATATCATAGCTAGGACAATTTGGCTGGCGCCATTGGATTCGTGAGACGATTTCCGATTTTTCTAGTGGTCCGGGAATTGTCCACAGACTATTTTTTTGTTTTTCGCGTTTATAACGGCTCCTGGGCCTCCTAGAGCCAAACGGGCCCGGATTTGGGATCACACCGTTTTTCGCCCGTATCTTTGAGAATATCATAGCTAGGACAATTTGGCTGGCGCCATTGGATTCGTGAGACGATTTCCGATTTTTCTAGGGGTCCGGGAATTTTCTAAAGTCAATTTTTTCGTTTTTCGTGTTTTTCTCGGCTCCCGGGCCTCCTACAGCAAAACGGGCCCTGATTTGGGATCACACCGTTTTTCGCCCATATCTTTGAGAATATCATAGCTAGGACAATTTGGCTGGCGCCATTGGATTCGTGAGACGATTTCCGATTTTTCTAGTGGTCCGGGAATTTTCTAAAGTCGATTTTTTCGTTTTTCGCGTCTTTCTCGGCTCCTGGGCCTACTAGAGCCAAACGGGCCCGGATTTGGGATCACACCGTTTTTCGCCCATATCTTTGAGAATATCATAGCTAGGACAATTTGGCTGGCGCCATTGGATTCGTGAGACGATTTCCGATTTTTCTAGGGGTCCGGGAATTGTCCACAGACAATTTTTTTGTTTTTCGCGTTTATCTCGGCTCCGGGGCCTCCTAGAGCCAAACGGGCCCGGATTTGGGATCACGCCGTTTTTCGCCCATATCTTTGAGAATATCATAGCTAGGACAATTTGGCTGGCGCCTTTGGATTCGTGAGACGATTTCCGATTTTTCGAGGGGTCCGGGAATTTTCTAAAGTCGATTTTTTCGTTTTTCGCGTTTTTCTCGGCTCCTGGGCCTCCTAGAGCCAACCGGGCCCTGATTTGGGATCACACCGTTTTTCGCCCATATCTTTGAGAATATCATAGCTAGGACAATTTGGCTGGCGCCATTGGATTCGTGAGACGATTTCCGATCTTTCTAGGGGTCCAGGAATTTTCTAAAGTAAATTTTTTCGTTTTTCGCGTTTTTCTCGGCTCCTGGGCCTCCTACAGCAAAACGGGCCCTGATTTGGGATCACACCGTTTTTCGCCCATATCTTTGAGAATATCATAGCTAGGACAATTTGGCTGGCGCCATTGGATTCGTGAGACGATTTCCGATTTTTCTAAAGTCGATTTTTTCGTTTTTCGCGTTTTTCTCGGCTCCTGGGCCTCCTACAGCAAAACGCGCCCGGATTTAGACTCAGACCGTTTTTCGCCCATATCTTTGGAAATATCATAGCTAGGACAATTTGGCTGGCGCCATTGGATTCGTGAGACGATTTCCGATCGTTCTAGGGGTCCAGGAATTTTCTAAAGTCAATTTTTTCGTTTTTCGCGTTTTTCTCGGCTCCTGGGCCTCCTACAGCAAAACGGGCCCGGATTTCTGGATCACACCGTTTTTCGGCCATATCTTTGAGAATATCATAGCTAGGACAATTTGGCTGACGCCATTGGATTCGTGAGACGATTTCCGATCTTTCTAGGTGTCCAGGAATTTTCTAAAGTCAATTTTTTCGTTTTTCGCGTGTTTCTCGGCTCCTGGGCCTCCTACAGCAAAACGGGCCCTGATTTGGGATCACACCGTTTTTCGCCCATATCTTTGAGAATATCATAGCTAGGACAATTTGGCTGGCGCCATTGGATTCGTGAGACGATTTCCGATTTTTCTAAAGTCGATTTTTTCGTTTTTCGCGTTTTTCTCGGCTCCTGGGCCTCCTACAGCAAAACGCGCTCGGATTTAGACTCAGACCGTTTTTCGCCCATATCTTTGGAAATATCATAGCTAGGACAATTTGGCTAGCGCCATTGGATTCGTGAGACGATTTCCGATCGTTCTAGGGGTCCAGGAATTTTCTAAAGTCAATTTTTTCGTTTTTCGCGTTTTTCTCGGCTCCTGGGCCTCCTACAGCAAAACGGGCCCGGATTTCTGGATCACACCGTTTTTCGGCCATATCTTTGAGAATATCATAGCTAGGACAATTTGGCTGGCGCCATTGGATTCGTGAGACGATTTCCGATCTTTCTAGGTGTCCAGGAATTTTCTAAAGTCAATTTTTTCGTTTTTCGCGTGTTTCTCGGCTCCTGGGCCTCCTACAGCAAAACGGGCCCTGATTTGGGATCACACCGTTTTTCGCCCATATCTTTGAGAATATCATAGCTAGGACAATTTGGCTGGCGCCATTGGATTCGTCAGACGATTTCCGATTTTTCTAGGGGTCGGGAAATTGTCCACAGACTATTTTTTAGTTTTTCGCGTTTATCTCGGCTCCTGGGCTTCCTAGAGCCAAACGGGCCCGGATTTGGGATCACACCGTTTTTCGCCCATATCTTTGAGAATATCATAGCTAGGACAGATTGGCTGGCGCCATTGGATTCGTGGGACGATTTCCGATCTTTCTAGGTGTCCAGGAATTTTCTAAAGTCAATTTTTTCGTTTTTCGCGTTTTTCTCGGCTCCTGGGCCTCCTAGAGCAAAACGGGCCCGGATTTGGGATCACACCGTTTTTCGCCCATATCTTTGAGAATATCATAGCTAGGACAATTTGGCTGGCGCCATTGGATTCGTGAGACGATTTCCGATTTTTCTAGGGGTCCGGGAATTGTCCACAGACAATTTTTTTGTTTTTCGCGTTTATCTCGGCTCCGGGGCCTCCTAGAGCCAAACGGGCCCGGATTTGGGATCACGCCGTTTTTCGCCCATATCTTTGAGAATATCATAGCTAGGACAATTTGGCTGGCGCCTTTGGATTCGTGAGACGATTTCCGATTTTTCGAGGGGTCCGGGAATTTTCTAAAGTCGATTTTTTCGTTTTTCGCGTTTTTCTCGGCTCCTGGGCCTCCTAGAGCCAAACGGGCCCTGATTTGGGATCACACCGTTTTTCGCCCATATCTTTGAGAATATCATAGCTAGGACAATTTTTCTGGCGCCATTGGATTCGTGAGACGATTTCCGATTTTTCTAGGGGTCCGGAAATTGTCCACAGACTATTTTTTAGTTTTTCGCGATTATCTCGGCTCCTGGGCCTCCTACAGCAAAATGCGCCCTGATTTGGGATCACACCGTTTTTCGCCCATATCTTTGAGAATATCATAGCTAGGACAATTTGGCTGGCGCCATTGGATTCGTGAGACGATTTCCGATTTTTCTAGTTGTCCGGGAATTGTCCACAGACTATTTTTTTGTTTTTCGCGTTTATAACGGCTCCTGGGCCTCCTAGAGCCAAACGGGCCCGGATTTGGGATCACACCGTTTTTCGCCCATATCTTTGAGAATATCATAGCTAGGACAATTTGGCTGGCGCCATTGGATTCGTGAGACGATTTCCGATTTTTCTAGGGGTCCGGGAATTGTCCACAGACAATTTTTTTGTTTTTCGCGTTTATCTCGGCTCCGGGGCCTCCTAGAGCCAAACGGGCCCGGATTTGGGATCACGCCGTTTTTCGCCCATATCTTTGAGAATATCATAGCTAGGACAATTTGGCTGGCGCCTTTGCATTCGTGAGACGATTTCCGATTTTTCGTGGGGTCCGGGAATTTTCTAAAGTCGATTTTTTCGTTTTTCGCGTTTTTCTCGGCTCCTGGGCCTCCTAGAGCCAAACGGGCCCTGATTTGGGATCACACCGTTTTTCGCCCATATCTTTGAGAATATCATAGCGAGGACAATTTGGCTGGCGCCATTGGATTCGTGAGACGATTTCCGATCTTTCTAGGGGTCCAGGAATTTTCTAAAGTAAATTTTTTCGTTTTTCGCGTTTTTCTCGGCTCCTGGGCCTCCTACAGCAAAACGGGCCCTGATTTGGGATCACACCGTTTTTCGCCCATATCTTTGAGAATATCATAGCTAGGACAATTTTTCTGGCGCCATTGGATTCGTGAGACGATTTCCGATTTTTCTAGGGGTCCGGAAATTGTCCACAGACTATTTTTTAGTTTTTCGCGATTATCTCGGCTCCTGGGCCTCCTACAGCAAAACGCGCCCTGATTTGGGATCACACCGTTTTTCGCCCATATCTTTGAGAATATCATAGCTAGGACAATTTGGCTGGCGCCATTGGATTCGTGAGACGATTTCCGATTTTTCTAGTGGTCCGGGAATTGTCCACAGACTATTTTTTTGTTTTTCGCGTCTATAACGGCTCCTGGGCCTCCTAGAGCCAAACGGGCCCGGATTTGGGATCACACCGTTTTTCGCCCATATCTTTGAGAATATCATAGCTAGGACAATTTGGCTGGCGCCATTGGATTCGTGAGACGATTTCCGATTTTTCTAGGGGTCCGGGAATTTTCTAAAGTCAATTTTTTCGTTTTTCGCGTTTTTCTCGGCTCCCGGGCCTCCTACAGCAAAACGGGCCCTGATTTGGGATCACACCGTTTTTCGCCCATATCTTTGAGAATATCATAGCTAGGACAATTTGGCTGGCGCCATTGGATTCGTGAGACGATTTCCGATTTTTCTAAAGTCGATTTTTTCGTTTTTCGCGTTTTCCTCGGCTCCTGGGCCTCCTACAGCAAAACGCGCCCGGATTTATACTCAGACCGTTTTTCGCCCATATCTTTGGAAATATCATAGCTAGGACAATTTGGCTGGCGCCATTGGATTCGTGAGACGATTTCCGATCGTTCTAGGGGTCCAGGAATTTTCTAAAGTCAATTTTTGCGTTTTTCGCGTTTTTCTCGGCTCCTGGGCCTCCTACAGCCAAACGGGCCCGGATTTCTGGATCACACCGTTTTTCGGCCATATCTTTGAGAATATCATAGCTAGGACAATTTGGCTGGCGCCATTGGATTCGTGAGACGATTTCCGATCGTTCTAGGGGTCCAGGAATTTTCTAAAGTCAATTTTTGCGTTTTTCGCGTTTTTCTCGGCTCCTGGGCCTCCTACAGCAAAACGGGCCCTGATTTGGGATCACACCGTTTTTCGCCCATATCTTTGAGAATATCATAGCTAGGACAATTTGGCTGGCGCCATTGGATTCGTCAGACGATTTCCGATTTTTCTAGGGGTCCGGAAATTGTCCACAGACTATTTTTTAGTTTTTCGCGTTTATCTCGGCTCCTGGGCCTCCTAGAGCCACACGGGCCCTGATTTGGGATCACACCGTTTTTCGCCCATATCTTTGAGAATATCATAGCTAGGACAATTTGGCTGGCGCCTTTGCATTCGTGAGACGATTTCCGATTTTTCGAGGGGTCCGGGAATTTTCTAAAGTCGATTTTTTCGTTTTTCGCGTTTTTCTCGGCTCCTGGGCCTCCTAGAGCCAAACGGGCCCTGATTTGGGATCACACCGTTTTTCGCCCATATCTTTGAGAATATCATAGCGAGGACAATTTGGCTGGCGCCATTGGATTCGTGAGACGATTTCCGATCTTTCTAGGGGTCCAGGAATTTTCTAAAGTAAATTTTTTCGTTTTTCGCGTTTTTCTCGGCTCCTGGGCCTCCTACAGCAAAACGGGCCCTGATTTGGGATCACACCGTTTTTCGCCCATATCTTTGAGAATATCATAGCTAGGACAATTTGGCTGGCGCCATTGGATTCGTGAGACGATTTCCGATCTTTCTAGGTGTCCAGGAATTTTCTAAAGTCAATTTTTTCGTTTTTCGCGTGTTTCTCGGCTCCTGGGCCTCCTACAGCAAAACGGGCCCTGATTTGGGATCACACCGTTTTTCGCCCATGTCTTTGAGAATATCATAGCTAGGACAATTTGGCTGGCGCCATTGGATTCGTCAGACGATTTCCGATTTTTCTAGGGGTCCGGAAATTGTCCACAGACTATTTTTTAGTTTTTCGCGTTTATCTCGGCTCCTGGGCCTCCTAGAGCCAAACGGGCCCGGATTTGGGATCACACCGTTTTTCGCCCATATCTTTGAGAATATCATAGCTAGGACAGATTGGCTGGCGCCATTGGATTCGTGGGACGATTTCCGATCTTTCTAGGTGTCCAGGAATTTTCTAAAGTCAATTTTTTCGTTTTTCGCGTTTTTCTCGGCTCCTGGGCCTGCTAGAGCAAAACGGGCCCGGATTTGGGATCACACCGTTTTTCGCCCATATCTTTGAGAATATCATAGCTAGGACAATTTGGCTGGCGCCATTGGATTCGTGAGACGATTTCCGATTTTTCTAGGGGTCCGGGAATTGTCCACAGACAATTTTTTTGTTTTTCGCGTTTATCTCGGCTCCGGGGCCTCCTAGAGCCAAACGGGCCCGGATTTGGGATCACGCCGTTTTTCGCCCATATCTTTGAGAATATCATAGCTAGGACAATTTGGCTGGCGCCTTTGGATTCGTGAGACGATTTCCGATTTTTCGAGGGGTCCGGGAATTTTCTAAAGTCGATTTTTTCGTTTTTCGCGTTTTTCTCGGCTCCTGGGCCTCCTAGAGCCAAACGGGCCCTGATTTGGGATCACACCGTTTTTCGCCCATATCTTTGAGAATATCATAGCTAGGACAATTTTTCTGGCGCCATTGGATTCGTGAGACGATTTCCGATTTTTCTAGGGGTCCGGAAATTGTCCACAGACTATTTTTTAGTTTTTCGCGATTATCTCGGCTCCTGGGCCTCCTACAGCAAAACGGGCTCTGATTTGGGATCACACCGTTTTTCGCCCATATCTTTGAGAATATCATAGCTAGGACAATTTGGCTGGCGCCATTGGATTCGTGAGACGATTTCCGATTTTTCTAGTGGTCCGGGAATTTTCTAAAGTCGATTTTTTCGTTTTTCGCGTTTTTCTCGGCTCCTGGGCCTCCTAGAGCCAAACGGGCCCTGATTTGGGATCACACCGTTTTTCGCCCATATCTTTGAGAATATCATAGCTAGGACAATTTTTCTGGCGCCATTGGATTCGTGAGACGATTTCCGATTTTTCTAGGGGTCCGGAAATTGTCCACAGACTATTTTTTAGTTTTTCGCGATTATCTCGGCTCCTGGGCCTCCTACAGCAACACGCGCCCTGATTTGGGATCACACCGTTTTTCGCCCATATCTTTGAGAATATCATAGCTAGGACAATTTGGCTGGCGCCATTGGATTCGTGAGACGATTTCCGATTTTTCTAGTGGTCCGGGAATTGTCCACAGACTATTTTTTTGTTTTTCGCGTCTATAACGGCTCCTGGGCCTCCTAGAGCCAAACGGGCCCGGATTTGGGATCACACCGTTTTTCGCCCATATCTTTGAGAATATCATAGCTAGGACAATTTGGCTGGCGCCATTGGATTCGTGAGACGATTTCCGATTTTTCTAGTGGTCCGGGAATTGTCCACAGACTATTTTTTTGTTTTTCGCGTCTATAACGGCTCCTGGGCCTCCTACAGCAAAACGGGCCCGGATTTCTGGATCACACCGTTTTTCGGCCATATCTTTGAGAATATCATAGCTAGGACAATTTGGCTGACGCCATTGGATTCGTGAGACGATTTCCGATCTTTCTAGGTGTCCAGGAATTTTCTAAAGTCAATTTTTTCGTTTTTCGCGTGTTTCTCGGCTCCTGGGCCTCCTACAGCAAAACGGGCCCTGATTTGGGATCACACCGTTTTTCGCCCATATCTTTGAGAATATCATAGCTAGGACAATTTGTCTGGCGCCATTGGATTCGTGAGACGATTTCCGATTTTTCTAAAGTCGATTTTTTCGTTTTTCGCGTTTTTCTCGGCTCCTGGGCCTCCTACAGCAAAACGCGCCCGGATTTAGACTCAGACCGTTTTTCGCCCATATCTTTGGAAATATCATAGCTAGGACAATTTGGCTAGCGCCATTGGATTCGTGAGACGATTTCCGATCGTTCTAGGGGTCCAGGAATTTTCTAAAGTCAATTTTTTCGTTTTTCGCGTTTTTCTCGGCTCCTGGGCCTCCTACAGCAAAACGGGCCCGGATTTCTGGATCACACCGTTTTTCGGCCATATCTTTGAGAATATCATAGCTAGGACAATTTGGCTGGCGCCATTGGATTCGTGAGACGATTTCCGATCTTTCTAGGTGTCCAGGAATTTTCTAAAGTCAATTTTTTCGTTTTTCGCGTGTTTCTCGGCTCCTGGGCCTCCTACAGCAAAACGGGCCCTGATTTGGGATCACACCGTTTTTCGCCCATATCTTTGAGAATATCATAGCTAGGACAATTTGGCTGGCGCCATTGGATTCGTCAGACGATTTCCGATTTTTCTAGGGGTCGGGAAATTGTCCACAGACTATTTTTTAGTTTTTCGCGTTTATCTCGGCTCCTGGGCTTCCTAGAGCCAAACGGGCCCGGATTTGGGATCACACCGTTTTTCGCCCATATCTTTGAGAATATCATAGCTAGGACAGATTGGCTGGCGCCATTGGATTCGTGGGACGATTTCCGATCTTTCTAGGTGTCCAGGAATTTTCTAAAGTCAATTTTTGCGTTTTTCGCGTTTTTCTCGGCTCCTGGGCCTCCTAGAGCAAAACGGGCCCGGATTTGGGATCACACCGTTTTTCGCCCATATCTTTGAGAATATCATAGCTAGGACAATTTGGCTGGCGCCATTGGATTCGTGAGACGATTTCCGATTTTTCTAGGGGTCCGGGAATTGTCCACAGACAATTTTTTTGTTTTTCGCGTTTATCTCGGCTCCTGGGCCTCCTAGAGCCAAACGGGCCCGGATTTGGGATCACACCGTTTTTCGCCCATATCTTTGAGAATATCATAGCTAGGACAATTTGGCTGGCGCCTTTGGATTCGTGAGACGATTTCCGATTTTTCGAGGGGTCCGGGAATTTTCTAAAGTCGATTTTTTCGTTTTTCGCGTTTTTCTCGGCTCCTGGGCCTCCTAGAGACACACGGGCCCTGATTTGTGATCACACCGTTTTTCGCCCATATCTTTGAGAATATCATAGCTAGGACAATTTTTCTGGCGCCATTGGATTCGTGAGACGATTTCCGATTTTTCTAGGGGTCCGGAAATTGTCCACAGACTATTTTTTAGTTTTTCGCGATTATCTCGGCTCCTGGGCCAACTACAGCAAAACGCGCCCTGATTTGGGATCACACCGTTTTTCGCCCATATCTATGAGAATATCATAGCTAGGACAATTTGGCTGGCGCCATTGGATTCGTGAGACGATTTCCGATCTTTCTAGGGGTCCAGGAATTTTCTAAAGTAAATTTTTTCGTTTTTCGCGTTTTTCTCGGCTCCTGGGCCTCCTACAGCAAAACGGGCCCTGATTTGGGATCACACCGTTTTTCGCCCATATCTTTGAGAATATCATAGCTAGGACAATTTGACTGGCGCCATTGGATTCGTGAGACGATTTCCGATTTTTCTAAAGTCGATTTTTTCGTTTTTCGCGTTTTTCTCGGCTCCTGGGCCTCCTACAGCAAAACGCGCCCGGATTTAGACTCAGACCGTTTTTCGCCCATATCTTTGGAAATATCATAGCTAGGACAATTTGGCTGGCGCCATTGGATTCGTGAGACGATTTCCGATCGTTCTAAGGGTCCAGGAATTTTCTAAAGTCAATTTTTTCGTTTTTCGCGTTTTTCTCGGCTCCTGGGCCTCCTACAGCAAAACGGGCCCGGATTTCTGGATCACACCGTTTTTCGGCCATATCTTTGAGAATATCATAGCTAGGACAATTTGGCTGGCGCCTTTGGATTCGTGAGACGATTTCCGATTTTTCGAGGGGATCGGGAATTGTCCACAGACAATTTTTTTGTTTTTCGCGTTTATCTCGGCTCCGGGGCCTCCTAGAGCCAAACGGGCCCGGATTTGGGATCACGCCGTTTTTCGCCCATATCTTTGAGAATATCATAGCTAGGACAATTTGGCTGGCGCCTTTGGATTCGTGAGACGATTTCCGATTTTTCGAGGGGTCCGGGAATTTTCTAAAGTCGATTTTTTCGTTTTTCGCGTTTTTCTCGGCTCCTGGGCCTCCTAGAGCCAAACGGGCCCGGATTTGGGATCACACCGTTTTTCGCCCATATCTTTGAGAATATCATAGCTAGGACAATTTGGCTGGCGCCATTGGATTCGTGAGACGATTTCCGATTTTTCTAAAGTCGATTTTTTCGTTTTTCGCGTTTTTCTCGGCTCCTGGGCCTCCTACAGCAAAACGCGCCCTGATTTGGGATCACACCGTTTTTCGCCCATATCTTTGAGAATATCATAGCTAGGACAATTTGGCTGGCGCCATTGGATTCGTCAGACGATTTCCGATTTTTCTAGGGGTCCGGAAATTGTCCACAGACTATTTTTTAGTTTTTCGCGTTTATCTCGGCTCCTGGGCCTCCTAGAGCCAAACGGGCCCGGATTTGGGATCACACCGTTTTTCGCCCATATCTTTGAGAATATCATAGCTAGGACAGATTGGCTGGCGCCATTGGATTCGTGGGACGATTTCCGATCTTTCTAGGTGTCCAGGAATTTTCTAAAGTCAATTTTTTCGTTTTTCGCGTTTTTCTCGGCTCCTGGGCCTCCTAGAGCAAAACGGGCCCGGATTTGGGATCACGCCGTTTTTCGCCCATATCTTTGAGAATATCATAGCTAGGACAATTTGGCTGGCGCCATTGGATTCGTGAGACGATTTCCGATTTTTCTAGTGGTCCGGGAATTGTCCACAGACTATTTTTTTGTTTTTCGCGTTTATAACGGCTCCTGGGCCTCCTAGAGCCAAACGGGCCCGGATTTGGGATCACACCGTTTTTCGCCCATATCTTTGAGAATATCATAGCTAGGACAATTTGGCTGGCGCCATTGGATTCGTGAGACGATTTCCGATTTTTCTAGGGGTCCGGGAATTTTCTAAAGTCAATTTTTTCGTTTTTCGTGTTTTTCTCGGCTCCCGGGCCTCCTACAGCAAAACGGGCCCTGATTTGGGATCACACCGTTTTTCGCCCATATCTTTGAGAATATCATAGCTAGGACAATTTGGCTGGCGCCATTGGATTCGTGAGACGATTTCCGATTTTTCTAGTGGTCCGGGAATTTTCTAAAGTCGATTTTTTCGTTTTTCGCGTCTTTCTCGGCTCCTGGGCCTACTAGAGCCAAACGGGCCCGGATTTGGGATCACACCGTTTTTCGCCCATATCTTTGAGAATATCATAGCTAGGACAATTTGGCTGGCGCCATTGGATTCGTGAGACGATTTCCGATTTTTCTAGGGGTCCGGGAATTGTCCACAGACAATTTTTTTGTTTTTCGCGTTTATCTCGGCTCCGGGGCCTCCTAGAGCCAAACGGGCCCGGATTTGGGATCACGCCGTTTTTCGCCCATATCTTTGAGAATATCATAGCTAGGACAATTTGGCTGGCGCCTTTGGATTCGTGAGACGATTTCCGATTTTTCGAGGGGTCCGGGAATTTTCTAAAGTCGATTTTTTCGTTTTTCGCGTTTTTCTCGGCTCCTGGGCCTCCTAGAGCCAACCGGGCCCTGATTTGGGATCACACCATTTTTCGCCCATATCTTTGAGAATATCATAGCTAGGACAATTTGGCTGGCGCCATTGGATTCGTGAGACGATTTCCGATCTTTCTAGGGGTCCAGGAATTTTCTAAAG
The DNA here is from genome assembly GCF_034640455.1 of Diachasmimorpha longicaudata. NCBI lineage: Eukaryota > Metazoa > Arthropoda > Insecta > Hymenoptera > Braconidae > Diachasmimorpha > Diachasmimorpha longicaudata. The sequence continues at coordinate 311,027 of NW_026973903.1, read as the reverse complement.
TAAATTTTTTCGTTTTTCGCGTTTTTCTCGGCTCCTGGGCCTCCTACAGCAAAACGGGCCCTGATTTGGGATCACACCGTTTTTCGCCCATATCTTTGAGAATATCATAGCTAGGACAATTTGGCTGGCGCCATTGGATTCGTCAGACGATTTCCGATTTTTCTAGGGGTCCGGAAATTGTCCACAGACTATTTTTTAGTTTTTCGCGATTATCTCGGCTCCTGGGCCTCCTACAGCAAAACGCGCCCTGATTTGGGATCACACCGTTTTTCGCCCATATCTTTGAGAATATCATAGCTAGGACAATTTGGCTGGCGCCATTGGATTCGTGAGACGATTTCCGATTTTTCGAGGGGTCCGGGAATTTTCTAAAGTCGATTTTTTCGTTTTTCGCGTTTTTCTCGGCTCCTGGGCCTCCTATAGCCAAACGGGCCCTGATTTGGGATCACACCGTTTTTCGCCCATATCTTTGAGAATATCATAGCTAGGACAATTTGGCTGGCGCCATTGGATTCGTGAGACGATTTCCGATCTTTCTAGGGGTCCAGGAATTTTCTAAAGTAAATTTTTTCGTTTTTCGCGTTTTTCTCGGCTCCTGGGCCTCCTACAGCGAAACGGGCCCTGATTTGGGATCACACCGTTTTTCGCCCATATCTTTGAGAATATCATAGCTAGGACAATTTGGCTGGCGCCATTGGATTCGTGAGACGATTTCCGATTTTTCTAGGGGTCCGGGAATTGTCCACAGACAATTTTTTTGTTTTTCGCGTTTATCTCGGCTCCGGGGCCTCCTAGAGCCAAACGGGCCCGGATTTGAGATCACGCCGTTTTTCGCCCATATCTTTGAGAATATCATAGCTAGGACAATTTGGCTGGCGCCTTTGGATTCGTGAGACGATTTCCGATTTTTCGAGGGGTCCGGGAATTTTCTAAAGTCGATTTTTTCGTTTTTCGCGTTTTTCTCGGCTCCTGGGCCTCCTAGAGCCAAACGGGCCCTGATTTGGGATGACACCGTTTTTCGCCCATATCTTTGAGAATATCATAGCTAGGACAATTTTTCTGGCGCCATTGGATTCGTGAGACGATTTCCGATTTTTCTAGGGGTCCGGAAATTGTCCACAGACTATTTTTTAGTTTTTCGCGATTATCTCGGCTCCTGGGCCTCCTACAGCAAAACGCGCCCTGATTTGGGATCACACCGTTTTTCGCCCATATCTTTGAGAATATCATAGCTAGGACAATTTGGCTGGCGCCATTGGATTCGTGAGACGATTTCCGATTTTTCGAGGGGTCCGGGAATTTTCTAAAGTCGATTTTTTCGTTTTTCGCGTTTTTCTCGGCTCCTGGGCCTCCTATAGCCAAACGGGCCCTGATTTGGGATCACACCGTTTTTCGCCCATATCTTTGAGAATATCATAGCTAGGACAATTTGGCTGGCGCCATTGGATTCGTGAGACGATTTCCGATCTTTCTAGGGGTCCAGGAATTTTCTAAAGTAAATTTTTTCGTTTTTCGCGTTTTTCTCGGCTCCTGGGCCTCCTACAGCGAAACGGGCCCTGATTTGGGATCACACCGTTTTTCGCCCATATCTTTGAGAATATCATAGCTAGGACAATTTGGCTGGCGCCATTGGATTCGTGAGACGATTTCCGATTTTTCTAAAGTCGATTTTTTCGTTTTTCGCGTTTTTCTCGGCTCCTGGGCCTCCTACAGCAAAACGCGCCCGGATTTAGACTCAGACCGTTTTTCGCCCATATCTTTGGAAATATCATAGCTAGGACAATTTGGCTGGCGCCATTGGATTCGTGAGACGATTTCCGATCGTTCTAGGGGTCCAGGAATTTTCTAAAGTCAATTTTTTCGTTTTTCGCGTTTTTCTCGGCTCCTGGGCCTCCTACAGCAAAACGGGCCCGGATTTCTGGATCACACCGTTTTTCGGCCATATCTTTGAGAATATCATAGCTAGGACAATTTGGCTGGCGCCATTGGATTCGTGAGACGATTTCCGATCTTTCTAGGTGTCCAGGAATTTTCTAAAGTCAATTTTTTCGTTTTTCGCGTGTTTCTCGGCTCCTGGGCCTCCTACAGCAAAACGGGCCCTGATTTGGGATCACACCGTTTTTCGCCCATATCTTTGAGAATATCATAGCTAGGACAATTTGGCTGGCGCCATTGGATTCGTCAGACGATTTCCGATTTTTCTAGGGGTCCGGAAATTGTCCACAGACTATTTTTTAGTTTTTCGCGTTTATCTCGGCTCCTGGGCCTCCTAGAGCCAAACGGGCCCGGATTTGGGATCACACCGTTTTTCGCCCATATCTTTGAGAATATCATAGCTAGGACAGATTGGCTGGCGCCATTGGATTCGTGGGACGATTTCCGATCTTTCTAGGTGTCCAGGAATTTTCTAAAGTCAATTTTTTCGTTTTTCGCGTTTTTCTCGGCTCCTGGGCCTCCTAGAGCAAAACGGGCCCGGATTTGGGATCACGCCGTTTTTCGCCCATATCTTTGAGAATATCATAGCTAGGACAATTTGGCTGGCGCCATTGGATTCGTGAGACGATTTCCGATTTTTCTAGTGGTCCGGGAATTGTCCACAGACTATTTTTTTGTTTTTCGCGTTTATAACGGCTCCTGGGCCTCCTAGAGCCAAACGGGCCCGGATTTGGGATCACACCGTTTTTCGCCCGTATCTTTGAGAATATCATAGCTAGGACAATTTGGCTGGCGCCATTGGATTCGTGAGACGATTTCCGATTTTTCTAGGGGTCCGGGAATTTTCTAAAGTCAATTTTTTCGTTTTTCGTGTTTTTCTCGGCTCCCGGGCCTCCTACAGCAAAACGGGCCCTGATTTGGGATCACACCGTTTTTCGCCCATATCTTTGAGAATATCATAGCTAGGACAATTTGGCTGGCGCCATTGGATTCGTGAGACGATTTCCGATTTTTCTAGTGGTCCGGGAATTTTCTAAAGTCGATTTTTTCGTTTTTCGCGTCTTTCTCGGCTCCTGGGCCTACTAGAGCCAAACGGGCCCGGATTTGGGATCACACCGTTTTTCGCCCATATCTTTGAGAATATCATAGCTAGGACAATTTGGCTGGCGCCATTGGATTCGTGAGACGATTTCCGATTTTTCTAGGGGTCCGGGAATTGTCCACAGACAATTTTTTTGTTTTTCGCGTTTATCTCGGCTCCGGGGCCTCCTAGAGCCAAACGGGCCCGGATTTGGGATCACGCCGTTTTTCGCCCATATCTTTGAGAATATCATAGCTAGGACAATTTGGCTGGCGCCTTTGGATTCGTGAGACGATTTCCGATTTTTCGAGGGGTCCGGGAATTTTCTAAAGTCGATTTTTTCGTTTTTCGCGTTTTTCTCGGCTCCTGGGCCTCCTAGAGCCAACCGGGCCCTGATTTGGGATCACACCGTTTTTCGCCCATATCTTTGAGAATATCATAGCTAGGACAATTTGGCTGGCGCCATTGGATTCGTGAGACGATTTCCGATCTTTCTAGGGGTCCAGGAATTTTCTAAAGTAAATTTTTTCGTTTTTCGCGTTTTTCTCGGCTCCTGGGCCTCCTACAGCAAAACGGGCCCTGATTTGGGATCACACCGTTTTTCGCCCATATCTTTGAGAATATCATAGCTAGGACAATTTGGCTGGCGCCATTGGATTCGTGAGACGATTTCCGATTTTTCTAAAGTCGATTTTTTCGTTTTTCGCGTTTTTCTCGGCTCCTGGGCCTCCTACAGCAAAACGCGCCCGGATTTAGACTCAGACCGTTTTTCGCCCATATCTTTGGAAATATCATAGCTAGGACAATTTGGCTGGCGCCATTGGATTCGTGAGACGATTTCCGATCGTTCTAGGGGTCCAGGAATTTTCTAAAGTCAATTTTTTCGTTTTTCGCGTTTTTCTCGGCTCCTGGGCCTCCTACAGCAAAACGGGCCCGGATTTCTGGATCACACCGTTTTTCGGCCATATCTTTGAGAATATCATAGCTAGGACAATTTGGCTGACGCCATTGGATTCGTGAGACGATTTCCGATCTTTCTAGGTGTCCAGGAATTTTCTAAAGTCAATTTTTTCGTTTTTCGCGTGTTTCTCGGCTCCTGGGCCTCCTACAGCAAAACGGGCCCTGATTTGGGATCACACCGTTTTTCGCCCATATCTTTGAGAATATCATAGCTAGGACAATTTGGCTGGCGCCATTGGATTCGTGAGACGATTTCCGATTTTTCTAAAGTCGATTTTTTCGTTTTTCGCGTTTTTCTCGGCTCCTGGGCCTCCTACAGCAAAACGCGCTCGGATTTAGACTCAGACCGTTTTTCGCCCATATCTTTGGAAATATCATAGCTAGGACAATTTGGCTAGCGCCATTGGATTCGTGAGACGATTTCCGATCGTTCTAGGGGTCCAGGAATTTTCTAAAGTCAATTTTTTCGTTTTTCGCGTTTTTCTCGGCTCCTGGGCCTCCTACAGCAAAACGGGCCCGGATTTCTGGATCACACCGTTTTTCGGCCATATCTTTGAGAATATCATAGCTAGGACAATTTGGCTGGCGCCATTGGATTCGTGAGACGATTTCCGATCTTTCTAGGTGTCCAGGAATTTTCTAAAGTCAATTTTTTCGTTTTTCGCGTGTTTCTCGGCTCCTGGGCCTCCTACAGCAAAACGGGCCCTGATTTGGGATCACACCGTTTTTCGCCCATATCTTTGAGAATATCATAGCTAGGACAATTTGGCTGGCGCCATTGGATTCGTCAGACGATTTCCGATTTTTCTAGGGGTCGGGAAATTGTCCACAGACTATTTTTTAGTTTTTCGCGTTTATCTCGGCTCCTGGGCTTCCTAGAGCCAAACGGGCCCGGATTTGGGATCACACCGTTTTTCGCCCATATCTTTGAGAATATCATAGCTAGGACAGATTGGCTGGCGCCATTGGATTCGTGGGACGATTTCCGATCTTTCTAGGTGTCCAGGAATTTTCTAAAGTCAATTTTTTCGTTTTTCGCGTTTTTCTCGGCTCCTGGGCCTCCTAGAGCAAAACGGGCCCGGATTTGGGATCACACCGTTTTTCGCCCATATCTTTGAGAATATCATAGCTAGGACAATTTGGCTGGCGCCATTGGATTCGTGAGACGATTTCCGATTTTTCTAGGGGTCCGGGAATTGTCCACAGACAATTTTTTTGTTTTTCGCGTTTATCTCGGCTCCGGGGCCTCCTAGAGCCAAACGGGCCCGGATTTGGGATCACGCCGTTTTTCGCCCATATCTTTGAGAATATCATAGCTAGGACAATTTGGCTGGCGCCTTTGGATTCGTGAGACGATTTCCGATTTTTCGAGGGGTCCGGGAATTTTCTAAAGTCGATTTTTTCGTTTTTCGCGTTTTTCTCGGCTCCTGGGCCTCCTAGAGCCAAACGGGCCCTGATTTGGGATCACACCGTTTTTCGCCCATATCTTTGAGAATATCATAGCTAGGACAATTTTTCTGGCGCCATTGGATTCGTGAGACGATTTCCGATTTTTCTAGGGGTCCGGAAATTGTCCACAGACTATTTTTTAGTTTTTCGCGATTATCTCGGCTCCTGGGCCTCCTACAGCAAAATGCGCCCTGATTTGGGATCACACCGTTTTTCGCCCATATCTTTGAGAATATCATAGCTAGGACAATTTGGCTGGCGCCATTGGATTCGTGAGACGATTTCCGATTTTTCTAGTTGTCCGGGAATTGTCCACAGACTATTTTTTTGTTTTTCGCGTTAATAACGGCTCCTGGGCCTCCTAGAGCCAAACGGGCCCGGATTTGGGATCACACCGTTTTTCGCCCATATCTTTGAGAATATCATAGCTAGGACAATTTGGCTGGCGCCATTGGATTCGTGAGACGATTTCCGATTTTTCTAGGGGTCCGGGAATTGTCCACAGACAATTTTTTTGTTTTTCGCGTTTATCTCGGCTCCGGGGCCTCCTAGAGCCAAACGGGCCCGGATTTGGGATCACGCCGTTTTTCGCCCATATCTTTGAGAATATCATAGCTAGGACAATTTGGCTGGCGCCTTTGCATTCGTGAGACGATTTCCGATTTTTCGTGGGGTCCGGGAATTTTCTAAAGTCGATTTTTTCGTTTTTCGCGTTTTTCTCGGCTCCTGGGCCTCCTAGAGCCAAACGGGCCCTGATTTGGGATCACACCGTTTTTCGCCCATATCTTTGAGAATATCATAGCGAGGACAATTTGGCTGGCGCCATTGGATTCGTGAGACGATTTCCGATCTTTCTAGGGGTCCAGGAATTTTCTAAAGTAAATTTTTTCGTTTTTCGCGTTTTTCTCGGCTCCTGGGCCTCCTACAGCAAAACGGGCCCTGATTTGGGATCACACCGTTTTTCGCCCATATCTTTGAGAATATCATAGCTAGGACAATTTTTCTGGCGCCATTGGATTCGTGAGACGATTTCCGATTTTTCTAGGGGTCCGGAAATTGTCCACAGACTATTTTTTAGTTTTTCGCGATTATCTCGGCTCCTGGGCCTCCTACAGCAAAACGCGCCCTGATTTGGGATCACACCGTTTTTCGCCCATATCTTTGAGAATATCATAGCTAGGACAATTTGGCTGGCGCCATTGGATTCGTGAGACGATTTCCGATTTTTCTAGTGGTCCGGGAATTGTCCACAGACTATTTTTTTGTTTTTCGCGTCTATAACGGCTCCTGGGCCTCCTAGAGCCAAACGGGCCCGGATTTGGGATCACACCGTTTTTCGCCCATATCTTTGAGAATATCATAGCTAGGACAATTTGGCTGGCGCCATTGGATTCGTGAGACGATTTCCGATTTTTCTAGGGGTCCGGGAATTTTCTAAAGTCAATTTTTTCGTTTTTCGCGTTTTTCTCGGCTCCCGGGCCTCCTACAGCAAAACGGGCCCTGATTTGGGATCACACCGTTTTTCGCCCATATCTTTGAGAATATCATAGCTAGGACAATTTGGCTGGCGCCATTGGATTCGTGAGACGATTTCCGATTTTTCTAAAGTCGATTTTTTCGTTTTTCGCGTTTTCCTCGGCTCCTGGGCCTCCTACAGCAAAACGCGCCCGGATTTATACTCAGACCGTTTTTCGCCCATATCTTTGGAAATATCATAGCTAGGACAATTTGGCTGGCGCCATTGGATTCGTGAGACGATTTCCGATCGTTCTAGGGGTCCAGGAATTTTCTAAAGTCAATTTTTGCGTTTTTCGCGTTTTTCTCGGCTCCTGGGCCTCCTACAGCCAAACGGGCCCGGATTTCTGGATCACACCGTTTTTCGGCCATATCTTTGAGAATATCATAGCTAGGACAATTTGGCTGGCGCCATTGGATTCGTGAGACGATTTCCGATCGTTCTAGGGGTCCAGGAATTTTCTAAAGTCAATTTTTGCGTTTTTCGCGTTTTTCTCGGCTCCTGGGCCTCCTACAGCAAAACGGGCCCTGATTTGGGATCACACCGTTTTTCGCCCATATCTTTGAGAATATCATAGCTAGGACAATTTGGCTGGCGCCATTGGATTCGTCAGACGATTTCCGATTTTTCTAGGGGTCCGGAAATTGTCCACAGACTATTTTTTAGTTTTTCGCGTTTATCTCGGCTCCTGGGCCTCCTAGAGCCACACGGGCCCTGATTTGGGATCACACCGTTTTTCGCCCATATCTTTGAGAATATCATAGCTAGGACAATTTTTCTGGCGCCATTGGATTCGTGAGACGATTTCCGATTTTTCTAGGGGTCCGGAAATTGTCCACAGACTATTTTTTAGTTTTTCGCGATTATCTCGGCTCCTGGGCCTCCTACAGCAAAACGCGCCCTGATTTGGGATCACACCGTTTTTCGCCCATATCTATGAGAATATCATAGCTAGGACAATTTGGCTGGCGCCATTGGATTCGTGAGACGATTTCCGATCTTTCTAGGGGTCCAGGAATTTTCTAAAGTAAATTTTTTCGTTTTTCGCGTTTTTCTCGGCTCCTGGGCCTCCTACAGCAAAACGGGCCCTGATTTGGGATCACACCGTTTTTCGCCCATATCTTTGAGAATATCATAGCTAGGACAATTTGACTGGCGCCATTGGATTCGTGAGACGATTTCCGATTTTTCTAAAGTCGATTTTTTCGTTTTTCGCGTTTTTCTCGGCTCCTGGGCCTCCTACAGCAAAACGCGCCCGGATTTAGACTCAGACCGTTTTTCGCCCATATCTTTGGAAATATCATAGCTAGGACAATTTGGCTGGCGCCATTGGATTCGTGAGACGATTTCCGATCGTTCTAAGGGTCCAGGAATTTTCTAAAGTCAATTTTTGCGTTTTTCGCGTTTTTCTCGGCTCCTGGGCCTCCTACAGCAAAACGGGCCCTGATTTGGGATCACACCGTTTTTCGCCCATATCTTTGAGAATATCATAGCTAGGACAATTTGGCTGGCGCCATTGGATTCGTCAGACGATTTCCGATTTTTCTAGGGGTCCGGAAATTGTCCACAGACTATTTTTTAGTTTTTCGCGTTTATCTCGGCTCCTGGGCCTCCTAGAGCCAAACGGGCCCGGATTTGGGATCACACCGTTTTTCGCCCATATCTTTGAGAATATCATAGCTAGGACAATTTGGCTGGCGCCTTTGGATTCGTGAGACGATTTCCGATTTTTCGAGGGGTCCGGGAATTTTCTAAAGTCGATTTTTTCGTTTTTCGCGTTTTTCTCGGCTCCTGGGCCTCCTAGAGCCACACGGGCCCTGATTTGGGATCACACCGTTTTTCGCCCATATCTTTGAGAATATCATAGCTAGGACAATTTTTCTGGCGCCATTGGATTCGTGAGACGATTTCCGATTTTTCTAGGGGTCCGGAAATTGTCCACAGACTATTTTTTAGTTTTTCGCGATTATCTCGGCTCCTGGGCCTCCTACAGCAAAACGCGCCCTGATTTGGGATCACACCGTTTTTCGCACATATCTATGAGAATATCATAGCTAGGACAATTTGGCTGGCGCCATTGGATTCGTGAGACGATTTCCGATCTTTCTAGGGGTCCAGGAATTTTCTAAAGTAAATTTTTTCGTTTTTCGCGTTTTTCTCGGCTCCTGGGCCTCCTACAGCAAAACGGGCCCTGATTTGGGATCACACCGTTTTTCGCCCATATCTTTGAGAATATCATAGCTAGGACAATTTGACTGGCGCCATTGGATTCGTGAGACGATTTCCGATTTTTCTAAAGTCGATTTTTTCGTTTTTCGCGTTTTTCTCGGCTCCTGGGCCTCCTACAGCAAAACGCGCCCGGATTTAGACTCAGACCGTTTTTCGCCCATATCTTTGGAAATATCATAGCTAGGACAATTTGGCTGGCGCCATTGGATTCGTGAGACGATTTCCGATCGTTCTAAGGGTCCAGGAATTTTCTAAAGTCAATTTTTTCGTTTTTCGCGTTTTTCTCGGCTCCTGGGCCTCCTACAGCAAAACGGGCCCGGATTTCTGGATCACACCGTTTTTCGGCCATATCTTTGAGAATATCATAGCTAGGACAATTTGGCTGGCGCCTTTGGATTCGTGAGACGATTTCCGATTTTTCGAGGGGATCGGGAATTGTCCACAGACAATTTTTTTGTTTTTCGCGTTTATCTCGGCTCCGGGGCCTCCTAGAGCCAAACGGGCCCGGATTTGGGATCACGCCGTTTTTCGCCCATATCTTTGAGAATATCATAGCTAGGACAATTTGGCTGGCGCCTTTGGATTCGTGAGACGATTTCCGATTTTTCGAGGGGTCCGGGAATTTTCTAAAGTCGATTTTTTCGTTTTTCGCGTTTTTCTCGGCTCCTGGGCCTCCTAGAGCCAAACGGGCCCGGATTTGGGATCACACCGTTTTTCGCCCATATCTTTGAGAATATCATAGCTAGGACAATTTGGCTGGCGCCATTGGATTCGTGAGACGATTTCCGATTTTTCTAGGGGTCCGGGAATTGTCCACAGACAATTTTTTTGTTTTTCGCGTTTATCTCGGCTCCGGGGCCTCCTAGAGCCAAACGGGCCCTGATTTGGGATCACACCGTTTTTCGCCCATATCTTTGAGAATATCATAGCTAGAACAATTTGGCTGGCGCCATTGGATTCGTGAGACGATTTCCGATCTTTCTAGGGGTCCAGGAATTTTCTAAAGTAAATTTTTTCGTTTTTCGCGTTTTTCTCGGCTCCTGGGCCTCCTACAGCAAAACGGGCCCTGATTTGGGATCACACCGTTTTTCGCCCATATCTTTGAGAATATCATAGCTAGGACAATTTGGCTGGCGCCATTGGATTCGTGAGACGATTTCCGATTTTTCTAGGGGTCCGGAAATTGTCCACAGACTATTTTTTAGTTTTTCGCGATTATCTCGGCTCCTGGGCCTCCTACAGCAAAACGCGCCCTGATTTGGGATCACACCGTTTTTCGCCCATATCTTTGAAAATATCATAGCTAGGACAATTTGGCTGGCGCCATTGGATTCGTGAGACGATTTCCGATTTTTCTAGTGGTCCGGGAATTGTCCACAGACTATTTTTTTGTTTTTCGCGTTTATAACGGCTCCTGGGCCTCCTAGAGCCAAACGGGCCCGGATTTGGGATCACACCGTTTTTCGCCCATATCTTTGAGAATATCATAGCTAGGACAATTTGGCTGGCGCCATTGGATTCGTGAGACGATTTCCGATTTTTCTAGGGGTCCGGGAATTGTCCACAGACAATTTTTTTGTTTTTCGCGTTTATCTCGGCTCCGGGGCCTCCTAGAGCCAAACGGGCCCGGATTTGGGATCACGCCGTTTTTCGCCCATATCTTTGAGAATATCATAGCTAGGACAATTTGGCTGGCGCCTTTGCATTCGTGAGACGATTTCCGATTTTTCGAGGGGTCCGGGAATTTTCTAAAGTCGATTTTTTCGTTTTTCGCGTTTTTCTCGGCTCCTGGGCCTCCTAGAGCCAAACGGGCCCTGATTTGGGATCACACCGTTTTTCGCCCATATCTTTGAGAATATCATAGCGAGGACAATTTGGCTGGCGCCATTGGATTCGTGAGACGATTTCCGATCTTTCTAGGGGTCCAGGAATTTTCTAAAGTAAATTTTTTCGTTTTTCGCGTTTTTCTCGGCTCCTGGGCCTCCTACAGCAAAACGGGCCCTGATTTGGGATCACACCGTTTTTCGCCCATATCTTTGAGAATATCATAGCTAGGACAATTTGGCTGGCGCCATTGGATTCGTGAGACGATTTCCGATCTTTCTAGGTGTCCAGGAATTTTCTAAAGTCAATTTTTTCGTTTTTCGCGTGTTTCTCGGCTCCTGGGCCTCCTACAGCAAAACGGGCCCTGATTTGGGATCACACCGTTTTTCGCCCATGTCTTTGAGAATATCATAGCTAGGACAATTTGGCTGGCGCCATTGGATTCGTCAGACGATTTCCGATTTTTCTAGGGGTCCGGAAATTGTCCACAGACTATTTTTTAGTTTTTCGCGTTTATCTCGGCTCCTGGGCCTCCTAGAGCCAAACGGGCCCGGATTTGGGATCACACCGTTTTTCGCCCATATCTTTGAGAATATCATAGCTAGGACAGATTGGCTGGCGCCATTGGATTCGTGGGACGATTTCCGATCTTTCTAGGTGTCCAGGAATTTTCTAAAGTCAATTTTTTCGTTTTTCGCGTTTTTCTCGGCTCCTGGGCCTGCTAGAGCAAAACGGGCCCGGATTTGGGATCACACCGTTTTTCGCCCATATCTTTGAGAATATCATAGCTAGGACAATTTGGCTGGCGCCATTGGATTCGTGAGACGATTTCCGATTTTTCTAGGGGTCCGGGAATTGTCCACAGACAATTTTTTTGTTTTTCGCGTTTATCTCGGCTCCGGGGCCTCCTAGAGCCAAACGGGCCCGGATTTGGGATCACGCCGTTTTTCGCCCATATCTTTGAGAATATCATAGCTAGGACAATTTGGCTGGCGCCTTTGGATTCGTGAGACGATTTCCGATTTTTCGAGGGGTCCGGGAATTTTCTAAAGTCGATTTTTTCGTTTTTCGCGTTTTTCTCGGCTCCTGGGCCTCCTAGAGCCAAACGGGCCCTGATTTGGGATCACACCGTTTTTCGCCCATATCTTTGAGAATATCATAGCTAGGACAATTTTTCTGGCGCCATTGGATTCGTGAGACGATTTCCGATTTTTCTAGGGGTCCGGAAATTGTCCACAGACTATTTTTTAGTTTTTCGCGATTATCTCGGCTCCTGGGCCTCCTACAGCAAAACGGGCTCTGATTTGGGATCACACCGTTTTTCGCCCATATCTTTGAGAATATCATAGCTAGGACAATTTGGCTGGCGCCATTGGATTCGTGAGACGATTTCCGATTTTTCTAGTGGTCCGGGAATTTTCTAAAGTCGATTTTTTCGTTTTTCGCGTTTTTCTCGGCTCCTGGGCCTCCTAGAGCCAAACGGGCCCTGATTTGGGATCACACCGTTTTTCGCCCATATCTTTGAGAATATCATAGCTAGGACAATTTTTCTGGCGCCATTGGATTCGTGAGACGATTTCCGATTTTTCTAGGGGTCCGGAAATTGTCCACAGACTATTTTTTAGTTTTTCGCGATTATCTCGGCTCCTGGGCCTCCTACAGCAACACGCGCCCTGATTTGGGATCACACCGTTTTTCGCCCATATCTTTGAGAATATCATAGCTAGGACAATTTGGCTGGCGCCATTGGATTCGTGAGACGATTTCCGATTTTTCTAGTGGTCCGGGAATTGTCCACAGACTATTTTTTTGTTTTTCGCGTCTATAACGGCTCCTGGGCCTCCTAGAGCCAAACGGGCCCGGATTTGGGATCACACCGTTTTTCGCCCATATCTTTGAGAATATCATAGCTAGGACAATTTGGCTGGCGCCATTGGATTCGTGAGACGATTTCCGATTTTTCTAGTGGTCCGGGAATTGTCCACAGACTATTTTTTTGTTTTTCGCGTCTATAACGGCTCCTGGGCCTCCTACAGCAAAACGGGCCCGGATTTCTGGATCACACCGTTTTTCGGCCATATCTTTGAGAATATCATAGCTAGGACAATTTGGCTGACGCCATTGGATTCGTGAGACGATTTCCGATCTTTCTAGGTGTCCAGGAATTTTCTAAAGTCAATTTTTTCGTTTTTCGCGTGTTTCTCGGCTCCTGGGCCTCCTACAGCAAAACGGGCCCTGATTTGGGATCACACCGTTTTTCGCCCATATCTTTGAGAATATCATAGCTAGGACAATTTGGCTGGCGCCATTGGATTCGTGAGACGATTTCCGATTTTTCTAAAGTCGATTTTTTCGTTTTTCGCGTTTTTCTCGGCTCCTGGGCCTCCTACAGCAAAACGCGCCCGGATTTAGACTCAGACCGTTTTTCGCCCATATCTTTGGAAATATCATAGCTAGGACAATTTGGCTAGCGCCATTGGATTCGTGAGACGATTTCCGATCGTTCTAGGGGTCCAGGAATTTTCTAAAGTCAATTTTTTCGTTTTTCGCGTTTTTCTCGGCTCCTGGGCCTCCTACAGCAAAACGGGCCCGGATTTCTGGATCACACCGTTTTTCGGCCATATCTTTGAGAATATCATAGCTAGGACAATTTGGCTGGCGCCATTGGATTCGTGAGACGATTTCCGATCTTTCTAGGTGTCCAGGAATTTTCTAAAGTCAATTTTTTCGTTTTTCGCGTGTTTCTCGGCTCCTGGGCCTCCTACAGCAAAACGGGCCCTGATTTGGGATCACACCGTTTTTCGCCCATATCTTTGAGAATATCATAGCTAGGACAATTTGGCTGGCGCCATTGGATTCGTCAGACGATTTCCGATTTTTCTAGGGGTCGGGAAATTGTCCACAGACTATTTTTTAGTTTTTCGCGTTTATCTCGGCTCCTGGGCTTCCTAGAGCCAAACGGGCCCGGATTTGGGATCACACCGTTTTTCGCCCATATCTTTGAGAATATCATAGCTAGGACAGATTGGCTGGCGCCATTGGATTCGTGGGACGATTTCCGATCTTTCTAGGTGTCCAGGAATTTTCTAAAGTCAATTTTTTCGTTTTTCGCGTTTTTCTCGGCTCCTGGGCCTCCTAGAGCAAAACGGGCCCGGATTTGGGATCACACCGTTTTTCGCCCATATCTTTGAGAATATCATAGCTAGGACAATTTGGCTGGCGCCATTGGATTCGTGAGACGATTTCCGATTTTTCTAGGGGTCCGGGAATTGTCCACAGACAATTTTTTTGTTTTTCGCGTTTATCTCGGCTCCGGGGCCTCCTAGAGCCAAACGGGCCCGGATTTGGGATCACGCCGTTTTTCGCCCATATCTTTGAGAATATCATAGCTAGGACAATTTGGCTGGCGCCTTTGGATTCGTGAGACGATTTCCGATTTTTCGAGGGGTCCGGGAATTTTCTAAAGTCGATTTTTTCGTTTTTCGCGTTTTTCTCGGCTCCTGGGCCTCCTAGAGCCACACGGGCCCTGATTTGGGATCACACCGTTTTTCGCCCATATCTTTGAGAATATCATAGCTAGGACAATTTTTCTGGCGCCATTGGATTCGTGAGACGATTTCCGATTTTTCTAGGGGTCCGGAAATTGTCCACAGACTATTTTTTAGTTTTTCGCGATTATCTCGGCTCCTGGGCCTCCTACAGCAAAACGCGCCCTGATTTGGGATCACACCGTTTTTCGCCCATATCTATGAGAATATCATAGCTAGGACAATTTGGCTGGCGCCATTGGATTCGTGAGACGATTTCCGATCTTTCTAGGGGTCCAGGAATTTTCTAAAGTAAATTTTTTCGTTTTTCGCGTTTTTCTCGGCTCCTGGGCCTCCTACAGCAAAACGGGCCCTGATTTGGGATCACACCGTTTTTCGCCCATATCTTTGAGAATATCATAGCTAGGACAATTTGACTGGCGCCATTGGATTCGTGAGACGATTTCCGATTTTTCTAAAGTCGATTTTTTCGTTTTTCGCGTTTTTCTCGGCTCCTGGGCCTCCTACAGCAAAACGCGCCCGGATTTAGACTCAGACCGTTTTTCGCCCATATCTTTGGAAATATCATAGCTAGGACAATTTGGCTGGCGCCATTGGATTCGTGAGACGATTTCCGATCGTTCTAAGGGTCCAGGAATTTTCTAAAGTCAATTTTTTCGTTTTTCGCGTTTTTCTCGGCTCCTGGGCCTCCTACAGCAAAACGGGCCCGGATTTCTGGATCACACCGTTTTTCGGCCATATCTTTGAGAATATCATAGCTAGGACAATTTGGCTGGCGCCATTGGATTCGTGAGACGATTTCCGATTTTTCTAGGGGTCCGGGAATTGTCCACAGACTATTTTTTTGTTTTTCGCGTTTATCTCGGCTCCTGGGCCTCCTAGAGCCAAACGGGCCCGGATTTGGGATCACACCGTTTTTCGCCCAGATCTTTGAGAATATCATAGCTAGGACAATTTGGCTGGCGCCATTGGATTCGTGAGACGATTTCCGATTTTTCTAGTGGTCCGGGAATTTTCTAAAGTCGATTTTTTCGTTTTTCGCGTTTTTCTCGGCTCCTGGGCCTCCTAGAGCCAAACGGGCCCTGATTTGGGATCACACCGTTTTTCGCCCATATCTTTGAGAATATCATAGCTAGGACAATTTTTCTGGCGCCATTGGATTCGTGAGACGATTTCCGATTTTTCTAGGGGTCCGGAAATTGTCCACAGACTATTTTTTAGTTTTTCGCGATTATCTCGGCTCCTGGGCCTCCTACAGCAAAACGCGCCCTGATTTGGGATCACACCGTTTTTCGCCCATATCTTTGAGAATATCATAGCTAGGACAATTTGGCTGGCGCCATTGGATTCGTGAGACGATTTCCGATTTTTCTAGTGGTCCGGGAATTGTCCACAGACTATTTTTTTGTTTTTCGCGTTCATAACGGCTCCTGGGCCTCCTAGAGCCAAACGGGCCCGGATTTGGGATCACACCGTTTTTCGCCCATATCTTTGAGAATATCATAGCTAGGACAATTTGGCTGGCGCCATTGGATTCGTGAGACGATTTCCGATTTTTCTAGGGGTCCGGGAATTGTCCACAGACAATTTTTTTGTTTTTCGCGTTTATCTCGGCTCCGGGGCCTCCTAGAGCCAAACGGGCCCGGATTTGGGATCACGCCGTTTTTCGCCCATATCTTTGAGAATATCATAGCTAGGACAATTTGGCTGGCGCCTTTGGATTCGTGAGACGATTTCCGATTTTTCGAGGGGTCCGGGAATTTTCTAAAGTCGATTTTTTCGTTTTTCGCGTTTTTCTCGGCTCCTGGGCCTCCTAGAGCCACACGGGCCCTGATTTGGGATCACACCGTTTTTCGCCCATATCTTTGAGAATATCATAGCTAGGACAATTTTTCTGGCGCCATTGGATTCGTGAGACGATTTCCGATTTTTCTAGGGGTCCGGAAATTGTCCACAGACTATTTTTTAGTTTTTCGCGATTATCTCGGCTCCTGGGCCTCCTACAGCAAAACGCGCCCTGATTTGGGATCACACCGTTTTTCGCCCATATCTATGAGAATATCATAGCTAGGACAATTTGGCTGGCGCCATTGGATTCGTGAGACGATTTCCGATCTTTCTAGGGGTCCAGGAATTTTCTAAAGTAAATTTTTTCGTTTTTCGCGTTTTTCTCGGCTCCTGGGCCTCCTACAGCAAAACGGGCCCTGATTTGGGATCACACCGTTTTTCGCCCATATCTTTGAGAATATCATAGCTAGGACAATTTGACTGGCGCCATTGGATTCGTGAGACGATTTCCGATTTTTCTAAAGTCGATTTTTTCGTTTTTCGCGTTTTTCTCGGCTCCTGGGCCTCCTACAGCAAAACGCGCCCGGATTTAGACTCAGACCGTTTTTCGCCCATATCTTTGGAAATATCATAGCTAGGACAATTTGGCTGGCGCCATTGGATTCGTGAGACGATTTCCGATCGTTCTAAGGGTCCAGGAATTTTCTAAAGTCAATTTTTTCGTTTTTCGCGTTTTTCTCGGCTCCTGGGCCTCCTACAGCAAAACGGGCCCGGATTTCTGGATCACACCGTTTTTCGGCCATATCTTTGAGAATATCATAGCTAGTACAATTTGGCTGGCGCCATTGGATTCGTGAGACGATTTCCGATTTTTCTAGGGGTCCGGGAATTGTCCACAGACTATTTTTTTGTTTTTCGCGTTTATCTCGGCTCCTGGGCCTCCTAGAGCCAAACGGGCCCGGATTTGGGATCACACCGTTTTTCGCCCAGATCTTTGAGAATATCATAGCTAGGACAATTTGGCTGGCGCCATTGGATTCGTGAGACGATTTCCGATTTTTCTAGTGGTCCGGGAATTTTCTAAAGTCGATTTTTTCGTTTTTCGCGTTTTTCTCGGCTCCTGGGCCTCCTAGAGCCAAACGGGCCCTGATTTGGGATCACACCGTTTTTCGCCCATATCTTTGAGAATATCATAGCTAGGACAATTTTTCTGGCGCCATTGGATTCGTGAGACGATTTCCGATTTTTCTAGGGGTCCGGAAATTGTCCACAGACTATTTTTTAGTTTTTCGCGATTATCTCGGCTCCTGGGCCTCCTACAGCAAAACGCGCCCTGATTTGGGATCACACCGTTTTTCGCCCATATCTTTGAGAATATCATAGCTAGGACAATTTGGCTGGCGCCATTGGATTCGTGAGACGATTTCCGATTTTTCTAGTGGTCCGGGAATTGTCCACAGACTATTTTTTTGTTTTTCGCGTTCATAACGGCTCCTGGGCCTCCTAGAGCCAAACGGGCCCGGATTTGGGATCACACCGTTTTTCGCCCATATCTTTGAGAATATCATAGCTAGGACAATTTGGCTGGCGCCATTGGATTCGTGAGACGATTTCCGATTTTTCTAGGGGTCCGGGAATTGTCCACAGACAATTTTTTTGTTTTTCGCGTTTATCTCGGCTCCGGGGCCTCCTAGAGCCAAACGGGCCCGGATTTGGGATCACGCCGTTTTTCGCCCATATCTTTGAGAATATCATAGCTAGGACAATTTGGCTGGCGCCTTTGGATTCGTGAGACGATTTCCGATTTTTCGAGGGGTCCGGGAATTTTCTAAAGTCGATTTTTTCGTTTTTCGCGTTTTTCTCGGCTCCTGGGCCTCCTAGAGCCACACGGGCCCTGATTTGGGATCACACCGTTTTTCGCCCATATCTTTGAGAATATCATAGCTAGGACAATTTTTCTGGCGCCATTGGATTCGTGAGACGATTTCCGATTTTTCTAGGGGTCCGGAAATTGTCCACAGACTATTTTTTAGTTTTTCGCGATTATCTCGGCTCCTGGGCCTCCTACAGCAAAACGCGCCCTGATTTGGGATCACACCGTTTTTCGCCCATATCTATGAGAATATCATAGCTAGGACAATTTGGCTGGCGCCATTGGATTCGTGAGACGATTTCCGATCTTTCTAGGGGTCCAGGAATTTTCTAAAGTAAATTTTTTCGTTTTTCGCGTTTTTCTCGGCTCCTGGGCCTCCTACAGCAAAACGGGCCCTGATTTGGGATCACACCGTTTTTCGCCCATATCTTTGAGAATATCATAGCTAGGACAATTTGACTGGCGCCATTGGATTCGTGAGACGATTTCCGATTTTTCTAAAGTCGATTTTTTCGTTTTTCGCGTTTTTCTCGGCTCCTGGGCCTCCTACAGCAAAACGCGCCCGGATTTAGACTCAGACCGTTTTTCGCCCATATCTTTGGAAATATCATAGCTAGGACAATTTGGCTGGCGCCATTGGATTCGTGAGACGATTTCCGATCGTTCTAAGGGTCCAGGAATTTTCTAAAGTCAATTTTTTCGTTTTTCGCGTTTTTCTCGGCTCCTGGGCCTCCTACAGCAAAACGGGCCCGGATTTCTGGATCACACCGTTTTTCGGCCATATCTTTGAGAATATCATAGCTAGGACAATTTGGCTGGCGCCATTGGATTCGTGAGACGATTTCCGATTTTTCTAGGGGTCCGGGAATTGTCCACAGACTATTTTTTTGTTTTTCGCGTTTATCTCGGCTCCTGGGCCTCCTAGAGCCAAACGGGCCCGGATTTGGGATCACACCGTTTTTCGCCCAGATCTTTGAGAATATCATAGCTAGGACAATTTGGCTGGCGCCATTGGATTCGTGAGACGATTTCCGATTTTTCTAGTGGTCCGGGAATTTTCTAAAGTCGATTTTTTCGTTTTTCGCGTTTTTCTCGGCTCCTGGGCCTCCTAGAGCCAAACGGGCCCTGATTTGGGATCACACCGTTTTTCGCCCATATCTTTGAGAATATCATAGCTAGGACAATTTTTCTGGCGCCATTGGATTCGTGAGACGATTTCCGATTTTTCTAGGGGTCCGGAAATTGTCCACAGACTATTTTTTAGTTTTTCGCGATTATCTCGGCTCCTGGGCCTCCTACAGCAAAACGCGCCCTGATTTGGGATCACACCGTTTTTCGCCCATATCTTTGAGAATATCATAGCTAGGACAATTTGGCTGGCGCCATTGGATTCGTGAGACGATTTCCGATTTTTCTAGTGGTCCGGGAATTGTCCACAGACTATTTTTTTGTTTTTCGCGTTCATAACGGCTCCTGGGCCTCCTAGAGCCAAACGGGCCCGGATTTGGGATCACACCGTTTTTCGCCCATATCTTTGAGAATATCATAGCTAGGACAATTTGGCTGGCGCCATTGGATTCGTGAGACGATTTCCGATTTTTCTAGGGGTCCGGGAATTGTCCACAGACAATTTTTTTGTTTTTCGCGTTTATCTCGGCTCCGGGGCCTCCTAGAGCCAAACGGGCCCGGATTTGGGATCACGCCGTTTTTCGCCCATATCTTTGAGAATATCATAGCTAGGACAATTTGGCTGGCGCCTTTGGATTCGTGAGACGATTTCCGATTTTTCGAGGGGTCCGGGAATTTTCTAAAGTCGATTTTTTCGTTTTTCGCGTTTTTCTCGGCTCCTGGGCCTCCTAGAGCCAAACGGGCCCTGATTTGGGATCACACCGTTTTTCGCCCATATCTTTGAGAATATCATAGCGAGGACAATTTGGCTGGCGCCATTGGATTCGTGAGACGATTTCCGATCTTTCTAGGGGTCCAGGAATTTTCTAAAGTAAATTTTTTCGTTTTTCGCGTTTTTCTCGGCTCCTGGGCCTCCTACAGCAAAACGGGCCCTGATTTGGGATCACACCGTTTTTCGCCCATATCTTTGAGAATATCATAGCTAGGACAATTTGACTGGCGCCATTGGATTCGTGAGACGATTTCCGATTTTTCTAAAGTCGATTTTTTCGTTTTTCGCGTTTTTCTCGGCTCCTGGGCCTCCTACAGCAAAACGCGCCCGGATTTAGACTCAGACCGTTTTTCGCCCATATCTTTGGAAATATCATAGCTAGGACAATTTGGCTGGCGCCATTGGATTCGTGAGACGATTTCCGATCGTTCTAGGGGTCCAGGAATTTTCTAAAGTCAATTTTTTCGTTTTTCGCGTTTTTCTCGGCTCCTGGGCCTCCTACAGCAAAACGGGCCCGGATTTCTGGATCACACCGTTTTTCGGCCATATCTTTGAGAATATCATAGCTAGGACAATTTGGCTGGCGCCTTTGGATTCGTGAGACGATTTCCGATTTTTCGAGGGGTCCGGGAATTTTCTAAAGTCGATTTTTTCGTTTTTCGCGTCTTTCTCGGCTCCTGGGCCTCCTAGAGCCAAACGGGCCCGGATTTGGGATCACACCGTTTTTCGCCCATATCTTTGAGAATATCATAGCTAGGACAGATTGGCTGGCGCCATTGGATTCGTGGGACGATTTCCGATCTTTCTAGGTGTCCAGGAATTTTCTAAAGTCAATTTTTTCGTTTTTCGCGTTTTTCTCGGCTCCTGGGCCTCCTAGAGCAAAACGGGCCCGGATTTGGGATCACACCGTTTTTCGCCCATATCTTTGAGAATATCATAGCTAGGACAATTTGGCTGGCGCCATTGGATTCGTGAGACGATTTCCGATTTTTCTAGGGGTCCGGGAATTGTCCACAGACAATTTTTTTGTTTTTCGCGTTTATCTCGGCTCCGGGGCCTCCTAGAGCCAAACGGGCCCGGATTTGGGATCACGCCGTTTTTCGCCCATATCTTTGAGAATATCATAGCTAGGACAATTTGGCTGGCGCCTTTGCATTCGTGAGACGATTTCCGATTTTTCGAGGGGTCCGGGAATTTTCTAAAGTCGATTTTTTCGTTTTTCGCGTTTTTCTCGGCTCCTGGGCCTCCTAGAGCCAAACGGGCCCTGATTTGGGATCACACCGTTTTTCGCCCATATCTTTGAGAATATCATAGCGAGGACAATTTGGCTGGCGCCATTGGATTCGTGAGACGATTTCCGATCTTTCTAGGGGTCCAGGAATTTTCTAAAGTAAATTTTTTCGTTTTTCGCGTTTTTCTCGGCTCCTGGGCCTCCTACAGCAAAACGGGCCCTGATTTGGGATCACACCGTTTTTCGCCCATATCTTTGAGAATATCATAGCTAGGACAATTTGGCTGGCGCCATTGGATTCGTGAGACGATTTCCGATTTTTCTAGGGGTCCGGAAATTGTCCACAGACTATTTTTTAGTTTTTCGCGTTTATCTCGGCTCCTGGGCCTCCTAGAGCCAAACGGGCCCGGATTTGGGATCACACCGTTTTTCGCCCATATCTTTGAGAATATCATAGCTAGGACAGATTGGCTGGCGCCCTTGGATTCGTGGGACGATTTCCGATCTTTCTAGGTGTCCAGGAATTTTCTAAAGTCAATTTTTTCGTTTTTCGCGTTTTTCTCGGCTCCTGGGCCTGCTAGAGCAAAACGGGCCCGGATTTGGGATCACACCGTTTTTCGCCCATATCTTTGAGAATATCATAGCTAGGACAATTTTTCTGGCGCCATTGGATTCGTGAGACGATTTCCGATTTTTCTAGGGGTCCGGAAATTGTCCACAGACTATTTTTTAGTTTTTCGCGATTATCTCGGCTCCTGGGCCTCCTACAGCAAAACGGGCTCTGATTTGGGATCACACCGTTTTTCGCCCATATCTTTGAGAATATCATAGCTAGGACAATTTGGCTGGCGCCATTGGATTCGTCAGACGATTTCCGATCTTTCTAGGGGTCCGGGAATTGTCCACAGACTATTTTTTTGTTTTTCGCGTTTATCTCGGCTCCTGGGCCTCCTAGAGCCAAACGGGGCCGGATTTGGGATCACACCGTTTTTCGCCCAGATCTTTGAGAATATCATAGCTAGGACAATTTGGCTGGCGCCTTTGGATTCGTGAGACGATTTCCGATTTTTCGAGGGGTCCGGGAATTTTCTAAAGTCGATTTTTTCGTTTTTCGCGTTTTTCTCGGCTCCTGGGCCTCCTAGAGCCAAACGGGCCCTGATTTGGGATCACACCGTTTTTCGCCCATATCTTTGAGAATATCATAGCTAGGACAATTTTTCTGGCGCCATTGGATTCGTGAGACGATTTCCGATTTTTCTAGGGGTCCGGAAATTGTCCACAGACTATTTTTTAGTTTTTCGCGATTATCTCGGCTCCTGGGCCTCCTACAGCAAAACGCGCCCTGATTTGGGATCACACCGTTTTTCGCTCATATCTTTGAGAATATCATAGCTAGGACAATTTGGCTGGCGCCATTGGATTCGTGAGACGATTTCCGATTTTTCTAGTGGTCCGGGAATTGTCCACAGACTATTTTTTTGTTTTTCGCGTTCATAACGGCTCCTGGGCCTCCTAGAGCCAAACGGGCCCGGATTTGGGATCACACCGTTTTTCGCCCATATCTTTGAGAATATCATAGCTAGGACAATTTGGCTGGCGCCATTGGATTCGTGAGACGATTTCCGATTTTTCTAGGGGTCCGGGAATTGTCCACAGACAATTTTTTTGTTTTTCGCGTTTATCTCGGCTCCGGGGCCTCCTAGAGCCAAACGGGCCCGGATTTGGGATCACGCCGTTTTTCGCCCATATCTTTGAGAATATCATAGCTAGGACAATTTGGCTGGCGCCTTTGGATTCGTGAGACGATTTCCGATTTTTCGAGGGGTCCGGGAATTTTCTAAAGTCGATTTTTTCGTTTTTCGCGTTTTTCTCGGCTCCTGGGCCTCCTAGAGCCAAACGGGCCCTGATTTGGGATCACACCGTTTTTCGCCCATATCTTTGAGAATATCATAGCGAGGACAATTTGGCTGGCGCCATTGGATTCGTGAGACGATTTCCGATCTTTCTAGGGGTCCAGGAATTTTCTAAAGTAAATTTTTTCGTTTTTCGCGTTTTTCTCGGCTCCTGGGCCTCCTACAGCAAAACGGGCCCTGATTTGGGATCACACCGTTTTTCGCCCATATCTTTGAGAATATCATAGCTAGGACAATTTGACTGGCGCCATTGGATTCGTGAGACGATTTCCGATTTTTCTAAAGTCGATTTTTTCGTTTTTCGCGTTTTTCTCGGCTCCTGGGCCTCCTACAGCAAAACGCGCCCGGATTTAGACTCAGACCGTTTTTCGCCCATATCTTTGGAAATATCATAGCTAGGACAATTTGGCTGGCGCCATTGGATTCGTGAGACGATTTCCGATCGTTCTAGGGGTCCAGGAATTTTCTAAAGTCAATTTTTTCGTTTTTCGCGTTTTTCTCGGCTCCTGGGCCTCCTACAGCAAAACGGGCCCGGATTTCTGGATCACACCGTTTTTCGGCCATATCTTTGAGAATATCATAGCTAGGACAATTTGGCTGGCGCCATTGGATTCGTGAGACGATTTCCGATTTTTCTAGGGGTCCGGGAATTGTCCACAGACAATTTTTTTGTTTTTCGCGTTTATCTCGGCTCCGGGGCCTCCTAGAGCCAAACGGGCCCGGATTTGGGATCACGCCGTTTTTCGCCCATATCTTTGAGAATATCATAGCTAGGACAATTTGGCTGGCGCCTTTGCATTCGTGAGACGATTTCCGATTTTTCGAGGGGTCCGGGAATTTTCTAAAGTCGATTTTTTCGTTTTTCGCGTTTTTCTCGGCTCCTGGGCCTCCTAGAGCCAAACGGGCCCTGATTTGGGATCACACCGTTTTTCGCCCATATCTTTGAGAATATCATAGCGAGGACAATTTGGCTGGCGCCATTGGATTCGTGAGACGATTTCCGATCTTTCTAGGGGTCCAGGAATTTTCTAAAGTAAATTTTTTCGTTTTTCGCGTTTTTCTCGGCTCCTGGGCCTCCTACAGCAAAACGGGCCCTGATTTGGGATCACACCGTTTTTCGCCCATATCTTTGAGAATATCATAGCTAGGACAATTTGACTGGCGCCATTGGATTCGTGAGACGATTTCCGATTT
Organism: Diachasmimorpha longicaudata; assembly: GCF_034640455.1. Classification (NCBI taxonomy): domain Eukaryota; kingdom Metazoa; phylum Arthropoda; class Insecta; order Hymenoptera; family Braconidae; genus Diachasmimorpha; species Diachasmimorpha longicaudata. The sequence continues at coordinate 286,586 of NW_026973903.1, read as the reverse complement.
TTCTAAAGTCGATTTTTTCGTTTTTCGCGTTTTTCTCGGCTCCTGGGCCTCCTACAGCAAAACGCGCCCGGATTTAGACTCAGACCGTTTTTCGCCCATATCTTTGGAAATATCATAGCTAGGACAATTTGGCTGGCGCCATTGGATTCGTGAGACGATTTCCGATCGTTCTAGGGGTCCAGGAATTTTCTAAAGTCAATTTTTTCGTTTTTCGCGTTTTTCTCGGCTCCTGGGCCTCCTACAGCAAAACGGGCCCGGATTTCTGGATCACACCGTTTTTCGGCCATATCTTTGAGAATATCATAGCTAGGACAATTTGGCTGGCGCCTTTGGATTCGTGAGACGATTTCCGATTTTTCGAGGGGTCCGGGAATTTTCTAAAGTCGATTTTTTCGTTTTTCGCGTCTTTCTCGGCTCCTGGGCCTCCTAGAGCCAAACGGGCCCGGATTTGGGATCACACCGTTTTTCGCCCATATCTTTGAGAATATCATAGCTAGGACAATTTGGCTGGCGCCATTGGATTCGTGAGACGATTTCCGATTTTTCTAGGGGTCCGGGAATTGTCCACAGACAATTTTTTTGTTTTTCGCGTTTATCTCGGCTCCGGGGCCTCCTAGAGCCAAACGGGCCCGGATTTGGGATCACGCCGTTTTTCGCCCATATCTTTGAGAATATCATAGCTAGGACAATTTGGCTGGCGCCTTTGCATTCGTGAGACGATTTCCGATTTTTCGAGGGGTCCGGGAATTTTCTAAAGTCGATTTTTTCGTTTTTCGCGTTTTTCTCGGCTCCTGGGCCTCCTAGAGCCAAACGGGCCCTGATTTGGGATCACACCGTTTTTCGCCCATATCTTTGAGAATATCATAGCGAGGACAATTTGGCTGGCGCCATTGGATTCGTGAGACGATTTCCGATCTTTCTAGGGGTCCAGGAATTTTCTAAAGTAAATTTTTTCGTTTTTCGCGTTTTTCTCGGCTCCTGGGCCTCCTACAGCAAAACGGGCCCTGATTTGGGATCACACCGTTTTTCGCCCATATCTTTGAGAATATCATAGCTAGGACAATTTGACTGGCGCCATTGGATTCGTGAGACGATTTCCGATTTTTCTAAAGTCGATTTTTTCGTTTTTCGCGTTTTTCTCGGCTCCTGGGCCTCCTACAGCAAAACGCGCCCGGATTTAGACTCAGACCGTTTTTCGCCCATATCTTTGGAAATATCATAGCTAGGACAATTTGGCTGGCGCCATTGGATTCGTGAGACGATTTCCGATCGTTCTAGGGGTCCAGGAATTTTCTAAAGTCAATTTTTTCGTTTTTCGCGTTTTTCTCGGCTCCTGGGCCTCCTACAGCAAAACGGGCCCGGATTTCTGGATCACACCGTTTTTCGGCCATATCTTTGAGAATATCATAGCTAGGACAATTTGGCTGGCGCCTTTGGATTCGTGAGACGATTTCCGATTTTTCGAGGGGTCCGGGAATTTTCTAAAGTCGATTTTTTCGTTTTTCGCGTCTTTCTCGGCTCCTGGGCCTCCTAGAGCCAAACGGGCCCGGATTTGGGATCACGCCGTTTTTCGCCCATATCTTTGAGAATATCATAGCTAGGACAATTTGGCTGGCGCCTTTGGATTCGTGAGACGATTTCCGATTTTTCGAGGGGTCCGGGAATTTTCTAAAGTCGATTTTTTCGTTTTTCGCGTTTTTCTTGGCTCCTGGGCCTCCTACAGCAAAACGGGCCCTGATTTGGGATCACACCGTTTTTCGCCCATATCTTTGAGAATATCATAGCTAGGACAATTTGGCTGGCGCCATTGGATTCGTCAGACGATTTCCGATTTTTCTAGGGGTCCGGAAATTGTCCACAGACTATTTTTTAGTTTTTCGCGTTTATCTCGGCTCCTGGGCCTCCTAGAGCCAAACGGGCCCGGATTTGGGATCACACCGTTTTTCGCCCATATCTTTGAGAATATCATAGCTAGGACAGATTGGCTGGCGCCATTGGATTCGTGGGACGATTTCCGATCTTTCTAGGTGTCCAGGAATTTTCTCAAGTCAATTTTTTCGTTTTTCGCGTTTTTCTCGGCTCCTGGGCCTCCTAGAGCAAAACGGGCCCGGATTTGGGATCACACCGTTTTTCGCCCATATCTTTGAGAATATCATAGCTAGGACAATTTGGCTGGCGCCATTGGATTCGTGAGACGATTTCCGATTTTTCTAGGGGTCCGGGAATTGTCCACAGACAATTTTTTTGTTTTTCGCGTTTATCTCGGCTCCGGGGCCTCCTAGAGCCAAACGGGCCCGGATTTGGGATCACGCCGTTTTTCGCCCATATCTTTGAGAATATCATAGCTAGGACAATTTGGCTGGCGCCTTTGCATTCGTGAGACGATTTCCGATTTTTCGAGGGGTCCGGGAATTTTCTAAAGTCGATTTTTTCGTTTTTCGCGTTTTTCTCGGCTCCTGGGCCTCCTAGAGCCAAACGGGCCCTGATTTGGGATCACACCGTTTTTCGCCCATATCTTTGAGAATATCATAGCGAGGACAATTTGGCTGGCGCCATTGGATTCGTGAGACGATTTCCGATCTTTCTAGGGGTCCAGGAATTTTCTAAAGTAAATTTTTTCGTTTTTCGCGTTTTTCTCGGCTCCTGGGCCTCCTACAGCAAAACGGGCCCTGATTTGGGATCACACCGTTTTTCGCCCATATCTTTGAGAATATCATAGCTAGGACAATTTGACTGGCGCCATTGGATTCGTGAGACGATTTCCGATTTTTCTAAAGTCGATTTTTTCGTTTTTCGCGTTTTTCTCGGCTCCTGGGCCTCCTACAGCAAAACGCGCCCGGATTTAGACTCAGACCGTTTTTCGCCCATATCTTTGGAAATATCATAGCTAGGACAATTTGGCTGGCGCCATTGGATTCGTGAGACGATTTCCGATCGTTCTAGGGGTCCAGGAATTTTCTAAAGTCAATTTTTTCGTTTTTCGCGTTTTTCTCGGCTCCTGGGCCTCCTACAGCAAAACGGGCCCGGATTTCTGGATCACACCGTTTTTCGGCCATATCTTTGAGAATATCATAGCTAGGACAATTTGGCTGGCGCCTTTGGATTCGTGAGACGATTTCCGATTTTTCGAGGGGTCCGGGAATTTTCTAAAGTCGATTTTTTCGTTTTTCGCGTCTTTCTCGGCTCCTGGGCCTCCTAGAGCCAAACGGGCCCGGATTTGGGATCACACCGTTTTTCGCCCATATCTTTGAGAATATCATAGCTAGGACAATTTGGCTGGCGCCATTGGATTCGTGAGACGATTTCCGATTTTTCTAGGGGTCCGGGAATTGTCCACAGACAATTTTTTTGTTTTTCGCGTTTATCTCGGCTCCGGGGCCTCCTAGAGCCAAACGGGCCCGGATTTGGGATCACGCCGTTTTTCGCCCATATCTTTGAGAATATCATAGCTAGGACAATTTGGCTGGCGCCTTTGGATTCGTGAGACGATTTCCGATTTTTCGACGGGTCCGGGAATTTTCTAAAGTCGATTTTTTCGTTTTTCGCGTTTTTCTCGGCTCCTGGGCCTCCTAGAGCCAAACGGGCCCGGATTTGGGATCACGCCGTTTTTCGCCCATATCTTTGAGAATATCATAGCTAGGACAATTTGGCTGGCGCCTTTGGATTCGTGAGACGATTTCCGATTTTTCGAGGGGTCCGGGAATTTTCTAAAGTCGATTTTTTCGTTTTTCGCGTTTTTCTTGGCTCCTGGGCCTCCTACAGCAAAACGGGCCCTGATTTGGGATCACACCGTTTTTCGCCCATATCTTTGAGAATATCATAGCTAGGACAATTTGGCTGGCGCCATTGGATTCGTCAGACGATTTCCGATTTTTCTAGGGGTCCGGAAATTGTCCACAGACTATTTTTTAGTTTTTCGCGTTTATCTCGGCTCCTGGGCCTCCTACAGCAAAACGGGCCCGGATTTCTGGATCACACCGTTTTTCGGCCATATCTTTGAGAATATCATAGCTAGGACAATTTGGCTGGCGCCTTTGGATTCGTGAGACGATTTCCGATTTTTCTAAAGTCGATTTTTTCGTTTTTCGCGTTTTTCTCGGCTCCTGGGCCTCCTACAGCAAAACGCGCCCGGATTTAGACTCAGACCGTTTTTCGCCCATATCTTTGGAAATATCATAGCTAGGACAATTTGGCTGGCGCCATTGGATTCGTGAGACGATTTCCGATTTTTCGAGGGGTCCGGGAATTTTCTAAAGTCGATTTTTTCGTTTTTCGCGTTTTTCTCGGCTCTTGGGCCTCCTAGAGCCAAACGGGCCCTGATTTGGGATCACACCGTTTTTCGCCCATATCTTTGAGAATATCATAGCTAGGACAATTTGGCTGGCGCCATTGGATTCGTGAGACGATTTCCGATTTTTCTAGGGGTCCGGGAATTGTCCACAGACAATTTTTTTGTTTTTCGCGTTTATCTCGGCTCCGGGGCCTCCTAGAGCCAAACGGGCCCGGATTTGGGATCACGCCGTTTTTCGCCCATATCTTTGAGAATATCATAGCTAGGACAATTTGGCTGGCGCCTTTGCATTCGTGAGACGATTTCCGATTTTTCGAGGGGTCCGGGAATTTTCTAAAGTCGATTTTTTCGTTTTTCGCGTTTTTCTCGGCTCCTGGGCCTCCTAGAGCCAAACGGGCCCTGATTTGGGATCACACCGTTTTTCGCCCATATCTTTGAGAATATCATAGCGAGGACAATTTGGCTGGCGCCATTGGATTCGTGAGACGATTTCCGATCTTTCTAGGGGTCCAGGAATTTTCTAAAGTAAATTTTTTCGTTTTTCGCGTTTTTCTCGGCTCCTGGGCCTCCTACAGCAAAACGGGCCCTGATTTGGGATCACACCGTTTTTCGCCCATATCTTTGAGAATATCATAGCTAGGACAATTTGACTGGCGCCATTGGATTCGTGAGACGATTTCCGATTTTTCTAAAGTCGATTTTTTCGTTTTTCGCGTTTTTCTCGGCTCCTGGGCCTCCTACAGCAAAACGCGCCCGGATTTAGACTCAGACCGTTTTTCGCCCATATCTTTGGAAATATCATAGCTAGGACAATTTGGCTGGCGCCATTGGATTCGTGAGACGATTTCCGATCGTTCTAGGGGTCCAGGAATTTTCTAAAGTCAATTTTTTCGTTTTTCGCGTTTTTCTCGGCTCCTGGGCCTCCTACAGCAAAACGGGCCCGGATTTCTGGATCACACCGTTTTTCGGCCATATCTTTGAGAATATCATAGCTAGGACAATTTGGCTGGCGCCTTTGGATTCGTGAGACGATTTCCGATTTTTCGAGGGGTCCGGGAATTTTCTAAAGTCGATTTTTTCGTTTTTCGCGTCTTTCTCGGCTCCTGGGCCTCCTAGAGCCAAACGGGCCCGGATTTGGGATCACACCGTTTTTCGCCCATATCTTTGAGAATATCATAGCTAGGACAATTTGGCTGGCGCCATTGGATTCGTGAGACGATTTCCGATTTTTCTAGGGGTCCGGGAATTGTCCACAGACAATTTTTTTGTTTTTCGCGTTTATCTCGGCTCCGGGGCCTCCTAGAGCCAAACGGGCCCGGATTTGGGATCACGCCGTTTTTCGCCCATATCTTTGAGAATATCATAGCTAGGACAATTTGGCTGGCGCCTTTGGATTCGTGAGACGATTTCCGATTTTTCGACGGGTCCGGGAATTTTCTAAAGTCGATTTTTTCGTTTTTCGCGTTTTTCTCGGCTCCTGGGCCTCCTAGAGCCAAACGGGCCCGGATTTGGGATCACGCCGTTTTTCGCCCATATCTTTGAGAATATCATAGCTAGGACAATTTGGCTGGCGCCTTTGGATTCGTGAGACGATTTCCGATTTTTCGAGGGGTCCGGGAATTTTCTAAAGTCGATTTTTTCGTTTTTCGCGTTTTTCTTGGCTCCTGGGCCTCCTACAGCAAAACGGGCCCTGATTTGGGATCACACCGTTTTTCGCCCATATCTTTGAGAATATCATAGCTAGGACAATTTGGCTGGCGCCATTGGATTCGTCAGACGATTTCCGATTTTTCTAGGGGTCCGGAAATTGTCCACAGACTATTTTTTAGTTTTTCGCGTTTATCTCGGCTCCTGGGCCTCCTAGAGCCAAACGGGCCCGGATTTGGGATCACACCGTTTTTCGCCCATATCTTTGAGAATATCATAGCTAGGACAGATTGGCTGGCGCCATTGGATTCGTGGGACGATTTCCGATCTTTCTAGGTGTCCAGGAATTTTCTCAAGTCAATTTTTTCGTTTTTCGCGTTTTTCTCGGCTCCTGGGCCTCCTAGAGCAAAACGGGCCCGGATTTGGGATCACACCGTTTTTCGCCCATATCTTTGAGAATATCATAGCTAGGACAATTTGGCTGGCGCCATTGGATTCGTGAGACGATTTCCGATTTTTCTAGGGGTCCGGGAATTGTCCACAGACAATTTTTTTGTTTTTCGCGTTTATCTCGGCTCCGGGGCCTCCTAGAGCCAAACGGGCCCGGATTTGGGATCACGCCGTTTTTCGCCCATATCTTTGAGAATATCATAGCTAGGACAATTTGGCTGGCGCCTTTGGATTCGTGAGACGATTTCCGATTTTTCGAGGGGTCCGGGAATTTTCTAAAGTCGATTTTTTCGTTTTTCGCGTTTTTCTCGGCTCTTGGGCCTCCTAGAGCCAAACGGGCCCGGATTTGGGATCACGCCGTTTTTCGCCCATATCTTTGAGAATATCATAGCTAGGACAATTTGGCTGGCGCCTTTGGATTCGTGAGACGATTTCCGATTTTTCGAGGGGTCCGGGAATTTTCTAAAGTCGATTTTTTCGTTTTTCGCGTTTTTCTTGGCTCCTGGGCCTCCTACAGCAAAACGGGCCCTGATTTGGGATCACACCGTTTTTCGCCCATATCTTTGAGAATATCATAGCTAGGACAATTTGGCTGGCGCCATTGGATTCGTCAGACGATTTCCGATTTTTCTAGGGGTCCGGAAATTGTCCACAGACTATTTTTTAGTTTTTCGCGTTTATCTCGGCTCCTGGGCCTCCTAGAGCCAAACGGGCCCGGATTTGGGATCACACCGTTTTTCGCCCATATCTTTGAGAATATCATAGCTAGGACAGATTGGCTGGCGCCATTGGATTCGTGGGACGATTTCCGATCTTTCTAGGTGTCCAGGAATTTTCTCAAGTCAATTTTTTCGTTTTTCGCGTTTTTCTCGGCTCCTGGGCCTCCTAGAGCAAAACGGGCCCGGATTTGGGATCACACCGTTTTTCGCCCATATCTTTGAGAATATCATAGCTAGGACAATTTGGCTGGCGCCATTGGATTCGTGAGACGATTTCCGATTTTTCTAGGGGTCCGGGAATTGTCCACAGACAATTTTTTTGTTTTTCGCGTTTATCTCGGCTCCGGGGCCTCCTAGAGCCAAACGGGCCCGGATTTGGGATCACGCCGTTTTTCGCCCATATCTTTGAGAATATCATAGCTAGGACAATTTGGCTGGCGCCTTTGGATTCGTGAGACGATTTCCGATTTTTCGAGGGGTCCGGGAATTTTCTAAAGTCGATTTTTTCGTTTTTCGCGTTTTTCTCGGCTCTTGGGCCTCCTAGAGCCAAACGGGCCCTGATTTGGGATCACACCGTTTTTCGCCCATATCTTTGAGAATATCATAGCTAGGACAATTTTTCTGGCGCCATTGGATTCGTGAGACGATTTCCGATTTTTCTAGGGGTCCGGAAATTGTCCACAGACTATTTTTTAGTTTTTCGCGATTATCTCGGCTCCTGGGCCTCCTACAGCAAAACGCGCCCTGATTTGGGATCACACCGTTTTTCGCCCATATCTTTGAGAATATCATAGCTAGGACAATTTGGCTGGCGCCATTGGATTCGTGAGACGATTTCCGATTTTTCTAGTGGTCCGGGAATTGTCCACAGACTATTTTTTTGTTTTTCGCGTTTATAACGGCTCCTGGGCCTCCTAGAGCCAAACGGGCCCGGATTTGGGATCACACCGTTTTTCGCCCATATCTTTGAGAATATCATAGCTAGGACAATTTGGCTGGCGCCATTGGATTCGTGAGACGATTTCCGATTTTTCTAGGGGTCCGGGAATTGTCCACAGACAATTTTTTTGTTTTTCGCGTTTATCTCGGCTCCGGGGCCTCCTAGAGCCAAACGGGCCCGGATTTGGGATCACGCCGTTTTTCGCCCATATCTTTGAGAATATCATAGCTAGGACAATTTGGCTGGCGCCTTTGGATTCGTGAGACGATTTCCGATTTTTCGAGGGGTCCGGGAATTTTCTAAAGTCGATTTTTTCGTTTTTCGCGTTTTTCTCGGCTCCTGGGCCTCCTACAGCAAAACGCGCCCGGATTTAGACTCAGACCGTTTTTCGCCCATATCTTTGGAAATATCATAGCTAGGACAATTTGGCTGGCGCCATTGGATTCGTGAGACGATTTCCGATCGTTCGAGGGGTCCAGGAATTTTCTAAAGTCAATTTTTGCGTTTTTCGCGTTTTTCTCGGCTCCTGGGCCTCCTACAGCAAAACGGGCGCGGATTTCTGGATCACACCGTTTTTCGCCCATATCTTTGAGAATATCATAGCTAGGACAATTTGGCTGGCGCCATTGGATTCGTGAGACGATTTCCGATCTTTCTAGGTGTCCAGGAATTTTCTAAAGTCAATTTTTTCGTTTTTCGCGTGTTTCTCGGCTCCTGGGCCTCCTACAGCAAAACGGGCCCTGATTTGGGATCACACCGTTTTTCGCCCATATCTTTGAGAATATCATAGCTAGGACAATTTGGCTGGCGCCATTGGATTCGTCAGACGATTTCCGATTTTTCTAGGGGTCCGGAAATTGTCCACAGACTATTTTTTAGTTTTTCGCGTTTATCTCGGCTCCTGGGCCTCCTAGAGCCAAACGGGCCCGGATTTGGGATCACACCGTTTTTCGCCCATATCTTTGAGAATATCATAGCTAGGACAGATTGGCTGGCGCCATTGGATTCGTGAGACGATTTCCGATCTTTCTAGGTGTCCAGGAATTTTCTAAAGTCAATTTTTTCGTTTTTCGCGTTTTTCTCGGCTCCTGGGCCTCCTACAGCAAAACGGGCCCGGATTTCTGGATCACACCGTTTTTCGGCCATATCTTTGAGAATATCATAGCTAGGACAATTTGACTGGCGCCTTTGGATTCGTGAGACGATTTCCGATTTTTCGAGGGGTCCGGGAATTTTCTAAAGTCGATTTTTTCGTTTTTCGCGTCTTTCTCGGCTCCTGGGCCTCCTAGAGCCAAACGGGCCCGGATTTGGGATCACACCGTTTTTCGCCCATATCTTTGAGAATAGCATAGCTAGGACAATTTGGCTGGCGCCATTGGATTCGTGAGACGATTTCCGATTTTTCTAGGTGTCCGGGAATTGTCCACAGACAATTTTTTTGTTTTTCGCGTTTATCTCGGTTCCGGGGCCTCCTAGAGCCAAACGGGCCCGGATTTGGGATCACGCCGTTTTTCGCCCATATCTTTGAGAATATCATAGCTAGGACAATTTGGCTGGCGCCTTTGGATTCGTGAGACGATTTCCGATTTTTCGAGGGGTCCGGGAATTTTCTAAAGTCGATTTTTTCGTTTTTCGCGTTTTTCTCGGCTCCTGGGCCTCCTAGAGCCAAACGGGCCCTGATTTGGGATCACACCGTTTTTCGCCCATATCTTTGAGAATATCATAGCTAGGACAATTTGGCTGGCGCCATTGGATTCGTGAGACGATTTCCGATCTTTCTAGGTGTCCAGGAATTTTCTAAAGTCAATTTTTTCGTTTTTCGCGTGTTTCTCGGCTCCTGGGCCTCCTACAGCAAAACGGGCCCTGATTTGGGATCACACCGTTTTTCGCCCATATCTTTGAGAATATCATAGCTAGGACAATTTGGCTGGCGCCATTGGATTCGTCAGACAATTTCCGATTTTTCTAGGGGTCCGGAAATTGTCCACAGACTATTTTTTAGTTTTTCGCGTTTATCTCGGCTCCTGGGCCTCCTAGAGCCAAACGGGCCCGGATTTGGGATCACACCGTTTTTCGCCCATATCTTTGAGAATATCATAGCTAGGACAGATTGGCTGGCGCCATTGGATTCGTGGGACGATTTCCGATCTTTCTAGGTGTCCAGGAATTTTCTAAAGTCAATTTTTTCGTTTTTCGCGTTTTTCTCGGCTCCTGGGCCTCCTAGAGCAAAACGGGCCCGGATTTGGGATCACACCGTTTTTCGCCCATATCTTTGAGAATATCATAGCTAGGACAATTTGGCTGGCGCCATTGGATTCGTGAGACGATTTCCGATTTTTCTAGGGGTCCGGGAATTGTCCACAGACAATTTTTTTGTTTTTCGCGTTTATCTCGGCTCCGGGGCCTCCTAGAGCCAAACGGGCCCGGATTTGGGATCACGCCGTTTTTCGCCCATATCTTTGAGAATATCATAGCTAGGACAATTTGGCTGGCGCCTTTGGATTCGTGAGACGATTTCCGATTTTTCGAGGGGTCCGGGAATTTTCTAAAGTCGATTTTTTCGTTTTTCGCGTTTTTCTCGGCTCTTGGGCCTCCTAGAGCCAAACGGGCCCTGATTTGGGATCACACCGTTTTTCGCCCATATCTTTGAGAATATCATAGCTAGGACAATTTTTCTGGCGCCATTGGATTCGTGAGACGATTTCCGATTTTTCTAGGGGTCCGGAAATTGTCCACAGACTATTTTTTAGTTTTTCGCGATTATCTCGGCTCCTGGGCCTCCTACAGCAAAACGCGCCCTGATTTGGGATCACACCGTTTTTCGCCCATATCTTTGAGAATATCATAGCTAGGACAATTTGGCTGGCGCCATTGGATTCGTGAGACGATTTCCGATTTTTCTAGTGGTCCGGGAATTGTCCACAGACTATTTTTTTGTTTTTCGCGTTTATAACGGCTCCTGGGCCTCCTAGAGCCAAACGGGCCCGGATTTGGGATCACACCGTTTTTCGCCCATATCTTTGAGAATATCATAGCTAGGACAATTTGGCTGGCGCCTTTGGATTCGTGAGACGATTTCCGATTTTTCGACGGGTCCGGGAATTTTCTAAAGTCGATTTTTTCGTTTTTCGCGTTTTTCTCGGCTCCTGGGCCTCCTAGAGCCAAACGGGCCCGGATTTGGGATCACGCCGTTTTTCGCCCATATCTTTGAGAATATCATAGCTAGGACAATTTGGCTGGCGCCTTTGGATTCGTGAGACGATTGCCGATTTTTCGAGGGGTCCGGGAATTTTCTAAAGTCGATTTTTTCGTTTTTCGCGTTTTTCTTGGCTCCTGGGCCTCCTACAGCAAAACGGGCCCTGATTTGGGATCACACCGTTTTTCGCCCATATCTTTGAGAATATCATAGCTAGGACAATTTGGCTGGCGCCATTGGATTCGTCAGACGATTTCCGATTTTTCTAGGGGTCCGGAAATTGTCCACAGACTATTTTTTAGTTTTTCGCGTTTATCTCGGCTCCTGGGCCTCCTAGAGCCAAACGGGCCCGGATTTGGGATCACACCGTTTTTCGCCCATATCTTTGAGAATATCATAGCTAGGACAGATTGGCTGGCGCCATTGGATTCGTGGGACGATTTCCGATCTTTCTAGGTGTCCAGGAATTTTCTCAAGTCAATTTTTTCGTTTTTCGCGTTTTTCTCGGCTCCTGGGCCTCCTAGAGCAAAACGGGCCCGGATTTGGGATCACACCGTTTTTCGCCCATATCTTTGAGAATATGATAGCTAGGACAATTTGGCTGGCGCCATTGGATTCGTGAGACGATTTACGATTTTTCTAGGGGTCCGGGAATTGTCCACAGACAATTTTTTTGTTTTTCGCGTTTATCTCGGCTCCGGGGCCTCCTAGAGCCAAACGGGCCCGGATTTGGGATCACGCCGTTTTTCGCCCATATCTTTGAGAATATCATAGCTAGGACAATTTGGCTGGCGCCTTTGGATTCGTGAGACGATTTCCGATTTTTCGAGGGGTCCGGGAATTTTCTAAAGTCGATTTTTTCGTTTTTCGCGTTTTTCTCGGCTCTTGGGCCTCCTAGAGCCAAACGGGCCCTGATTTGGGATCACACCGTTTTTCGCCCATATCTTTGAGAATATCATAGCTAGGACAATTTGGCTGGCGCCATTGGATTCGTGAGACGATTTCCGATTTTTCTAGGGGTCCGGGAATTGTCCACAGACAATTTTTTTGTTTTTCGCGTTTATCTCGGCTCCGGGGCCTCCTAGAGCCAAACGGGCCCGGATTTGGGATCACGCCGTTTTTCGCCCATATCTTTGAGAATATCATAGCTAGGACAATTTGGCTGGCGCCTTTGCATTCGTGAGACGATTTCCGATTTTTCGAGGGGTCCGGGAATTTTCTAAAGTCGATTTTTTCGTTTTTCGCGTTTTTCTCGGCTCCTGGGCCTCCTAGAGCCAAACGGGCCCTGATTTGGGATCACACCGTTTTTCGCCCATATCTTTGAGAATATCATAGCGAGGACAATTTGGCTGGCGCCATTGGATTCGTGAGACGATTTCCGATCTTTCTAGGGGTCCAGGAATTTTCTAAAGTAAATTTTTTCGTTTTTCGCGTTTTTCTCGGCTCCTGGGCCTCCTACAGCAAAACGGGCCCTGATTTGGGATCACACCGTTTTTCGCCCATATCTTTGAGAATATCATAGCTAGGACAATTTGGCTGGCGCCATTGGATTCGTGAGACGATTTCCGATTTTTCTAGGGGTCCGGAAATTGTCCACAGACTATTTTTTAGTTTTTCGCGATTATCTCGGCTCCTGGGCCTCCTACAGCAAAACGCGCCCTGATTTGGGATCACACCGTTTTTCGCCCATATCTTTGAGAATATCATAGCTAGGACAATTTGGCTGGCGCCATTGGATTCGTGAGACGATTTCCGATTTTTCTAGTGGTCCGGGAATTGTCCACAGACTATTTTTTTGTTTTTCGCGTTTATAACGGCTCCTGGGCCTCCTAGAGCCAAACGGGCCCGGATTTGGGATCACACCGTTTTTCGCCCATATCTTTGAGAATATCATAGCTAGGACAATTTGGCTGGCGCCATTGGATTCGTGAGACGATTTCCGATTTTTCTAGGGGTCCGGGAATTGTCCACAGACAATTTTTTTGTTTTTCGCGTTTATCTCGGCTCCGGGGCCTCCTAGAGCCAAACGGGCCCGGATTTGGGATCACGCCGTTTTTCGCCCATATCTTTGAGAATATCATAGCTAGGACAATTTGGCTGGCGCCTTTGCATTCGTGAGACGATTTCCGATTTTTCGAGGGGTCCGGGAATTTTCTAAAGTCGATTTTTTCGTTTTTCGCGTTTTTCTCGGCTCCTGGGCCTCCTAGAGCCAAACGGGCCCTGATTTGGGATCACACCGTTTTTCGCCCATATCTTTGAGAATATCATAGCGAGGACAATTTGGCTGGCGCCATTGGATTCGTGAGACGATTTCCGATCTTTCTAGGGGTCCAGGAATTTTCTAAAGTAAATTTTTTCGTTTTTCGCGTTTTTCTCGGCTCCTGGGCCTCCTACAGCAAAACGGGCCCTGATTTGGGATCACACCGTTTTTCGCCCATATCTTTGAGAATATCATAGCTAGGACAATTTGACTGGCGCCATTGGATTCGTGAGACGATTTCCGATCTTTCTAGGTGTCCAGGAATTTTCTAAAGTCAATTTTTTCGTTTTTCGCGTGTTTCTCGGCTCCTGGGCCTCCTACAGCAAAACGGGCCCTGATTTGGGATCACACCGTTTTTCGCCCATGTCTTTGAGAATATCATAGCTAGGACAATTTGGCTGGCGCCATTGGATTCGTCAGACGATTTCCGATTTTTCTAGGGGTCCGGAAATTGTCCACAGACTATTTTTTAGTTTTTCGCGTTTATCTCGGCTCCTGGGCCTCCTTGAGCCAAACGGGCCCGGATTTGGGATCACACCGTTTTTCGCCCATATCTTTGAGAATATCATAGCTAGGACAGATTGGCTGGCGCCATTGGATTCGTGGGACGATTTCCGATCTTTCTAGGTGTCCAGGAATTTTCTAAAGTCAATTTTTTCGTTTTTCGCGTTTTTCTCGGCTCCTGGGCCTGCTAGAGCAAAACGGGCCCGGATTTGGGATCACACCGTTTTTCGCCCATATCTTTGAGAATATCATAGCTAGGACAATTTGGCTGGCGCCATTGGATTCGTGAGACGATTTCCGATTTTTCTAGGGGTCCGGGAATTGTCCACAGACAATTTTTTTGTTTTTCGCGTTTATCTCGGCTCCGGGGCCTCCTAGAGCCAAACGGGCCCGGATTTGGGATCACGCCGTTTTTCGCCCATATCTTTGAGAATATCATAGCTAGGACAATTTGGCTGGCGCCTTTGGATTCGTGAGACGATTTCCGATTTTTCGAGGGGTCCGGGAATTTTCTAAAGTCGATTTTTTCGTTTTTCGCGTTTTTCTCGGCTCCTGGGCCTCCTAGAGCCAAACGGGCCCTGATTTGGGATCACACCGTTTTTCGCCCATATCTTTGAGAATATCATAGCTAGGACAATTTTTCTGGCGCCATTGGATTCGTGAGACGATTGCCGATTTTTCTAGGGGTCCGGAAATTGTCCACAGACTATTTTTTAGTTTTTCGCGATTATCTCGGCTCCTGGGCCTCCTACAGCAAAACGGGCTCTGATTTGGGATCACACCGTTTTTCGCCCATATCTTTGAGAATATCATAGCTAGGACAATTTGGCTGGCGCCATTGGATTCGTCAGACGATTTCCGATCTTTCTAGGGGTCCGGGAATTGTCCACAGACTATTTTTTTGTTTTTCGCGTTTATCTCGGCTCCTGGGCCTCCTAGAGCCAAACGGGGCCGGATTTGGGATCACACCGTTTTTCGCCCAGATCTTTGAGAATATCATAGCTAGGACAATTTGGCTGGCGCCATTGGATTCGTGAGACGATTTCCGATTTTTCTAGTGGTCCGGGAATTTTCTAAAGTCGATTTTTTCGTTTTTCGCGTTTTTCTCGGCTCCTGGGCCTCCTAGAGCCAAACGGGCCCTGATTTGGGATCACACCGTTTTTCGCCCATATCTTTGAGAATATCATAGCTAGGACAATTTTTCTGGCGCCATTGGATTCGTGAGACGATTTCCGATTTTTCTAGGGGTCCGGAAATTGTCCACAGACTATTTTTTAGTTTTTCGCGATTATCTCGGCTCCTGGGCCTCCTACAGCAAAACGCGCCCTGATTTGGGATCACACCGTTTTTCGCCCATATCTTTGAGAATATCATAGCTAGGACAATTTGGCTGGCGCCATTGGATTCGTGAGACGATTTCCGATTTTTCTAGTGGTCCGGGAATTGTCCACAGACTATTTTTTTGTTTTTCGCGTTCATAACGGCTCCTGGGCCTCCTAGAGCCAAACGGGCCCGGATTTGGGATCACACCGTTTTTCGCCCATATCTTTGAGAATATCATAGCTAGGACAATTTGGCTGGCGCCATTGGATTCGTGAGACGATTTCCGATTTTTCTAGGGGTCCGGGAATTGTCCACAGACAATTTTTTTGTTTTTCGCGTTTATCTCGGCTCCGGGGCCTCCTAGAGCCAAACGGGCCCGGATTTGGGATCACGCCGTTTTTCGCCCATATCTTTGAGAATATCATAGCTAGGACAATTTGGCTGGCGCCTTTGGATTCGTGAGACGATTTCCGATTTTTCGAGGGGTCCGGGAATTTTCTAAAGTCGATTTTTTCGTTTTTCGCGTTTTTCTCGGCTCCTGGGCCTCCTAGAGCCAAACGGGCCCTGATTTGGGATCACACCGTTTTTCGCCCATATCTTTGAGAATATCATAGCGAGGACAATTTGGCTGGCGCCATTGGATTCGTGAGACGATTTCCGATCTTTCTAGGGGTCCAGGAATTTTCTAAAGTAAATTTTTTCGTTTTTGGCGTTTTTCTCGGCTCCTGGGCCTCCTACAGCAAAACGGGCCCTGATTTGGGATCACACCGTTTTTCGCCCATATCTTTGAGAATATCATAGCTAGGACAATTTGGCTGGCGCCATTGGATTCGTGAGACGATTTCCGATTTTTCTAGGGGTCCGGGAATTGTCCACAGACAATTTTTTTGTTTTTCGCGTTTATCTCGGCTCCGGGGCCTCCTAGAGCCAAACGGGCCCGGATTTGGGATCACGCCGTTTTTCGCCCATATCTTTGAGAATATCATAGCTAGGACAATTTGGCTGGCGCCTTTGGATTCGTGAGACGATTTCCGATTTTTCGAGGGGTCCGGGAATTTTCTAAAGTCGATTTTTTCGTTTTTCGCGTTTTTCTCGGCTCCTGGGCCTCCTAGAGCCAAACGGGCCCTGATTTGGGATCACACCGTTTTTCGCCCATATCTTTGAGAATATCATAGCTAGGACAATTTTTCTGGCGCCATTGGATTCGTGAGACGATTTCCGATTTTTCTAGGGGTCCGGAAATTGTCCACAGACTATTTTTTAGTTTTTCGCGATTATCTCGGCTCCTGGGCCTCCTACAGCAAAACGGGCTCTGATTTGGGATCACACCGTTTTTCGCCCATATCTTTGAGAATATCATAGCTAGGACAATTTGGCTGGCGCCATTGGATTCGTCAGACGATTTCCGATCTTTCTAGGGGTCCGGGAATTGTCCACAGACTATTTTTTTGTTTTTCGCGTTTATCTCGGCTCCTGGGCCTCCTAGAGCCAAACGGGGCCGGATTTGGGATCACACCGTTTTTCGCCCAGATCTTTGAGAATATCATAGCTAGGACAATTTGGCTGGCGCCATTGGATTCGTGAGACGATTTCCGATTTTTCTAGTGGTCCGGGAATTTTCTAAAGTCGATTTTTTCGTTTTTCGCGTTTTTCTCGGCTCCTGGGCCTCCTAGAGCCAAACGGGCCCTGATTTGGGATCACACCGTTTTTCGCCCATATCTTTGAGAATATCATAGCTAGGACAATTTTTCTGGCGCCATTGGATTCGTGAGACGATTTCCGATTTTTCTAGGGGTCCGGAAATTGTCCACAGACTATTTTTTAGTTTTTCGCGATTATCTCGGCTCCTGGGCCTCCTACAGCAAAACGCGCCCTGATTTGGGATCACACCGTTTTTCGCCCATATCTTTGAGAATATCATAGCTAGGACAATTTGGCTGGCGCCATTGGATTCGTGAGACGATTTCCGATTTTTCTAGTGGTCCGGGAATTGTCCACAGACTATTTTTTTGTTTTTCGCGTTCATAACGGCTCCTGGGCCTCCTAGAGCCAAACGGGCCCGGATTTGGGATCACACCGTTTTTCGCCCATATCTTTGAGAATATCATAGCTAGGACAATTTGGCTGGCGCCATTGGATTCGTGAGACGATTTCCGATTTTTCTAGGGGTCCGGGAATTGTCCACAGACAATTTTTTTGTTTTTCGCGTTTATCTCGGCTCCGGGGCCTCCTAGAGCCAAACGGGCCCGGATTTGGGATCACGCCGTTTTTCGCCCATATCTTTGAGAATATCATAGCTAGGACAATTTGGCTGGCGCCTTTGGATTCGTGAGACGATTTCAGTTTTTTCGAGGGGTCCGGGAATTTTCTAAAGTCGATTTTTTCGTTTTTCGCGTTTTTCTCGGCTCCTGGGCCTCCTAGAGCCAAACGGGCCCTGATTTGGGATCACACCGTTTTTCGCCCATATCTTTGAGAATATCATAGCGAGGACAATTTGGCTGGCGCCATTGGATTCGTGAGACGATTTCCGATCTTTCTAGGGGTCCAGGAATTTTCTAAAGTAAATTTTTTCGTTTTTCGCGTTTTTCTCGGCTCCTGGGCCTCCTACAGCAAAACGGGCCCTGATTTGGGATCACACCGTTTTTCGCCCATATCTTTGAGAATATCATAGCTAGGACAATTTGACTGGCGCCATTGGATTCGTGAGACGATTTCCGATTTTTCTAAAGTCGATTTTTTCGTTTTTCGCGTTTTTCTCGGCTCCTGGGCCTCCTACAGCAAAACGCGCCCGGATTTAGACTCAGACCGTTTTTCGCCCATATCTTTGGAAATATCATAGCTAGGACAATTTGGCTGGCGCCATTGGATTCGTGAGACGATTTCCGATCGTTCTAGGGGTCCAGGAATTTTCTAAAGTCAATTTTTTCGTTTTTCGCGTTTTTCTCGGCTCCTGGGCCTCCTACAGCAAAACGGGCCCGGATTTCTGGATCACACCGTTTTTCGGCCATATCTTTGAGAATATCATAGCTAGGACAATTTGGCTGGCGCCATTGGATTCGTGAGACGATTTCCGATTTTTCTAGGGGTCCGGGAATTGTCCACAGACAATTTTTTTGTTTTTCGCGTTTATCTCGGCTCCGGGGCCTCCTAGAGCCAAACGGGCCCGGATTTGGGATCACGCCGTTTTTCGCCCATATCTTTGAGAATATCATAGCGAGGACAATTTGGCTGGCGCCATTGGATTCGTGAGACGATTTCCGATCTTTCTAGGGGTCCAGGAATTTTCTAAAGTAAATTTTTTCGTTTTTCGCGTTTTTCTCGGCTCCTGGGCCTCCTACAGCAAAACGGGCCCTGATTTGGGATCACACCGTTTTTCGCCCATATCTTTGAGAATATCATAGCTAGGACAATTTGGCTGGCGCCATTGGATTCGTGAGACGATTTCCGATTTTTCTAGGGGTCCGGAAATTGTCCACAGACTATTTTTTAGTTTTTCGCGATTATCTCGGCTCCTGGGCCTCCTACAGCAAAACGCGCCCTGATTTGGGATCACACCGTTTTTCGCCCATATCTTTGAGAATATCATAGCTAGGACAATTTGGCTGGCGCCATTGGATTCGTGAGACGATTTCCGATTTTTCTAGTGGTCCGGGAATTGTCCACAGACTATTTTTTTGTTTTTCGCGTTTATAACGGCTCCTGGGCCTCCTAGAGCCAAACGGGCCCGGATTTGGGATCACACCGTTTTTCGCCCATATCTTTGAGAATATCATAGCTAGGACAATTTGGCTGGCGCCATTGGATTCGTGAGACGATTTCCGATTTTTCTAGGGGTCCGGGAATTGTCCACAGACAATTTTTTTGTTTTTCGCGTTTATCTCGGCTCCGGGGCCTCCTAGAGCCAAACGGGCCCGGATTTGGGATCACGCCGTTTTTCGCCCATATCTTTGAGAATATCATAGCTAGGACAATTTGGCTGGCGCCTTTGCATTCGTGAGACGATTTCCGATTTTTCGAGGGGTCCGGGAATTTTCTAAAGTCGATTTTTTCGTTTTTCGCGTTTTTCTCGGCTCCTGGGCCTCCTAGAGCCAAACGGGCCCTGATTTGGGATCACACCGTTTTTCGCCCATATCTTTGAGAATATCATAGCGAGGACAATTTGGCTGGCGCCATTGGATTCGTGAGACGATTTCCGATCTTTCTAGGGGTCCAGGAATTTTCTAAAGTAAAT
Source organism: Diachasmimorpha longicaudata (assembly GCF_034640455.1). NCBI lineage: Eukaryota > Metazoa > Arthropoda > Insecta > Hymenoptera > Braconidae > Diachasmimorpha > Diachasmimorpha longicaudata. Next base: position 267,025 of record NW_026973903.1, on the reverse strand, counting down.
TTTTTCGTTTTTCGCGTTTTTCTCGGCTCCTGGGCCTCCTACAGCAAAACGGGCCCTGATTTGGGATCACACCGTTTTTCGCCCATATCTTTGAGAATATCATAGCTAGGACAATTTGACTGGCGCCATTGGATTCGTGAGACGATTTCCGATCTTTCTAGGTGTCCAGGAATTTTCTAAAGTCAATTTTTTCGTTTTTCGCGTGTTTCTCGGCTCCTGGGCCTCCTACAGCAAAACGGGCCCTGATTTGGGATCACACCGTTTTTCGCCCATGTCTTTGAGAATATCATAGCTAGGACAATTTGGCTGGCGCCATTGGATTCGTCAGACGATTTCCGATTTTTCTAGGGGTCCGGAAATTGTCCACAGACTATTTTTTAGTTTTTCGCGTTTATCTCGGCTCCTGGGCCTCCTTGAGCCAAACGGGCCCGGATTTGGGATCACACCGTTTTTCGCCCATATCTTTGAGAATATCATAGCTAGGACAGATTGGCTGGCGCCATTGGATTCGTGGGACGATTTCCGATCTTTCTAGGTGTCCAGGAATTTTCTAAAGTCAATTTTTTCGTTTTTCGCGTTTTTCTCGGCTCCTGGGCCTGCTAGAGCAAAACGGGCCCGGATTTGGGATCACACCGTTTTTCGCCCATATCTTTGAGAATATCATAGCTAGGACAATTTGGCTGGCGCCATTGGATTCGTGAGACGATTTCCGATTTTTCTAGGGGTCCGGGAATTGTCCACAGACAATTTTTTTGTTTTTCGCGTTTATCTCGGCTCCGGGGCCTCCTAGAGCCAAACGGGCCCGGATTTGGGATCACGCCGTTTTTCGCCCATATCTTTGAGAATATCATAGCTAGGACAATTTGGCTGGCGCCTTTGGATTCGTGAGACGATTTCCGATTTTTCGAGGGGTCCGGGAATTTTCTAAAGTCGATTTTTTCGTTTTTCGCGTTTTTCTCGGCTCCTGGGCCTCCTAGAGCCAAACGGGCCCTGATTTGGGATCACACCGTTTTTCGCCCATATCTTTGAGAATATCATAGCTAGGACAATTTTTCTGGCGCCATTGGATTCGTGAGACGATTGCCGATTTTTCTAGGGGTCCGGAAATTGTCCACAGACTATTTTTTAGTTTTTCGCGATTATCTCGGCTCCTGGGCCTCCTACAGCAAAACGGGCTCTGATTTGGGATCACACCGTTTTTCGCCCATATCTTTGAGAATATCATAGCTAGGACAATTTGGCTGGCGCCATTGGATTCGTCAGACGATTTCCGATCTTTCTAGGGGTCCGGGAATTGTCCACAGACTATTTTTTTGTTTTTCGCGTTTATCTCGGCTCCTGGGCCTCCTAGAGCCAAACGGGGCCGGATTTGGGATCACACCGTTTTTCGCCCAGATCTTTGAGAATATCATAGCTAGGACAATTTGGCTGGCGCCATTGGATTCGTGAGACGATTTCCGATTTTTCTAGTGGTCCGGGAATTTTCTAAAGTCGATTTTTTCGTTTTTCGCGTTTTTCTCGGCTCCTGGGCCTCCTAGAGCCAAACGGGCCCTGATTTGGGATCACACCGTTTTTCGCCCATATCTTTGAGAATATCATAGCTAGGACAATTTTTCTGGCGCCATTGGATTCGTGAGACGATTTCCGATTTTTCTAGGGGTCCGGAAATTGTCCACAGACTATTTTTTAGTTTTTCGCGATTATCTCGGCTCCTGGGCCTCCTACAGCAAAACGCGCCCTGATTTGGGATCACACCGTTTTTCGCCCATATCTTTGAGAATATCATAGCTAGGACAATTTGGCTGGCGCCATTGGATTCGTGAGACGATTTCCGATTTTTCTAGTGGTCCGGGAATTGTCCACAGACTATTTTTTTGTTTTTCGCGTTCATAACGGCTCCTGGGCCTCCTAGAGCCAAACGGGCCCGGATTTGGGATCACACCGTTTTTCGCCCATATCTTTGAGAATATCATAGCTAGGACAATTTGGCTGGCGCCATTGGATTCGTGAGACGATTTCCGATTTTTCTAGGGGTCCGGGAATTGTCCACAGACAATTTTTTTGTTTTTCGCGTTTATCTCGGCTCCGGGGCCTCCTAGAGCCAAACGGGCCCGGATTTGGGATCACGCCGTTTTTCGCCCATATCTTTGAGAATATCATAGCTAGGACAATTTGGCTGGCGCCTTTGGATTCGTGAGACGATTTCCGATTTTTCGAGGGGTCCGGGAATTTTCTAAAGTCGATTTTTTCGTTTTTCGCGTTTTTCTCGGCTCCTGGGCCTCCTAGAGCCAAACGGGCCCTGATTTGGGATCACACCGTTTTTCGCCCATATCTTTGAGAATATCATAGCGAGGACAATTTGGCTGGCGCCATTGGATTCGTGAGACGATTTCCGATCTTTCTAGGGGTCCAGGAATTTTCTAAAGTAAATTTTTTCGTTTTTCGCGTTTTTCTCGGCTCCTGGGCCTCCTACAGCAAAACGGGCCCTGATTTGGGATCACACCGTTTTTCGCCCATATCTTTGAGAATATCATAGCTAGGACAATTTGGCTGGCGCCATTGGATTCGTGAGACGATTTCCGATTTTTCTAGGGGTCCGGGAATTGTCCACAGACAATTTTTTTGTTTTTCGCGTTTATCTCGGCTCCGGGGCCTCCTAGAGCCAAACGGGCCCGGATTTGGGATCACGCCGTTTTTCGCCCATATCTTTGAGAATATCATAGCTAGGACAATTTGGCTGGCGCCTTTGGATTCGTGAGACGATTTCCGATTTTTCGAGGGGTCCGGGAATTTTCTAAAGTCGATTTTTTCGTTTTTCGCGTTTTTCTCGGCTCCTGGGCCTCCTAGAGCCAAACGGGCCCTGATTTGGGATCACACCGTTTTTCGCCCATATCTTTGAGAATATCATAGCTAGGACAATTTTTCTGGCGCCATTGGATTCGTGAGACGATTGCCGATTTTTCTAGGGGTCCGGAAATTGTCCACAGACTATTTTTTAGTTTTTCGCGATTATCTCGGCTCCTGGGCCTCCTACAGCAAAACGGGCTCTGATTTGGGATCACACCGTTTTTCGCCCATATCTTTGAGAATATCATAGCTAGGACAATTTGGCTGGCGCCATTGGATTCGTCAGACGATTTCCGATCTTTCTAGGGGTCCGGGAATTGTCCACAGACTATTTTTTTGTTTTTCGCGTTTATCTCGGCTCCTGGGCCTCCTAGACCCAAACGGGGCCGGATTTGGGATCACACCGTTTTTCGCCCAGATCTTTGAGAATATCATAGCTAGGACAATTTGGCTGGCGCCATTGGATTCGTGAGACGATTTCCGATTTTTCTAGTGGTCCGGGAATTTTCTAAAGTCGATTTTTTCGTTTTTCGCGTTTTTCTCGGCTCCTGGGCCTCCTAGAGCCAAACGGGCCCTGATTTGGGATCACACCGTTTTTCGCCCATATCTTTGAGAATATCATAGCTAGGACAATTTTTCTGGCGCCATTGGATTCGTGAGACGATTTCCGATTTTTCTAGGGGTCCGGAAATTGTCCACAGACTATTTTTTAGTTTTTCGCGATTATCTCGGCTCCTGGGCCTCCTACAGCAAAACGCGCCCTGATTTGGGATCACACCGTTTTTCGCCCATATCTTTGAGAATATCATAGCTAGGACAATTTGGCTGGCGCCATTGGATTCGTGAGACGATTTCCGATTTTTCTAGTGGTCCGGGAATTGTCCACAGACTATTTTTTTGTTTTTCGCGTTCATAACGGCTCCTGGGCCTCCTAGAGCCAAACGGGCCCGGATTTGGGATCACACCGTTTTTCGCCCATATCTTTGAGAATATCATAGCTAGGACAATTTGGCTGGCGCCATTGGATTCGTGAGACGATTTCCGATTTTTCTAGGGGTCCGGGAATTGTCCACAGACAATTTTTTTGTTTTTCGCGTTTATCTCGGCTCCGGGGCCTCCTAGAGCCAAACGGGCCCGGATTTGGGATCACGCCGTTTTTCGCCCATATCTTTGAGAATATCATAGCTAGGACAATTTGGCTGGCGCCTTTGGATTCGTGAGACGATTTCAGTTTTTTCGAGGGGTCCGGGAATTTTCTAAAGTCGATTTTTTCGTTTTTCGCGTTTTTCTCGGCTCCTGGGCCTCCTAGAGCCAAACGGGCCCTGATTTGGGATCACACCGTTTTTCGCCCATATCTTTGAGAATATCATAGCGAGGACAATTTGGCTGGCGCCATTGGATTCGTGAGACGATTTCCGATCTTTCTAGGGGTCCAGGAATTTTCTAAAGTAAATTTTTTCGTTTTTCGCGTTTTTCTCGGCTCCTGGGCCTCCTACAGCAAAACGGGCCCTGATTTGGGATCACACCGTTTTTCGCCCATATCTTTGAGAATATCATAGCTAGGACAATTTGACTGGCGCCATTGGATTCGTGAGACGATTTCCGATTTTTCTAAAGTCGATTTTTTCGTTTTTCGCGTTTTTCTCGGCTCCTGGGCCTCCTACAGCAAAACGCGCCCGGATTTAGACTCAGACCGTTTTTCGCCCATATCTTTGGAAATATCATAGCTAGGACAATTTGGCTGGCGCCATTGGATTCGTGAGACGATTTCCGATCGTTCTAGGGGTCCAGGAATTTTCTAAAGTCAATTTTTTCGTTTTTCGCGTTTTTCTCGGCTCCTGGGCCTCCTACAGCAAAACGGGCCCGGATTTCTGGATCACACCGTTTTTCGGCCATATCTTTGAGAATATCATAGCTAGGACAATTTGGCTGGCGCCATTGGATTCGTGAGACGATTTCCGATTTTTCTAGGGGTCCGGGAATTGTCCACAGACAATTTTTTTGTTTTTCGCGTTTATCTCGGCTCCGGGGCCTCCTAGAGCCAAACGGGCCCGGATTTGGGATCACGCCGTTTTTCGCCCATATCTTTGAGAATATCATAGCTAGGACAATTTGGCTGGCGCCTTTGCATTCGTGAGACGATTTCCGATTTTTCGAGGGGTCCGGGAATTTTCTAAAGTCGATTTTTTCGTTTTTCGCGTTTTTCTCGGCTCCTGGGCCTCCTAGAGCCAAACGGGCCCTGATTTGGGATCACACCGTTTTTCGCCCATATCTTTGAGAATATCATAGCGAGGACAATTTGGCTGGCGCCATTGGATTCGTGAGACGATTTCCGATCTTTCTAGGGGTCCAGGAATTTTCTAAAGTAAATTTTTTCGTTTTTCGCGTTTTTCTCGGCTCCTGGGCCTCCTACAGCAAAACGGGCCCTGATTTGGGATCACACCGTTTTTCGCCCATATCTTTGAGAATATCATAGCTAGGACAATTTGACTGGCGCCATTGGATTCGTGAGACGATTTCCGATTTTTCTAAAGTCGATTTTTTCGTTTTTCGCGTTTTTCTCGGCTCCTGGGCCTCCTACAGCAAAACGCGCCCGGATTTAGACTCAGACCGTTTTTCGCCCATATCTTTGGAAATATCATAGCTAGGACAATTTGGCTGGCGCCATTGGATTCGTGAGACGATTTCCGATCGTTCTAGGGGTCCAGGAATTTTCTAAAGTCAATTTTTTCGTTTTTCGCGTTTTTCTCGGCTCCTGGGCCTCCTACAGCAAAACGGGCCCGGATTTCTGGATCACACCGTTTTTCGGCCATATCTTTGAGAATATCATAGCTAGGACAATTTGGCTGGCGCCTTTGGATTCGTGAGACGATTTCCGATTTTTCGAGGGGTCCGGGAATTTTCTAAAGTCGATTTTTTCGTTTTTCGCGTCTTTCTCGGCTCCTGGGCCTCCTAGAGCCAAACGGGCCCGGATTTGGGATCACACCGTTTTTCGCCCATATCTTTGAGAATATCATAGCTAGGACAATTTGGCTGGCGCCATTGGATTCGTGAGACGATTTCCGATTTTTCTAGGGGTCCGGGAATTGTCCACAGACAATTTTTTTGTTTTTCGCGTTTATCTCGGCTCCGGGGCCTCCTAGAGCCAAACGGGCCCGGATTTGGGATCACGCCGTTTTTCGCCCATATCTTTGAGAATATCATAGCTAGGACAATTTGGCTGGCGCCTTTGCATTCGTGAGACGATTTCCGATTTTTCGAGGGGTCCGGGAATTTTCTAAAGTCGATTTTTTCGTTTTTCGCGTTTTTCTCGGCTCCTGGGCCTCCTAGAGCCAAACGGGCCCTGATTTGGGATCACACCGTTTTTCGCCCATATCTTTGAGAATATCATAGCGAGGACAATTTGGCTGGCGCCATTGGATTCGTGAGACGATTTCCGATCTTTCTAGGGGTCCAGGAATTTTCTAAAGTAAATTTTTTCGTTTTTCGCGTTTTTCTCGGCTCCTGGGCCTCCTACAGCAAAACGGGCCCTGATTTGGGATCACACCGTTTTTCGCCCATATCTTTGAGAATATCATAGCTAGGACAATTTGACTGGCGCCATTGGATTCGTGAGACGATTTCCGATTTTTCTAAAGTCGATTTTTTCGTTTTTCGCGTTTTTCTCGGCTCCTGGGCCTCCTACAGCAAAACGCGCCCGGATTTAGACTCAGACCGTTTTTCGCCCATATCTTTGGAAATATCATAGCTAGGACAATTTGGCTGGCGCCATTGGATTCGTGAGACGATTTCCGATCGTTCTAGGGGTCCAGGAATTTTCTAAAGTCAATTTTTTCGTTTTTCGCGTTTTTCTCGGCTCCTGGGCCTCCTACAGCAAAACGGGCCCGGATTTCTGGATCACACCGTTTTTCGGCCATATCTTTGAGAATATCATAGCTAGGACAATTTGGCTGGCGCCTTTGGATTCGTGAGACGATTTCCGATTTTTCGAGGGGTCCGGGAATTTTCTAAAGTCGATTTTTTCGTTTTTCGCGTCTTTCTCGGCTCCTGGGCCTCCTAGAGCCAAACGGGCCCGGATTTGGGATCACACCGTTTTTCGCCCATATCTTTGAGAATATCATAGCTAGGACAGATTGGCTGGCGCCATTGGATTCGTGGGACGATTTCCGATCTTTCTAGGTGTCCAGGAATTTTCTCAAGTCAATTTTTTCGTTTTTCGCGTTTTTCTCGGCTCCTGGGCCTCCTAGAGCAAAACGGGCCCGGATTTGGGATCACACCGTTTTTCGCCCATATCTTTGAGAATATCATAGCTAGGACAATTTGGCTGGCGCCATTGGATTCGTGAGACGATTTCCGATTTTTCTAGGGGTCCGGGAATTGTCCACAGGCAATTTTTTTGTTTTTCGCGTTTATCTCGGCTCCGGGGCCTCCTAGAGCCAAACGGGCCCGGATTTGGGATCACGCCGTTTTTCGCCCATATCTTTGAGAATATCATAGCTAGGACAATTTGGCTGGCGCCTTTGCATTCGTGAGAGGATTTCCGATTTTTCGAGGGGTCCGGGAATTTTCTAAAGTCGATTTTTTCGTTTTTCGCGTTTTTCTCGGCTCCTGGGCCTCCTAGAGCCAAACGGGCCCTGATTTGGGATCACACCGTTTTTCGCCCATATCTTTGAGAATATCATAGCGAGGACAATTTGGCTGGCGCCATTGGATTCGTGAGACGATTTCCGATCTTTCTAGGGGTCCAGGAATTTTCTAAAGTAAATTTTTTCGTTTTTCGCGTTTTTCTCGGCTCCTGGGCCTCCTACAGCAAAACGGGCCCTGATTTGGGATCACACCGTTTTTCGCCCATATCTTTGAGAATATCATAGCTAGGACAATTTGACTGGCGCCATTGGATTCGTGAGACGATTTCCGATTTTTCTAAAGTCGATTTTTTCGTTTTTCGCGTTTTTCTCGGCTCCTGGGCCTCCTACAGCAAAACGCGCCCGGATTTAGACTCAGACCGTTTTTCGCCCATATCTTTGGAAATATCATAGCTAGGACAATTTGGCTGGCGCCATTGGATTCGTGAGACGATTTCCGATCGTTCTAGGGGTCCAGGAATTTTCTAAAGTCAATTTTTTCGTTTTTCGCGTTTTTCTCGGCTCCTGGGCCTCCTACAGCAAAACGGGCCCGGATTTCTGGATCACACCGTTTTTCGGCCATATCTTTGAGAATATCATAGCTAGGACAATTTGGCTGGCGCCTTTGGATTCGTGAGACGATTTCCGATTTTTCGAGGGGTCCGGGAATTTTCTAAAGTCGATTTTTTCGTTTTTCGCGTCTTTCTCGGCTCCTGGGCCTCCTAGAGCCAAACGGGCCCGGATTTGGGATCACACCGTTTTTCGCCCATATCTTTGAGAATATCATAGCTAGGACAATTTGGCTGGCGCCATTGGATTCGTGAGACGATTTCCGATTTTTCTAGGGGTCCGGGAATTGTCCACAGACAATTTTTTTGTTTTTCGCGTTTATCTCGGCTCCGGGGCCTCCTAGAGCCAAACGGGCCCGGATTTGGGATCACGCCGTTTTTCGCCCATATCTTTGAGAATATCATAGCTAGGACAATTTGGCTGGCGCCTTTGGATTCGTGAGACGATTTCCGATTTTTCGAGGGGTCCGGGAATTTTCTAAAGTCGATTTTTTCGTTTTTCGCGTCTTTCTCGGCTCCTGGGCCTCCTAGAGCCAAACGGGCCCGGATTTGGGATCACGCCGTTTTTCGCCCATATCTTTGAGAATATCATAGCTAGGACAATTTGGCTGGCGCCTTTGGATTCGTGAGACGATTTCCGATTTTTCGAGGGGTCCGGGAATTTTCTAAAGTCGATTTTTTCGTTTTTCGCGTTTTTCTCGGCTCCTGGGCCTCCTACAGCAAAACGGGCCCGGATTTCTGGATCACACCGTTTTTCGGCCATATCTTTGAGAATATCATAGCTAGGACAATTTGGCTGGCGCCTTTGGATTCGTGAGACGATTTCCGATTTTTCTAAAGTCGATTTTTTCGTTTTTCGCGTTTTTCTCGGCTCCTGGGCCTCCTACAGCAAAACGCGCCCGGATTTAGACTCAGACCGTTTTTCGCCCATATCTTTGGAAATATCATAGCTAGGACAATTTGGCTGGCGCCATTGGATTCGTGAGACGATTTCCGATCGTTCTAGGGGTCCAGGAATTTTCTAAAGTCAATTTTTTCGTTTTTCGCGTTTTTCTCGGCTCCTGGGCCTCCTACAGCAAAACGGGCCCGGATTTCTGGATCACACCGTTTTTCGGCCATATCTTTGAGAATATCATAGCTAGGACAATTTGGCTGGCGCCTTTGGATTCGTGAGACGATTTCCGATTTTTCGAGGGGTCCGGGAATTTTCTAAAGTCGATTTTTTCGTTTTTCGCGTCTTTCTCGGCTCCTGGGCCTCCTAGAGCCAAACGGGCCCGGATTTGGGATCACACCGTTTTTCGCCCATATCTTTGAGAATATCATAGCTAGGACAATTTGGCTGGCGCCATTGGATTCGTGAGACGATTTCCGATTTTTCTAGGGGTCCGGGAATTGTCCACAGACAATTTTTTTGTTTTTCGCGTTTATCTCGGCTCCGGGGCCTCCTAGAGCCAAACGGGCCCGGATTTGGGATCACGCCGTTTTTCGCCCATATCTTTGAGAATATCATAGCTAGGACAATTTGGCTGGCGCCTTTGGATTCGTGAGACGATTTCCGATTTTTCGACGGGTCCGGGAATTTTCTAAAGTCGATTTTTTCGTTTTTCGCGTTTTTCTCGGCTCCTGGGCCTCCTAGAGCCAAACGGGCCCGGATTTGGGATCACGCCGTTTTTCGCCCATATCTTTGAGAATATCATAGCTAGGACAATTTGGCTGGCGCCTTTGGATTCGTGAGACGATTTCCGATTTTTCGAGGGGTCCGGGAATTTTCTAAAGTCGATTTTTTCGTTTTTCGCGTTTTTCTTGGCTCCTGGGCCTCCTACAGCAAAACGGGCCCTGATTTGGGATCACACCGTTTTTCGCCCATATCTTTGAGAATATCATAGCTAGGACAATTTGGCTGGCGCCATTGGATTCGTCAGACGATTTCCGATTTTTCTAGGGGTCCGGAAATTGTCCACAGACTATTTTTTAGTTTTTCGCGTTTATCTCGGCTCCTGGGCCTCCTAGAGCCAAACGGGCCCGGATTTGGGATCACACCGTTTTTCGCCCATATCTTTGAGAATATCATAGCTAGGACAGATTGGCTGGCGCCATTGGATTCGTGGGACGATTTCCGATCTTTCTAGGTGTCCAGGAATTTTCTCAAGTCAATTTTTTCGTTTTTCGCGTTTTTCTCGGCTCCTGGGCCTCCTAGAGCAAAACGGGCCCGGATTTGGGATCACACCGTTTTTCGCCCATATCTTTGAGAATATGATAGCTAGGACAATTTGGCTGGCGCCATTGGATTCGTGAGACGATTTACGATTTTTCTAGGGGTCCGGGAATTGTCCACAGACAATTTTTTTGTTTTTCGCGTTTATCTCGGCTCCGGGGCCTCCTAGAGCCAAACGGGCCCGGATTTGGGATCACGCCGTTTTTCGCCCATATCTTTGAGAATATCATAGCTAGGACAATTTGGCTGGCGCCTTTGGATTCGTGAGACGATTTCCGATTTTTCGAGGGGTCCGGGAATTTTCTAAAGTCGATTTTTTCGTTTTTCGCGTTTTTCTCGGCTCTTGGGCCTCCTAGAGCCAAACGGGCCCTGATTTGGGATCACACCGTTTTTCGCCCATATCTTTGAGAATATCATAGCTAGGACAATTTGGCTGGCGCCATTGGATTCGTGAGACGATTTCCGATTTTTCTAGGGGTCCGGGAATTGTCCACAGACAATTTTTTTGTTTTTCGCGTTTATCTCGGCTCCGGGGCCTCCTAGAGCCAAACGGGCCCGGATTTGGGATCACGCCGTTTTTCGCCCATATCTTTGAGAATATCATAGCTAGGACAATTTGGCTGGCGCCTTTGCATTCGTGAGACGATTTCCGATTTTTCGAGGGGTCCGGGAATTTTCTAAAGTCGATTTTTTCGTTTTTCGCGTTTTTCTCGGCTCCTGGGCCTCCTAGAGCCAAACGGGCCCTGATTTGGGATCACACCGTTTTTCGCCCATATCTTTGAGAATATCATAGCGAGGACAATTTGGCTGGCGCCATTGGATTCGTGAGACGATTTCCGATCTTTCTAGGGGTCCAGGAATTTTCTAAAGTAAATTTTTTCGTTTTTCGCGTTTTTCTCGGCTCCTGGGCCTCCTACAGCAAAACGGGCCCTGATTTGGGATCACACCGTTTTTCGCCCATATCTTTGAGAATATCATAGCTAGGACAATTTGACTGGCGCCATTGGATTCGTGAGACGATTTCCGATTTTTCGACGGGTCCGGGAATTTTCTAAAGTAGATTTTTTCGTTTTTCGCGTTTTTCTCGGCTCCTGGGCCTCCTAGAGCCAAACGGGCCCGGATTTGGGATCACGCCGTTTTTCGCCCATATCTTTGAGAATATCATAGCTAGGACAATTTGGCTGGCGCCTTTGGATTCGTGAGACGATTTCCGATTTTTCGAGGGGTCCGGGAATTTTCTAAAGTCGATTTTTTCGTTTTTCGCGTTTTTCTTGGCTCCTGGGCCTCCTACAGCAAAACGGGCCCTGATTTGGGATCACACCGTTTTTCGCCCATATCTTTGAGAATATCATAGCTAGGACAATTTGGCTGGCGCCATTGGATTCGTCAGACGATTTCCGATTTTTCTAGGGGTCCGGAAATTGTCCACAGACTATTTTTTAGTTTTTCGCGTTTATCTCGGCTCCTGGGCCTCCTAGAGCCAAACGGGCCCGGATTTGGGATCACACCGTTTTTCGCCCATATCTTTGAGAATATCATAGCTAGGACAGATTGGCTGGCGCCATTGGATTCGTGGGACGATTTCCGATCTTTCTAGGTGTCCAGGAATTTTCTCAAGTCAATTTTTTCGTTTTTCGCGTTTTTCTCGGCTCCTGGGCCTCCTAGAGCAAAACGGGCCCGGATTTGGGATCACACCGTTTTTCGCCCATATCTTTGAGAATATGATAGCTAGGACAATTTGGCTGGCGCCATTGGATTCGTGAGACGATTTACGATTTTTCTAGGGGTCCGGGAATTGTCCACAGACAATTTTTTTGTTTTTCGCGTTTATCTCGGCTCCGGGGCCTCCTAGAGCCAAACGGGCCCGGATTTGGGATCACGCCGTTTTTCGCCCATATCTTTGAGAATATCATAGCTAGGACAATTTGGCTGGCGCCTTTGGATTCGTGAGACGATTTCCGATTTTTCGAGGGGTCCGGGAATTTTCTAAAGTCGATTTTTTCGTTTTTCGCGTTTTTCTCGGCTCTTGGGCCTCCTAGAGCCAAACGGGCCCTGATTTGGGATCACACCGTTTTTCGCCCATATCTTTGAGAATATCATAGCTAGGACAATTTGGCTGGCGCCATTGGATTCGTGAGACGATTTCCGATTTTTCTAGGGGTCCGGGAATTGTCCACAGACAATTTTTTTGTTTTTCGCGTTTATCTCGGCTCCGGGGCCTCCTAGAGCCAAACGGGCCCGGATTTGGGATCACGCCGTTTTTCGCCCATATCTTTGAGAATATCATAGCTAGGACAATTTGGCTGGCGCCTTTGCATTCGTGAGACGATTTCCGATTTTTCGAGGGGTCCGGGAATTTTCTAAAGTCGATTTTTTCGTTTTTCGCGTTTTTCTCGGCTCCTGGGCCTCCTAGAGCCAAACGGGCCCTGATTTGGGATCACACCGTTTTTCGCCCATATCTTTGAGAATATCATAGCTAGGACAATTTTTCTGGCGCCATTGGATTCGTGAGACGATTTCCGATTTTTCTAGGGGTCCGGAAATTGTCCACAGACTATTTTTTAGTTTTTCGCGATTATCTCGGCTCCTGGGCCTCCTACAGCAAAACGGGCTCTGATTTGGGATCACACCGTTTTTCGCCCATATCTTTGAGAATATCATAGCTAGGACAATTTGGCTGGCGCCATTGGATTCGTCAGACGATTTCCGATCTTTCTAGGGGTCCGGGAATTGTCCACAGACTATTTTTTTGTTTTTCGCGTTTATCTCGGCTCCTGGGCCTCCTAGAGCCAAACGGGGCCGGATTTGGGATCACACCGTTTTTCGCCCAGATCTTTGAGAATATCATAGCTAGGACAATTTGGCTGGCGCCATTGGATTCGTGAGACGATTTCCGATTTTTCTAGTGGTCCGGGAATTTTCTAAAGTCGATTTTTTCGTTTTTCGCGTTTTTCTCGGCTCCTGGGCCTCCTAGAGCCAAACGGGCCCTGATTTGGGATCACACCGTTTTTCGCCCATATCTTTGAGAATATCATAGCTAGGACAATTTTTCTGGCGCCATTGGATTCGTGAGACGATTTCCGATTTTTCTAGGGGTCCGGAAATTGTCCACAGACTATTTTTTAGTTTTTCGCGATTATCTCGGCTCCTGGGCCTCCTACAGCAAAACGCGCCCTGATTTGGGATCACACCGTTTTTCGCCCATATCTTTGAGAATATCATAGCTAGGACAATTTGGCTGGCGCCATTGGATTCGTGAGACGATTTCCGATTTTTCTAGTGGTCCGGGAATTGTCCACAGACTATTTTTTTGTTTTTCGCGTTCATAACGGCTCCTGGGCCTCCTAGAGCCAAACGGGCCCGGATTTGGGATCACACCGTTTTTCGCCCATATCTTTGAGAATATCATAGCTAGGACAATTTGGCTGGCGCCATTGGATTCGTGAGACGATTTCCGATTTTTCTAGGGGTCCGGGAATTGTCCACAGACAATTTTTTTGTTTTTCGCGTTTATCTCGGCTCCGGGGCCTCCTAGAGCCAAACGGGCCCGGATTTGGGATCACGCCGTTTTTCGCCCATATCTTTGAGAATATCATAGCTAGGACAATTTGGCTGGCGCCTTTGGATTCGTGAGACGATTTCAGTTTTTTCGAGGGGTCCGGGAATTTTCTAAAGTCGATTTTTTCGTTTTTCGCGTTTTTCTCGGCTCCTGGGCCTCCTAGAGCCAAACGGGCCCTGATTTGGGATCACACCGTTTTTCGCCCATATCTTTGAGAATATCATAGCGAGGACAATTTGGCTGGCGCCATTGGATTCGTGAGACGATTTCCGATCTTTCTAGGGGTCCAGGAATTTTCTAAAGTAAATTTTTTCGTTTTTCGCGTTTTTCTCGGCTCCTGGGCCTCCTACAGCAAAACGGGCCCTGATTTGGGATCACACCGTTTTTCGCCCATATCTTTGAGAATATCATAGCTAGGACAATTTGACTGGCGCCATTGGATTCGTGAGACGATTTCCGATTTTTCTAAAGTCGATTTTTTCGTTTTTCGCGTTTTTCTCGGCTCCTGGGCCTCCTACAGCAAAACGCGCCCGGATTTAGACTCAGACCGTTTTTCGCCCATATCTTTGGAAATATCATAGCTAGGACAATTTGGCTGGCGCCATTGGATTCGTGAGACGATTTCCGATCGTTCTAGGGGTCCAGGAATTTTCTAAAGTCAATTTTTTCGTTTTTCGCGTTTTTCTCGGCTCCTGGGCCTCCTACAGCAAAACGGGCCCGGATTTCTGGATCACACCGTTTTTCGGCCATATCTTTGAGAATATCATAGCTAGGACAATTTGGCTGGCGCCATTGGATTCGTGAGACGATTTCCGATTTTTCTAGGGGTCCGGGAATTGTCCACAGACAATTTTTTTGTTTTTCGCGTTTATCTCGGCTCCGGGGCCTCCTAGAGCCAAACGGGCCCGGATTTGGGATCACGCCGTTTTTCGCCCATATCTTTGAGAATATCATAGCTAGGACAATTTGGCTGGCGCCTTTGCATTCGTGAGACGATTTCCGATTTTTCGAGGGGTCCGGGAATTTTCTAAAGTCGATTTTTTCGTTTTTCGCGTTTTTCTCGGCTCCTGGGCCTCCTAGAGCCAAACGGGCCCTGATTTGGGATCACACCGTTTTTCGCCCATATCTTTGAGAATATCATAGCGAGGACAATTTGGCTGGCGCCATTGGATTCGTGAGACGATTTCCGATCTTTCTAGGGGTCCAGGAATTTTCTAAAGTAAATTTTTTCGTTTTTCGCGTTTTTCTCGGCTCCTGGGCCTCCTACAGCAAAACGGGCCCTGATTTGGGATCACACCGTTTTTCGCCCATATCTTTGAGAATATCATAGCTAGGACAATTTGACTGGCGCCATTGGATTCGTGAGACGATTTCCGATTTTTCTAAAGTCGATTTTTTCGTTTTTCGCGTTTTTCTCGGCTCCTGGGCCTCCTACAGCAAAACGCGCCCGGATTTAGACTCAGACCGTTTTTCGCCCATATCTTTGGAAATATCATAGCTAGGACAATTTGGCTGGCGCCATTGGATTCGTGAGACGATTTCCGATCGTTCTAGGGGTCCAGGAATTTTCTAAAGTCAATTTTTTCGTTTTTCGCGTTTTTCTCGGCTCCTGGGCCTCCTACAGCAAAACGGGCCCGGATTTCTGGATCACACCGTTTTTCGGCCATATCTTTGAGAATATCATAGCTAGGACAATTTGGCTGGCGCCTTTGGATTCGTGAGACGATTTCCGATTTTTCGAGGGGTCCGGGAATTTTCTAAAGTCGATTTTTTCGTTTTTCGCGTCTTTCTCGGCTCCTGGGCCTCCTAGAGCCAAACGGGCCCGGATTTGGGATCACACCGTTTTTCGCCCATATCTTTGAGAATATCATAGCTAGGACAATTTGGCTGGCGCCATTGGATTCGTGAGACGATTTCCGATTTTTCTAGGGGTCCGGGAATTGTCCACAGACAATTTTTTTGTTTTTCGCGTTTATCTCGGCTCCGGGGCCTCCTAGAGCCAAACGGGCCCGGATTTGGGATCACGCCGTTTTTCGCCCATATCTTTGAGAATATCATAGCTAGGACAATTTGGCTGGCGCCTTTGCATTCGTGAGACGATTTCCGATTTTTCTAAAGTCGATTTTTTCGTTTTTCGCGTTTTTCTCGGCTCCTGGGCCTCCTACAGCAAAACGCGCCCGGATTTAGACTCAGACCGTTTTTCGCCCATATCTTTGGAAATATCATAGCTAGGACAATTTGGCTGGCGCCATTGGATTCGTGAGACGATTTCCGATCGTTCTAGGGGTCCAGGAATTTTCTAAAGTCAATTTTTTCGTTTTTCGCGTTTTTCTCGGCTCCTGGGCCTCCTACAGCAAAACGGGCCCGGATTTCTGGATCACACCGTTTTTCGGCCATATCTTTGAGAATATCATAGCTAGGACAATTTGGCTGGCGCCATTGGATTCGTGAGACGATTTCCGATTTTTCTAGGGGTCCGGGAATTGTCCACAGACAATTTTTTTGTTTTTCGCGTTTATCTCGGCTCCGGGGCCTCCTAGAGCCAAACGGGCCCGGATTTGGGATCACGCCGTTTTTCGCCCATATCTTTGAGAATATCATAGCTAGGACAATTTGGCTGGCGCCTTTGCATTCGTGAGACGATTTCCGATTTTTCGAGGGGTCCGGGAATTTTCTAAAGTCGATTTTTTCGTTTTTCGCGTTTTTCTCGGCTCCTGGGCCTCCTAGAGCCAAACGGGCCCTGATTTGGGATCACACCGTTTTTCGCCCATATCTTTGAGAATATCATAGCGAGGACAATTTGGCTGGCGCCATTGGATTCGTGAGACGATTTCCGATCTTTCTAGGGGTCCAGGAATTTTCTAAAGTAAATTTTTTCGTTTTTCGCGTTTTTCTCGGCTCCTGGGCCTCCTACAGCAAAACGGGCCCTGATTTGGGATCACACCGTTTTTCGCCCATATCTTTGAGAATATCATAGCTAGGACAATTTGACTGGCGCCATTGGATTCGTGAGACGATTTCCGATTTTTCTAAAGTCGATTTTTTCGTTTTTCGCGTTTTTCTCGGCTCCTGGGCCTCCTACAGCAAAACGCGCCCGGATTTAGACTCAGACCGTTTTTCGCCCATATCTTTGGAAATATCATAGCTAGGACAATTTGGCTGGCGCCATTGGATTCGTGAGACGATTTCCCATCGTTCTAGGGGTCCAGGAATTTTCTAAAGTCAATTTTTTCGTTTTTCGCGTTTTTCTCGGCTCCTGGGCCTCCTACAGCAAAACGGGCCCGGATTTCTGGATCACACCGTTTTTCGGCCATATCTTTGAGAATATCATAGCTAGGACAATTTGGCTGGCGCCTTTGGATTCGTGAGACGATTTCCGATTTTTCGAGGGGTCCGGGAATTTTCTAAAGTCGATTTTTTCGTTTTTCGCGTCTTTCTCGGCTCCTGGGCCTCCTAGAGCCAAACGGGCCCGGATTTGGGATCACACCGTTTTTCGCCCATATCTTTGAGAATATCATAGCTAGGACAATTTGGCTGGCGCCATTGGATTCGTGAGACGATTTCCGATTTTTCTAGGGGTCCGGGAATTGTCCACAGACAATTTTTTTGTTTTTCGCGTTTATCTCGGCTCCGGGGCCTCCTAGAGCCAAACGGGCCCGGATTTGGGATCACGCCGTTTTTCGCCCATATCTTTGAGAATATCATAGCTAGGACAATTTGGCTGGCGCCTTTGCATTCGTGAGACGATTTCCGATTTTTCGAGGGGTCCGGGAATTTTCTAAAGTCGATTTTTTCGTTTTTCGCGTTTTTCTCGGCTCCTGGGCCTCCTAGAGCCAAACGGGCCCTGATTTGGGATCACACCGTTTTTCGCCCATATCTTTGAGAATATCATAGCGAGGACAATTTGGCTGGCGCCATTGGATTCGTGAGACGATTTCCGATCTTTCTAGGGGTCCAGGAATTTTCTAAAGTAAATTTTTTCGTTTTTCGCGTTTTTCTCGGCTCCTGGGCCTCCTACAGCAAAACGGGCCCTGATTTGGGATCACACCGTTTTTCGCCCATATCTTTGAGAATATCATAGCTAGGACAATTTGACTGGCGCCATTGGATTCGTGAGACGATTTCCGATTTTTCTAAAGTCGATTTTTTCGTTTTTCGCGTTTTTCTCGGCTCCTGGGCCTCCTACAGCAAAACGCGCCCGGATTTAGACTCAGACCGTTTTTCGCCCATATCTTTGGAAATATCATAGCTAGGACAATTTGGCTGGCGCCATTGGATTCGTGAGACGATTTCCGATCGTTCTAGGGGTCCAGGAATTTTCTAAAGTCAATTTTTTCGTTTTTCGCGTTTTTCTCGGCTCCTGGGCCTCCTACAGCAAAACGGGCCCGGATTTCTGGATCACACCGTTTTTCGGCCATATCTTTGAGAATATCATAGCTAGGACAATTTGGCTGGCGCCTTTGGATTCGTGAGACGATTTCCGATTTTTCGAGGGGTCCGGGAATTTTCTAAAGTCGATTTTTTCGTTTTTCGCGTCTTTCTCGGCTCCTGGGCCTCCTAGAGCCAAACGGGCCCGGATTTGGGATCACACCGTTTTTCGCCCATATCTTTGAGAATATCATAGCTAGGACAGATTGGCTGGCGCCATTGGATTCGTGGGACGATTTCCGATCTTTCTAGGTGTCCAGGAATTTTCTCAAGTCAATTTTTTCGTTTTTCGCGTTTTTCTCGGCTCCTGGGCCTCCTAGAGCAAAACGGGCCCGGATTTGGGATCACACCGTTTTTCGCCCATATCTTTGAGAATATCATAGCTAGGACAATTTGGCTGGCGCCATTGGATTCGTGAGACGATTTCCGATTTTTCTAGGGGTCCGGGAATTGTCCACAGGCAATTTTTTTGTTTTTCGCGTTTATCTCGGCTCCGGGGCCTCCTAGAGCCAAACGGGCCCGGATTTGGGATCACGCCGTTTTTCGCCCATATCTTTGAGAATATCATAGCTAGGACAATTTGGCTGGCGCCTTTGCATTCGTGAGAGGATTTCCGATTTTTCGAGGGGTCCGGGAATTTTCTAAAGTCGATTTTTTCGTTTTTCGCGTTTTTCTCGGCTCCTGGGCCTCCTAGAGCCAAACGGGCCCTGATTTGGGATCACACCGTTTTTCGCCCATATCTTTGAGAATATCATAGCGAGGACAATTTGGCTGGCGCCATTGGATTCGTGAGACGATTTCCGATCTTTCTAGGGGTCCAGGAATTTTCTAAAGTAAATTTTTTCGTTTTTCGCGTTTTTCTCGGCTCCTGGGCCTCCTACAGCAAAACGGGCCCTGATTTGGGATCACACCGTTTTTCGCCCATATCTTTGAGAATATCATAGCTAGGACAATTTGACTGGCGCCATTGGATTCGTGAGACGATTTCCGATTTTTCTAAAGTCGATTTTTTCGTTTTTCGCGTTTTTCTCGGCTCCTGGGCCTCCTACAGCAAAACGCGCCCGGATTTAGACTCAGACCGTTTTTCGCCCATATCTTTGGAAATATCATAGCTAGGACAATTTGGCTGGCGCCATTGGATTCGTGAGACGATTTCCGATCGTTCTACGGGTCCAGGAATTTTCTAAAGTCAATTTTTTCGTTTTTCGCGTTTTTCTCGGCTCCTGGGCCTCCTACAGCAAAACGGGCCCGGATTTCTGGATCACACCGTTTTTCGGCCATATCTTTGAGAATATCATAGCTAGGACAATTTGGCTGGCGCCTTTGGATTCGTGAGACGATTTCCGATTTTTCGAGGGGTCCGGGAATTTTCTAAAGTCGATTTTTTCGTTTTTCGCGTCTTTCTCGGCTCCTGGGCCTCCTAGAGCCAAACGGGCCCGGATTTGGGATCACACCGTTTTTCGCCCATATCTTTGAGAATATCATAGCTAGGACAATTTGGCTGGCGCCATTGGATTCGTGAGACGATTTCCGATTTTTCTAGGGGTCCGGGAATTGTCCACAGACAATTTTTTTGTTTTTCGCGTTTATCTCGGCTCCGGGGCCTCCTAGAGCCAAACGGGCCCGGATTTGGGATCACGCCGTTTTTCGCCCATATCTTTGAGAATATCATAGCTAGGACAATTTGGCTGGCGCCTTTGGATTCGTGAGACGATTTCCGATTTTTCGAGGGGTCCGGGAATTTTCTAAAGTCGATTTTTTCGTTTTTCGCGTCTTTCTCGGCTCCTGGGCCTCCTAGAGCCAAACGGGCCCGGATTTGGGATCACGCCGTTTTTCGCCCATATCTTTGAGAATATCATAGCTAGGACAATTTGGCTGGCGCCTTTGGATTCGTGAGACGATTTCCGATTTTTCGAGGGGTCCGGGAATTTTCTAAAGTCGATTTTTTCGTTTTTCGCGTTTTTCTCGGCTCCTGGGCCTCCTACAGCAAAACGCGCCCGGATTTAGACTCAGACCGTTTTTCGCCCATATCTTTGGAAATATCATAGCTAGGACAATTTGGCTGGCGCCATTGGATTCGTGAGACGATTTCCGATCGTTCTAGGGGTCCAGGAATTTTCTAAAGTCAATTTTTTCGTTTTTCGCGTTTTTCTCGGCTCCTGGGCCTCCTACAGCAAAACGGGCCCGGATTTCTGGATCACACCGTTTTTCGGCCATATCTTTGAGAATATCATAGCTAGGACAATTTGGCTGGCGCCTTTGGATTCGTGAGACGATTTCCGATTTTTCGAGGGGTCCGGGAATTTTCTAAAGTCGATTTTTTCGTTTTTCGCGTCTTTCTCGGCTCCTGGGCCTCCTAGAGCCAAACGGGCCCGGATTTGGGATCACACCGTTTTTCGCCCATATCTTTGAGAATATCATAGCTAGGACAATTTGGCTGGCGCCATTGGATTCGTGAGACGATTTCCGATTTTTCTAGGGGTCCGGGAATTGTCCACAGACAATTTTTTTGTTTTTCGCGTTTATCTCGGCTCCGGGGCCTCCTAGAGCCAAACGGGCCCGGATTTGGGATCACGCCGTTTTTCGCCCATATCTTTGAGAATATCATAGCTAGGACAATTTGGCTGGCGCCTTTGGATTCGTGAGACGATTTCCGATTTTTCGACGGGTCCGGGAATTTTCTAAAGTCGATTTTTTCGTTTTTCGCGTTTTTCTCGGCTCCTGGGCCTCCTAGAGCCAAACGGGCCCGGATTTGGGATCACGCCGTTTTTCGCCCATATCTTTGAGAATATCATAGCTAGGACAATTTGGCTGGCGCCTTTGGATTCGTGAGACGATTTCCGATTTTTCGAGGGGTCCGGGAATTTTCTAAAGTCGATTTTTTCGTTTTTCGCGTTTTTCTTGGCTCCTGGGCCTCCTACAGCAAAACGGGCCCTGATTTGGGATCACACCGTTTTTCGCCCATATCTTTGAGAATATCATAGCTAGGACAATTTGGCTGGCGCCATTGGATTCGTCAGACGATTTCCGATTTTTCTAGGGGTCCGGAAATTGTCCACAGACTATTTTTTAGTTTTTCGCGTTTATCTCGGCTCCTGGGCCTCCTAGAGCCAAACGGGCCCGGATTTGGGATCACACCGTTTTTCGCCCATATCTTTGAGAATATCATAGCTAGGACAGATTGGCTGGCGCCATTGGATTCGTGGGACGATTTCCGATCTTTCTAGGTGTCCAGGAATTTTCTCAAGTCAATTTTTTCGTTTTTCGCGTTTTTCTCGGCTCCTGGGCCTCCTAGAGCAAAACGGGCCCGGATTTGGGATCACACCGTTTTTCGCCCATATCTTTGAGAATATGATAGCTAGGACAATTTGGCTGGCGCCATTGGATTCGTGAGACGATTTACGATTTTTCTAGGGGTCCGGGAATTGTCCACAGACAATTTTTTTGTTTTTCGCGTTTATCTCGGCTCCGGGGCCTCCTAGAGCCAAACGGGCCCGGATTTGGGATCACGCCGTTTTTCGCCCATATCTTTGAGAATATCATAGCTAGGACAATTTGGCTGGCGCCTTTGGATTCGTGAGACGATTTCCGATTTTTCGAGGGGTCCGGGAATTTTCTAAAGTCGATTTTTTCGTTTTTCGCGTTTTTCTCGGCTCTTGGGCCTCCTAGAGCCAAACGGGCCCTGATTTGGGATCACACCGTTTTTCGCCCATATCTTTGAGAATATCATAGCTAGGACAATTTGGCTGGCGCCATTGGATTCGTGAGACGATTTCCGATTTTTCTAGGGGTCCGGGAATTGTCCACAGACAATTTTTTTGTTTTTCGCGTTTATCTCGGCTCCGGGGCCTCCTAGAGCCAAACGGGCCCGGATTTGGGATCACGCCGTTTTTCGCCCATATCTTTGAGAATATCATAGCTAGGACAATTTGGCTGGCGCCTTTGCATTCGTGAGACGATTTCCGATTTTTCGAGGGGTCCGGGAATTTTCTAAAGTCGATTTTTTCGTTTTTCGCGTTTTTCTCGGCTCCTGGGCCTCCTAGAGCCAAACGGGCCCTGATTTGGGATCACACCGTTTTTCGCCCATATCTTTGAGAATATCATAGCGAGGACAATTTGGCTGGCGCCATTGGATTCGTGAGACGATTTCCGATCTTTCTAGGGGTCCAGGAATTTTCTAAAGTAAATTTTTTCGTTTTTCGCGTTTTTCTCGGCTCCTGGGCCTCCTACAGCAAAACGGGCCCTGATTTGGGATCACACCGTTTTTCGCCCATATCTTTGAGAATATCATAGCTAGGACAATTTGACTGGCGCCATTGGATTCGTGAGACGATTTCCGATTTTTCGACGGGTCCGGGAATTTTCTAAAGTCGATTTTTTCGTTTTTCGCGTTTTTCTCGGCTCCTGGGCCTCCTAGAGCCAAACGGGCCCGGATTTGGGATCACGCCGTTTTTCGCCCATATCTTTGAGAATATCATAGCTAGGACAATTTGGCTGGCGCCTTTGGATTCGTGAGACGATTTCCGATTTTTCGAGGGGTCCGGGAATTTTCTAAAGTCGATTTTTTCGTTTTTCGCGTTTTTCTTGGCTCCTGGGCCTCCTACAGCAAAACGGGCCCTGATTTGGGATCACACCGTTTTTCGCCCATATCTTTGAGAATATCATAGCTAGGACAATTTGGCTGGCGCCATTGGATTCGTCAGACGATTTCCGATTTTTCTAGGGGTCCGGAAATTGTCCACAGACTATTTTTTAGTTTTTCGCGTTTATCTCGGCTCCTGGGCCTCCTAGAGCCAAACGGGCCCGGATTTGGGATCACACCGTTTTTCGCCCATATCTTTGAGAATATCATAGCTAGGACAGATTGGCTGGCGCCATTGGATTCGTGGGACGATTTCCGATCTTTCTAGGTGTCCAGGAATTTTCTCAAGTCAATTTTTTCGTTTTTCGCGTTTTTCTCGGCTCCTGGGCCTCCTAGAGCAAAACGGGCCCGGATTTGGGATCACACCGTTTTTCGCCCATATCTTTGAGAATATGATAGCTAGGACAATTTGGCTGGCGCCATTGGATTCGTGAGACGATTTACGATTTTTCTAGGGGTCCGGGAATTGTCCACAGACAATTTTTTTGTTTTTCGCGTTTATCTCGGCTCCGGGGCCTCCTAGAGCCAAACGGGCCCGGATTTGGGATCACGCCGTTTTTCGCCCATATCTTTGAGAATATCATAGCTAGGACAATTTGGCTGGCGCCTTTGGATTCGTGAGACGATTTCCGATTTTTCGAGGGGTCCGGGAATTTTCTAAAGTCGATTTTTTCGTTTTTCGCGTTTTTCTCGGCTCTTGGGCCTCCTAGAGCCAAACGGGCCCTGATTTGGGATCACACCGTTTTTCGCCCATATCTTTGAGAATATCATAGCTAGGACAATTTGGCTGGCGCCATTGGATTCGTGAGACGATTTCCGATTTTTCTAGGGGTCCGGGAATTGTCCACAGACAATTTTTTTGTTTTTCGCGTTTATCTCGGCTCCGGGGCCTCCTAGAGCCAAACGGGCCCGGATTTGGGATCACGCCGTTTTTCGCCCATATCTTTGAGAATATCATAGCTAGGACAATTTGGCTGGCGCCTTTGCATTCGTGAGACGATTTCCGATTTTTCGAGGGGTCCGGGAATTTTCTAAAGTCGATTTTTTCGTTTTTCGCGTTTTTCTCGGCTCCTGGGCCTCCTAGAGCCAAACGGGCCCTGATTTGGGATCACACCGTTTTTCGCCCATATCTTTGAGAATATCATAGCGAGGACAATTTGGCTGGCGCCATTGGATTCGTGAGACGATTTCCGATCTTTCTAGGGGTCCAGGAATTTTCTAAAGTAAATTTTTTCGTTTTTCGCGTTTTTCTCGGCTCCTGGGCCTCCTACAGCAAAACGGGCCCTGATTTGGGATCACACCGTTTTTCGCCCATATCTTTGAGAATATCATAGCTAGGACAATTTGACTGGCGCCATTGGATTCGTGAGACGATTTCCGATTTTTCTAAAGTCGATTTTTTCGTTTTTCGCGTTTTTCTCGGCTCCTGGGCCTCCTACAGCAAAACGCGCCCGGATTTAGACTCAGACCGTTTTTCGCCCATATCTTTGGAAATATCATAGCTAGGACAATTTGGCTGGCGCCATTGGATTCGTGAGACGATTTCCGATCGTTCTAGGGGTCCAGGAATTTTCTAAAGTCAATTTTTTCGTTTTTCGCGTTTTTCTCGGCTCCTGGGCCTCCTACAGCAAAACGGGCCCGGATTTCTGGATCACACCGTTTTTCGGCCATATCTTTGAGAATATCATAGCTAGGACAATTTGGCTGGCGCCTTTGGATTCGTGAGACGATTTCCGATTTTTCGAGGGGTCCGGGAATTTTCTAAAGTCGATTTTTTCGTTTTTCGCGTCTTTCTCGGCTCCTGGGCCTCCTAGAGCCAAACGGGCCCGGATTTGGGATCACACCGTTTTTCGCCCATATCTTTGAGAATATCATAGCTAGGACAATTTGGCTGGCGCCATTGGATTCGTGAGACGATTTCCGATTTTTCTAGGGGTCCGGGAATTGTCCACAGACAATTTTTTTGTTTTTCGCGTTTATCTCGGCTCCGGGGCCTCCTAGAGCCAAACGGGCCCGGATTTGGGATCACGCCGTTTTTCGCCCATATCTTTGAGAATATCATAGCTAGGACAATTTGGCTGGCGCCTTTGGATTCGTGAGACGATTTCCGATTTTTCGACGGGTCCGGGAATTTTCTAAAGTCGATTTTTTCGTTTTTCGCGTTTTTCTCGGCTCCTGGGCCTCCTAGAGCCAAACGGGCCCGGATTTGGGATCACGCCGTTTTTCGCCCATATCTTTGAGAATATCATAGCTAGGACAATTTGGCTGGCGCCTTTGGATTCGTGAGACGATTTCCGATTTTTCGAGGGGTCCGGGAATTTTCTAAAGTCGATTTTTTCGTTTTTCGCGTTTTTCTTGGCTCCTGGGCCTCCTACAGCAAAACGGGCCCTGATTTGGGATCACACCGTTTTTCGCCCATATCTTTGAGAATATCATAGCTAGGACAATTTGGCTGGCGCCATTGGATTCGTCAGACGATTTCCGATTTTTCTAGGGGTCCGGAAATTGTCCACAGACTATTTTTTAGTTTTTCGCGTTTATCTCGGCTCCTGGGCCTCCTAGAGCCAAACGGGCCCGGATTTGGGATCACACCGTTTTTCGCCCATATCTTTGAGAATATCATAGCTAGGACAGATTGGCTGGCGCCATTGGATTCGTGGGACGATTTCCGATCTTTCTAGGTGTCCAGGAATTTTCTCAAGTCAATTTTTTCGTTTTTCGCGTTTTTCTCGGCTCCTGGGCCTCCTAGAGCAAAACGGGCCCGGATTTGGGATCACACCGTTTTTCGCCCATATCTTTGAGAATATCATAGCTAGGACAATTTGGCTGGCGCCATTGGATTCGTGAGACGATTTCCGATTTTTCTAGGGGTCCGGGAATTGTCCACAGACAATTTTTTTGTTTTTCGCGTTTATCTCGGCTCCGGGGCCTCCTAGAGCCAAACGGGCCCGGATTTGGGATCACGCCGTTTTTCGCCCATATCTTTGAGAATATCATAGCTAGGACAATTTGGCTGGCGCCTTTGGATTCGTGAGACGATTTCCGATTTTTCTAGGGGTCCGGGAATTGTCCACAGACAATTTTTTTGTTTTTCGCGTTTATCTCGGCTCCGGGGCCTCCTAGAGCCAAACGGGCCCGGATTTGGGATCACGCCGTTTTTCGCCCATATCTTTGAGAATATCATAGCTAGGACAATTTGGCTGGCGCCTTTGGATTCGTGAGACGATTTCCGATTTTTCGAGGGGTCCGGGAATTTTCTAAAGTCGATTTTTTCGTTTTTCGCGTTTTTCTCGGCTCCTGGGCCTCCTACAGCAAAACGCGCCCGGATTTAGACTCAGACCGTTTTTCGCCCATATCTTTGGAAATATCATAGCTAGGACAATTTGGCTGGCGCCATTGGATTCGTGAGACGATTTCCGATCGTTCTAGGGGTCCAGGAATTTTCTAAAGTCAATTTTTGCGTTTTTCGCGTTTTTCTCGGCTCCTGGGCCTCCTACAGCAAAACGGGCGCGGATTTCTGGATCACACCGTTTTTCGCCCATATCTTTGAGAATATCATAGCTAGGACAATTTGGCTGGCGCCATTGGATTCGTGAGACGATTTCCGATCTTTCTAGGTGTCCAGGAATTTTCTAAAGTCAATTTTTTCGTTTTTCGCGTGTTTCTCGGCTCCTGGGCCTCCTACAGCAAAACGGGCCCTGATTTGGGATCACACCGTTTTTCGCCCATATCTTTGAGAATATCATAGCTAGGACAATTTGGCTGGCGCCATTGGATTCGTCAGACGATTTCCGATTTTTCTAGGGGTCCGGAAATTGTCCACAGACTATTTTTTAGTTTTTCGCGTTTATCTCGGCTCCTGGGCCTCCTAGAGCCAAACGGGCCCGGATTTGGGATCACACCGTTTTTCGCCCATATCTTTGAGAATATCATAGCTAGGACAGATTGGCTGGCGCCATTGGATTCGTGAGACGATTTCCGATCTTTCTAGGTGTCCAGGAATTTTCTAAAGTCAATTTTTTCGTTTTTCGCGTTTTTCTCGGCTCCTGGGCCTCCTACAGCAAAACGGGCCCGGATTTCTGGATCACACCGTTTTTCGGCCATATCTTTGAGAATATCATAGCTAGGACAATTTGACTGGCGCCTTTGGATTCGTGAGACGATTTCCGATTTTTCGAGGGGTCCGGGAATTTTCTAAAGTCGATTTTTTCGTTTTTCGCGTCTTTCTCGGCTCCTGGGCCTCCTAGAGCCAAACGGGCCCGGATTTGGGATCACACCGTTTTTCGCCCATATCTTTGAGAATAGCATAGCTAGGACAATTTGGCTGGCGCCATTGGATTCGTGAGACGATTTCCGATTTTTCTAGGTGTCCGGGAATTGTCCACAGACAATTTTTTTGTTTTTCGCGTTTATCTCGGTTCCGGGGCCTCCTAGAGCCAAACGGGCCCGGATTTGGGATCACGCCGTTTTTCGCCCATATCTTTGAGAATATCATAGCTAGGACAGATTGGCTGGCGCCATTGGATTCGTGAGACGATTTCCGATCTTTCTAGGTGTCCAGGAATTTTCTAAAGTCAATTTTTTCGTTTTTCGCGTTTTTCTCGGCTCCTGGGCCTCCTACAGCAAAACGGGCCCGGATTTCTGGATCACACCGTTTTTCGGCCATATCTTTGAGAATATCATAGCTAGGACAATTTGACTGGCGCCTTTGGATTCGTGAGACGATTTCCGATTTTTCGAGGGGTCCGGGAATTTTCTAAAGTCGATTTTTTCGTTTTTCGCGTCTTTCTCGGCTCCTGGGCCTCCTAGAGCCAAACGGGCCCGGATTTGGGATCACACCGTTTTTCGCCCATATCTTTGAGAATAGCATAGCTAGGACAATTTGGCTGGCGCCATTGGATTCGTGAGACGATTTCCGATTTTTCTAGGTGTCCGGGAATTGTCCACAGACAATTTTTTTGTTTTTCGCGTTTATCTCGGTTCCGGGGCCTCCTAGAGCCAAACGGGCCCGGATTTGGGATCACGCCGTTTTTCGCCCATATCTTTGAGAATATCATAGCTAGGACAATTTGGCTGGCGCCTTTGGATTCGTGAGACGATTTCCGATTTTTCGAGGGGTCCGGGAATTTTCTAAAGTCGATTTTTTCGTTTTTCGCGTTTTTCTCGGCTCCTGGGCCTCCTAGAGCCAAACGGGCCCTGATTTGGGATCACACCGTTTTTCGCCCATATCTTTGAGAATATCATAGCTAGAACAATTTGGCTGGCGCCATTGGATTCGTGAGACGATTTCCGATCTTTCTAGGGGTCCAGGAATTTTCTAAAGTAAATTTTTTCGTTTTTCGTGTTTTTCTCGGCTCCTGGGCCTCCTACAGCAAAACGGGCCCTGATTTGGGATCACACCGTTTTTCGCCCATATCTTTGAGAATATCATAGCTAGGACAATTTGGCTGGCGCCATTGGATTCGTGAGACGATTTCCGATTTTTCTAAAGTCGATTTTTTCGTTTTTCGCGTTTTTCTCGGCTCCTGGGCCTCCTACAGCAAAACGCGCCCGGATTTAGACTCAGACCGTTTTTCGCCCATATCTTTGGAAATATCATAGCTAGGACAATTTGGCTGGCGCCATTGGATTCGTGAGACGATTTCCGATCGTTCTAGGGGTCCAGGAATTTTCTAAAGTCAATTTTTGCGTTTTTCGCGTTTTTCTCGGCTCCTGGGCCTCCTACAGCAAAACGGGCCCGGATTTCTGGATCACACCGTTTTTCGGCCATATCTTTGAGAATATCATAGCTAGGACAATTTGGCTGGCGCCATTGGATTCGTGAGACGATTTCCGATCTTTCTATGTGTCCAGGAATTTTCTAAAGTCAATTTTTTCGTTTTTCGCGTGTTTCTCGGCTCCTGGGCCTCCTACAGCAAAACGGGCCCTGATTTGGGATCACACCGTTTTTCGCCCATATCTTTGAGAATATCATAGCTAGGACAATTTGGCTGGCGCCATTGGATTCGTCAGACGATTTCCGATTTTTCTAGGGGTCCGGAAATTGTCCACAGACTATTTTTTAGTTTTTCGCGTTTATCTCGGCTCCTGGGCCTCCTAGAGCCAAACGGGCCCGGATTTGGGATCACACCGTTTTTCGCCCATATCTTTGAGAATATCATAGCTAGGACAGATTGGCTGGCGCCATTGGATTCGTGGGACGATTTCCGATCTTTCTAGGTGTCCAGGAATTTTCTAAAGTCAATTTTTTCGTTTTTCGCGTTTTTCTCGGCTCCTGGGCCTCCTAGAGCAAAACGGGCCCGGATTTGG
The DNA here is from genome assembly GCF_034640455.1 of Diachasmimorpha longicaudata. Classification (NCBI taxonomy): domain Eukaryota; kingdom Metazoa; phylum Arthropoda; class Insecta; order Hymenoptera; family Braconidae; genus Diachasmimorpha; species Diachasmimorpha longicaudata. Next base: position 237,831 of record NW_026973903.1, on the reverse strand, counting down.
GATCACACCGTTTTTCGCCCATATCTTTGAGAATATCATAGCTAGGACAATTTGGCTGGCGCCATTGGATTCGTGAGACGATTTCCGATTTTTCTAGGGGTCCGGGAATTGTCCACAGACAATTTTTTTGTTTTTCGCGTTTATCTCGGCTCCGGGGCCTCCTAGAGCCAAACGGGCCCGGATTTGGGATCACGCCGTTTTTCGCCCATATCTTTGAGAATATCATAGCTAGGACAATTTGGCTGGCGCCTTTGGATTCGTGAGACGATTTCCGATTTTTCGAGGGGTCCGGGAATTTTCTAAAGTCGATTTTTTCGTTTTTCGCGTTTTTCTCGGCTCTTGGGCCTCCTAGAGCCAAACGGGCCCTGATTTGGGATCACACCGTTTTTCGCCCATATCTTTGAGAATATCATAGCTAGGACAATTTTTCTGGCGCCATTGGATTCGTGAGACGATTTCCGATTTTTCTAGGGGTCCGGAAATTGTCCACAGACTATTTTTTAGTTTTTCGCGATTATCTCGGCTCCTGGGCCTCCTACAGCAAAACGCGCCCTGATTTGGGATCACACCGTTTTTCGCCCATATCTTTGAGAATATCATAGCTAGGACAATTTGGCTGGCGCCATTGGATTCGTGAGACGATTTCCGATTTTTCTAGTGGTCCGGGAATTGTCCACAGACTATTTTTTTGTTTTTCGCGTTTATAACGGCTCCTGGGCCTCCTAGAGCCAAACGGGCCCGGATTTGGGATCACACCGTTTTTCGCCCATATCTTTGAGAATATCATAGCTAGGACAATTTGGCTGGCGCCTTTGGATTCGTGAGACGATTTCCGATTTTTCGACGGGTCCGGGAATTTTCTAAAGTCGATTTTTTCGTTTTTCGCGTTTTTCTCGGCTCCTGGGCCTCCTAGAGCCAAACGGGCCCGGATTTGGGATCACGCCGTTTTTCGCCCATATCTTTGAGAATATCATAGCTAGGACAATTTGGCTGGCGCCTTTGGATTCGTGAGACGATTTCCGATTTTTCGAGGGGTCCGGGAATTTTCTAAAGTCGATTTTTTCGTTTTTCGCGTTTTTCTTGGCTCCTGGGCCTCCTACAGCAAAACGGGCCCTGATTTGGGATCACACCGTTTTTCGCCCATATCTTTGAGAATATCATAGCTAGGACAATTTGGCTGGCGCCATTGGATTCGTCAGACGATTTCCGATTTTTCTAGGGGTCCGGAAATTGTCCACAGACTATTTTTTAGTTTTTCGCGTTTATCTCGGCTCCTGGGCCTCCTAGAGCCAAACGGGCCCGGATTTGGGATCACACCGTTTTTCGCCCATATCTTTGAGAATATCATAGCTAGGACAGATTGGCTGGCGCCATTGGATTCGTGGGACGATTTCCGATCTTTCTAGGTGTCCAGGAATTTTCTAAAGTCAATTTTTTCGTTTTTCGCGTTTTTCTCGGCTCCTGGGCCTCCTAGAGCAAAACGGGCCCGGATTTGGGATCACACCGTTTTTCGCCCATATCTTTGAGAATATCATAGCTAGGACAATTTGGCTGGCGCCATTGGATTCGTGAGACGATTTCCGATTTTTCTAGGGGTCCGGGAATTGTCCACAGACAATTTTTTTGTTTTTCGCGTTTATCTCGGCTCCGGGGCCTCCTAGAGCCAAACGGGCCCGGATTTGGGATCACGCCGTTTTTCGCCCATATCTTTGAGAATATCATAGCTAGGACAATTTGGCTGGCGCCTTTGGATTCGTGAGACGATTTCCGATTTTTCGAGGGGTCCGGGAATTTTCTAAAGTCGATTTTTTCGTTTTTCGCGTTTTTCTCGGCTCTTGGGCCTCCTAGAGCCAAACGGGCCCTGATTTGGGATCACACCGTTTTTCGCCCATATCTTTGAGAATATCATAGCTAGGACAATTTTTCTGGCGCCATTGGATTCGTGAGACGATTTCCGATTTTTCTAGGGGTCCGGAAATTGTCCACAGACTATTTTTTAGTTTTTCGCGATTATCTCGGCTCCTGGGCCTCCTACAGCAAAACGCGCCCTGATTTGGGATCACACCGTTTTTCGCCCATATCTTTGAGAATATCATAGCTAGGACAATTTGGCTGGCGCCATTGGATTCGTGAGACGATTTCCGATTTTTCTAGTGGTCCGGGAATTGTCCACAGACTATTTTTTTGTTTTTCGCGTTTATAACGGCTCCTGGGCCTCCTAGAGCCAAACGGGCCCGGATTTGGGATCACACCGTTTTTCGCCCATATCTTTGAGAATATCATAGCTAGGACAATTTGGCTGGCGCCTTTGGATTCGTGAGACGATTTCCGATTTTTCGACGGGTCCGGGAATTTTCTAAAGTCGATTTTTTCGTTTTTCGCGTTTTTCTCGGCTCCTGGGCCTCCTAGAGCCAAACGGGCCCGGATTTGGGATCACGCCGTTTTTCGCCCATATCTTTGAGAATATCATAGCTAGGACAATTTGGCTGGCGCCTTTGGATTCGTGAGACGATTTCCGATTTTTCGAGGGGTCCGGGAATTTTCTAAAGTCGATTTTTTCGTTTTTCGCGTTTTTCTTGGCTCCTGGGCCTCCTACAGCAAAACGGGCCCTGATTTGGGATCACACCGTTTTTCGCCCATATCTTTGAGAATATCATAGCTAGGACAATTTGGCTGGCGCCATTGGATTCGTGAGACGATTTCCGATTTTTCTAGGGGTCCGGGAATTGTCCACAGACAATTTTTTTGTTTTTCGCGTTTATCTCGGCTCCGGGGCCTCCTAGAGCCAAACGGGCCCGGATTTGGGATCACGCCGTTTTTCGCCCATATCTTTGAGAATATCATAGCTAGGACAATTTGGCTGGCGCCTTTGCATTCGTGAGACGATTTCCGATTTTTCGAGGGGTCCGGGAATTTTCTAAAGTCGATTTTTTCGTTTTTCGCGTTTTTCTCGGCTCCTGGGCCTCCTAGAGCCAAACGGGCCCGGATTTAGACTCAGACCGTTTTTCGCCCATATCTTTGGAAATATCATAGCTAGGACAATTTGGCTGGCGCCATTGGATTCGTGAGACGATTTCCGATCGTTCTAGGGGTCCAGGAATTTTCTCAAGTCAATTTTTTCGTTTTTCGCGTTTTTCTCGGCTCCTGGGCCTCCTAGAGCAAAACGGGCCCGGATTTGGGATCACACCGTTTTTCGCCCATATCTTTGAGAATATCATAGCTAGGACAATTTGGCTGGCGCCATTGGATTCGTGAGACGATTTCCGATTTTTCTAAAGTCGATTTTTTCGTTTTTCGCGTTTTTCTCGGCTCCTGGGCCTCCTACAGCAAAACGCGCCCGGATTTAGACTCAGACCGTTTTTCGCCCATATCTTTGGAAATATCATAGCTAGGACAATTTGGCTGGCGCCATTGGATTCGTGAGACGATTTCCGATCGTTCTAGGGGTCCAGGAATTTTCTAAAGTCAATTTTTTCGTTTTTCGCGTTTTTCTCGGCTCCTGGGCCTCCTACAGCAAAACGGGCCCGGATTTCTGGATCACACCGTTTTTCGGCCATATCTTGGAGAATATCATAGCTAGGACAATTTGGCTGGCGCCTTTGGATTCGTGAGACGATTTCCGATTTTTCGAGGGGTCCGGGAATTTTCTAAAGTCGATTTTTTCGTTTTTCGCGTCTTTCTCGGCTCCTGGGCCTCCTAGAGCCAAACGGGCCCGGATTTGGGATCACACCGTTTTTCGCCCATATCTTTGAGAATATCATAGCTAGGACAATTTGGCTGGCGCCATTGGATTCGTGAGACGATTTCCGATTTTTCTAGGGGTCCGGGAATTGTCCACAGACAATTTTTTTGTTTTTCGCGTTTATCTCGGCTCCGGGGCCTCCTAGAGCCAAACGGGCCCGGATTTGGGATCACGCCGTTTTTCGCCCATATCTTTGAGAATATCATAGCTAGGACAATTTGGCTGGCGCCTTTGGATTCGTGAGACGATTTCCGATTTTTCGACGGGTCCGGGAATTTTCTAAAGTCGATTTTTTCGTTTTTCGCGTTTTTCTCGGCTCCTGGGCCTCCTAGAGCCAAACGGGCCCGGATTTGGGATCACGCCGTTTTTCGCCCATATCTTTGAGAATATCATAGCTAGGACAATTTGGCTGGCGCCTTTGGATTCGTGAGACGATTTCCGATTTTTCGAGGGGTCCGGGAATTTTCTAAAGTCGATTTTTTCGTTTTTCGCGTTTTTCTTGGCTCCTGGGCCTCCTACAGCAAAACGGGCCCTGATTTGGGATCACACCGTTTTTCGCCCATATCTTTGAGAATATCATAGCTAGGACAATTTGGCTGGCGCCATTGGATTCGTCAGACGATTTCCGATTTTTCTAGGGGTCCGGAAATTGTCCACAGACTATTTTTTAGTTTTTCGCGTTTATCTCGGCTCCTGGGCCTCCTAGAGCCAAACGGGCCCGGATTTGGGATCACACCGTTTTTCGCCCATATCTTTGAGAATATCATAGCTAGGACAGATTGGCTGGCGCCATTGGATTCGTGGGACGATTTCCGATCTTTCTAGGTGTCCAGGAATTTTCTCAAGTCAATTTTTTCGTTTTTCGCGTTTTTCTCGGCTCCTGGGCCTCCTAGAGCAAAACGGGCCCGGATTTGGGATCACACCGTTTTTCGCCCATATCTTTGAGAATATCATAGCTAGGACAATTTGGCTGGCGCCATTGGATTCGTGAGACGATTTCCGATTTTTCTAGGGGTCCGGGAATTGTCCACAGACAATTTTTTTGTTTTTCGCGTTTATCTCGGCTCCGGGGCCTCCTAGAGCCAAACGGGCCCGGATTTGGGATCACGCCGTTTTTCGCCCATATCTTTGAGAATATCATAGCTAGGACAATTTGGCTGGCGCCTTTGGATTCGTGAGACGATTTCCGATTTTTCGAGGGGTCCGGGAATTTTCTAAAGTCGATTTTTTCGTTTTTCGCGTTTTTCTCGGCTCTTGGGCCTCCTAGAGCCAAACGGGCCCTGATTTGGGATCACACCGTTTTTCGCCCATATCTTTGAGAATATCATAGCTAGGACAATTTTTCTGGCGCCATTGGATTCGTGAGACGATTTCCGATTTTTCTAGGGGTCCGGAAATTGTCCACAGACTATTTTTTAGTTTTTCGCGATTATCTCGGCTCCTGGGCCTCCTACAGCAAAACGCGCCCTGATTTGGGATCACACCGTTTTTCGCCCATATCTTTGAGAATATCATAGCTAGGACAATTTGGCTGGCGCCATTGGATTCGTGAGACGATTTCCGATTTTTCTAGTGGTCCGGGAATTGTCCACAGACTATTTTTTTGTTTTTCGCGTTTATAACGGCTCCTGGGCCTCCTAGAGCCAAACGGGCCCGGATTTGGGATCACACCGTTTTTCGCCCATATCTTTGAGAATATCATAGCTAGGACAATTTGGCTGGCGCCATTGGATTCGTGAGACGATTTCCGATTTTTCTAGGGGTCCGGGAATTGTCCACAGACAATTTTTTTGTTTTTCGCGTTTATCTCGGCTCCTGGGCCTCCTACAGCAAAACGGGCCCTGATTTGGGATCACACCGTTTTTCGCCCATATCTTTGAGAATATCATAGCTAGGACAATTTGGCTGGCGCCATTGGATTCGTCAGACGATTTCCGATTTTTCTAGGGGTCCGGAAATTGTCCACAGACTATTTTTTAGTTTTTCGCGTTTATCTCGGCTCCTGGGCCTCCTAGAGCCAAACGGGCCCGGATTTGGGATCACACCGTTTTTCGCCCATATCTTTGAGCATATCATAGCTAGGACAGATTGGCTGGCGCCATTGGATTCGTGAGACGATTTCCGATCTTTCTAGGTGTCCAGGAATTTTCTAAAGTCAATTTTTTCGTTTTTCGCGTTTTTCTCGGCTCCTGGGCCTCCTACAGCAAAACGGGCCCGGATTTCTGGATCACACCGTTTTTCGGCCATATCTTTGAGAATATCATAGCTAGGACAATTTGACTGGCGCCTTTGGATTCGTGAGACGATTTCCGATTTTTCGAGGGGTCCGGGAATTTTCTAAAGTCGATTTTTTCGTTTTTCGCGTCTTTCTCGGCTCCTGGGCCTCCTAGAGCCAAACGGGCCCGGATTTGGGATCACACCGTTTTTCGCCCATATCTTTGAGAATAGCATAGCTAGGACAATTTGGCTGGCGCCATTGGATTCGTGAGACGATTTCCGATTTTTCTAGGTGTCCGGGAATTGTCCACAGACAATTTTTTTGTTTTTCGCGTTTATCTCGGTTCCGGGGCCTCCTAGAGCCAAACGGGCCCGGATTTGGGATCACGCCGTTTTTCGCCCATATCTTTGAGAATATCATAGCTAGGACAATTTGGCTGGCGCCTTTGGATTCGTGAGACGATTTCCGATTTTTCGAGGGGTCCGGGAATTTTCTAAAGTCGATTTTTTCGTTTTTCGCGTTTTTCTCGGCTCCTGGGCCTCCTAGAGCCAAACGGGCCCTGATTTGGGATCACACCGTTTTTCGCCCATATCTTTGAGAATATCATAGCTAGGACAATTTGGCTGGCGCCATTGGATTCGTGAGACGATTTCCGATCTTTCTAGGTGTCCAGGAATTTTCTAAAGTCAATTTTTTCGTTTTTCGCGTGTTTCTCGGCTCCTGGGCCTCCTACAGCAAAACGGGCCCTGATTTGGGATCACACCGTTTTTCGCCCATATCTTTGAGAATATCATAGCTAGGACAATTTGGCTGGCGCCATTGGATTCGTCAGACAATTTCCGATTTTTCTAGGGGTCCGGAAATTGTCCACAGACTATTTTTTAGTTTTTCGCGTTTATCTCGGCTCCTGGGCCTCCTAGAGCCAAACGGGCCCGGATTTGGGATCACACCGTTTTTCGCCCATATCTTTGAGAATATCATAGCTAGGACAGATTGGCTGGCGCCATTGGATTCGTGAGACGATTTCCGATCTTTCTAGGTGTCCAGGAATTTTCTAAAGTCAATTTTTGCGTTTTTCGCGTTTTTCTCGGCTCCTGGGCCTCCTACAGCAAAACGGGCGCGGATTTCTGGATCACACCGTTTTTCGCCCATATCTTTGAGAATATCATAGCTAGGACAATTTGGCTGGCGCCATTGGATTCGTGAGACGATTTCCGATCTTTCTAGGTGTCCAGGAATTTTCTAAAGTCAATTTTTTCGTTTTTCGCGTGTTTCTCGGCTCCTGGGCCTCCTACAGCAAAACGGGCCCTGATTTGGGATCACACCGTTTTTCGCCCATATCTTTGAGAATATCATAGCTAGGACAATTTGGCTGGCGCCATTGGATTCGTCAGACGATTTCCGATTTTTCTAGGGGTCCGGAAATTGTCCACAGACTATTTTTTAGTTTTTCGCGTTTATCTCGGCTCCTGGGCCTCCTAGAGCCAAACGGGCCCGGATTTGGGATCACACCGTTTTTCGCCCATATCTTTGAGAATATCATAGCTAGGACAGATTGGCTGGCGCCATTGGATTCGTGAGACGATTTCCGATCTTTCTAGGTGTCCAGGAATTTTCTAAAGTCAATTTTTTCGTTTTTCGCGTTTTTCTCGGCTCCTGGGCCTCCTACAGCAAAACGGGCCCGGATTTCTGGATCACACCGTTTTTCGGCCATATCTTTGAGAATATCATAGCTAGGACAATTTGACTGGCGCCTTTGGATTCGTGAGACGATTTCCGATTTTTCGAGGGGTCCGGGAATTTTCTAAAGTCGATTTTTTCGTTTTTCGCGTCTTTCTCGGCTCCTGGGCCTCCTAGAGCCAAACGGGCCCGGATTTGGGATCACACAGTTTTTCGCCCATATCTTTGAGAATAGCATAGCTAGGACAATTTGGCTGGCGCCATTGGATTCGTGAGACGATTTCCGATTTTTCTAGGTGTCCGGGAATTGTCCACAGACAATTTTTTTGTTTTTCGCGTTTATCTCGGTTCCGGGGCCTCCTAGAGCCAAACGGGCCCGGATTTGGGATCACGCCGTTTTTCGCCCATATCTTTGAGAATATCATAGCTAGGACAATTTGGCTGGCGCCTTTGGATTCGTGAGACGATTTCCGATTTTTCGAGGGGTCCGGGAATTTTCTAAAGTCGATTTTTTCGTTTTTCGCGTTTTTCTCGGCTCCTGGGCCTCCTAGAGCCAAACGGGCCCTGATTTGGGATCACACCGTTTTTCGCCCATATCTTTGAGAATATCATAGCTAGGACAATTTGGCTGGCGCCATTGGATTCGTGAGACGATTTCCGATCTTTCTAGGTGTCCAGGAATTTTCTAAAGTCAATTTTTTCGTTTTTCGCGTGTTTCTCGGCTCCTGGGCCTCCTACAGCAAAACGGGCCCTGATTTGGGATCACACCGTTTTTCGCCCATATCTTTGAGAATATCATAGCTAGGACAATTTGGCTGGCGCCATTGGATTCGTCAGACAATTTCCGATTTTTCTAGGGGTCCGGAAATTGTCCACAGACTATTTTTTAGTTTTTCGCGTTTATCTCGGCTCCTGGGCCTCCTAGAGCCAAACGGGCCCGGATTTGGGATCACACCGTTTTTCGCCCATATCTTTGAGAATATCATAGCTAGGACAGATTGGCTGGCGCCATTGGATTCGTGAGACGATTTCCGATCTTTCTAGGTGTCCAGGAATTTTCTAAAGTCAATTTTTTCGTTTTTCGCGTTTTTCTCGGCTCCTGGGCCTCCTACAGCAAAACGGGCCCGGATTTCTGGATCACACCGTTTTTCGGCCATATCTTTGAGAATATCATAGCTAGGACAATTTGACTGGCGCCTTTGGATTCGTGAGACGATTTCCGATTTTTCGAGGGGTCCGGGAATTTTCTAAAGTCGATTTTTTCGTTTTTCGCGTCTTTCTCGGCTCCTGGGCCTCCTAGAGCCAAACGGGCCCGGATTTGGGATCACACCGTTTTTCGCCCATATCTTTGAGAATAGCATAGCTAGGACAATTTGGCTGGCGCCATTGGATTCGTGAGACGATTTCCGATTTTTCTAGGTGTCCGGGAATTGTCCACAGACAATTTTTTTGTTTTTCGCGTTTATCTCGGTTCCGGGGCCTCCTAGAGCCAAACGGGCCCGGATTTGGGATCACGCCGTTTTTCGCCCATATCTTTGAGAATATCATAGCTAGGACAATTTGGCTGGCGCCTTTGGATTCGTGAGACGATTTCCGATTTTTCGAGGGGTCCGGGAATTTTCTAAAGTCGATTTTTTCGTTTTTCGCGTTTTTCTCGGCTCCTGGGCCTCCTAGAGCCAAACGGGCCCTGATTTGGGATCACACCGTTTTTCGCCCATATCTTTGAGAATATCATAGCTAGAACAATTTGGCTGGCGCCATTGGATTCGTGAGACGATTTCCGATCTTTCTAGGGGTCCAGGAATTTTCTAAAGTAAATTTTTTCGTTTTTCGTGTTTTTCTCGGCTCCTGGGCCTCCTACAGCAAAACGGGCCCTGATTTGGGATCACACCGTTTTTCGCCCATATCTTTGAGAATATCATAGCTAGGACAATTTGGCTGGCGCCATTGGATTCGTGAGACGATTTCCGATTTTTCTAAAGTCGATTTTTTCGTTTTTCGCGTTTTTCTCGGCTCCTGGGCCTCCTACAGCAAAACGCGCCCGGATTTAGACTCAGACCGTTTTTCGCCCATATCTTTGGAAATATCATAGCTAGGACAATTTGGCTGGCGCCATTGGATTCGTGAGACGATTTCCGATCGTTCTAGGGGTCCAGGAATTTTCTAAAGTCAATTTTTGCGTTTTTCGCGTTTTTCTCGGCTCCTGGGCCTCCTACAGCAAAACGGGCCCGGATTTCTGGATCACACCGTTTTTCGGCCATATCTTTGAGAATATCATAGCTAGGACAATTTGGCTGGCGCCATTGGATTCGTGAGACGATTTCCGATCTTTCTATGTGTCCAGGAATTTTCTAAAGTCAATTTTTTCGTTTTTCGCGTGTTTCTCGGCTCCTGGGCCTCCTACAGCAAAACGGGCCCTGATTTGGGATCACACCGTTTTTCGCCCATATCTTTGAGAATATCATAGCTAGGACAATTTGGCTGGCGCCATTGGATTCGTCAGACGATTTCCGATTTTTCTAGGGGTCCGGAAATTGTCCACAGACTATTTTTTAGTTTTTCGCGTTTATCTCGGCTCCTGGGCCTCCTAGAGCCAAACGGGCCCGGATTTGGGATCACACCGTTTTTCGCCCATATCTTTGAGAATATCATAGCTAGGACAGATTGGCTGGCGCCATTGGATTCGTGGGACGATTTCCGATCTTTCTAGGTGTCCAGGAATTTTCTAAAGTCAATTTTTTCGTTTTTCGCGTTTTTCTCGGCTCCTGGGCCTCCTAGAGCAAAACGGGCCCGGATTTGGGATCACACCGTTTTTCGCCCATATCTTTGAGAATATCATAGCTAGGACAATTTGGCTGGCGCCATTGGATTCGTGAGACGATTTCCGATTTTTCTAGGGGTCCGGGAATTGTCCACAGACAATTTTTTTGTTTTTCGCGTTTATCTCGGCTCCGGGGCCTCCTAGAGCCAAACGGGCCCGGATTTGGGATCACGCCGTTTTTCGCCCATATCTTTGAGAATATCATAGCTAGGACAATTTGGCTGGCGCCTTTGGATTCGTGAGACGATTTCCGATTTTTCGAGGGGTCCGGGAATTTTCTAAAGTCGATTTTTTCGTTTTTCGCGTTTTTCTCGGCTCTTGGGCCTCCTAGAGCCAAACGGGCCCTGATTTGGGATCACACCGTTTTTCGCCCATATCTTTGAGAATATCATAGCTAGGACAATTTTTCTGGCGCCATTGGATTCGTGAGACGATTTCCGATTTTTCTAGGGGTCCGGAAATTGTCCACAGACTATTTTTTAGTTTTTCGCGATTATCTCGGCTCCTGGGCCTCCTACAGCAAAACGCGCCCTGATTTGGGATCACACCGTTTTTCGCCCATATCTTTGAGAATATCATAGCTAGGACAATTTGGCTGGCGCCATTGGATTCGTGAGACGATTTCCGATTTTTCTAGTGGTCCGGGAATTGTCCACAGACTATTTTTTTTTTTTCGCGTTTATAACGGCTCCTGGGCCTCCTAGAGCCAAACGGGCCCGGATTTGGGATCACACCGTTTTTCGCCCATATCTTTGAGAATATCATAGCTAGGACAATTTGGCTGGCGCCATTGGATTCGTGAGACGATTTCCGATTTTTCTAGGGGTCCGGGAATTGTCCACAGACAATTTTTTTGTTTTTCGCGTTTATCTCGGCTCCGGGGCCTCCTAGAGCCAAACGGGCCCGGATTTGGGATCACGCCGTTTTTCGCCCATATCTTTGAGAATATCATAGCTAGGACAATTTGGCTGGCGCCTTTGGATTCGTGAGACGATTTCCGATTTTTCGAGGGGTCCGGGAATTTTCTAAAGTCGATTTTTTCGTTTTTCGCGTTTTTCTCGGCTCCTGGGCCTCCTAGAGCCAAACGGGCCCTGATTTGGGATCACACCGTTTTTCGCCCATATCTTTGAGAATATCATAGCGAGGACAATTTGGCTGGCGCCATTGGATTCGTGAGACGATTTCCGATCTTTCTAGGGGTCCAGGAATTTTCTAAAGTAAATTTTTTCGTTTTTCGCGTTTTTCTCGGCTCCTGGGCCTCCTACAGCAAAACGGGCCCTGATTTGGGATCACACCGTTTTTCGCCCATATCTTTGAGAATATCATAGCTAGGACAATTTGGCTGGCGCCATTGGATTCGTGAGACGATTTCCGATTTTTCTAAAGTCGATTTTTTCGTTTTTCGCGTTTTTCTCGGCTCCTGGGCCTCCTACAGCAAAACGCGCCCGGATTTAGACTCAGACCGTTTTTCGCCCATATCTTTGGAAATATCATAGCTAGGACAATTTGGCTGGCGCCATTGGATTCGTGAGACGATTTCCGATCGTTCTAGGGGTCCAGGAATTTTCTAAAGTCAATTTTTGCGTTTTTCGCGTTTTTCTCGGCTCCTGGGCCTCCTACAGCAAAACGGGCCCGGATTTCTGGATCACACCGTTTTTCGGCCATATCTTTGAGAATATCATAGCTAGGACAATTTGGCTGGCGCCATTGGATTCGTGAGACGATTTCCGATCTTTCTATGTGTCCAGGAATTTTCTAAAGTCAATTTTTTCGTTTTTCGCGTGTTTCTCGGCTCCTGGGCCTCCTACAGCAAAACGGGCCCTGATTTGGGATCACACCGTTTTTCGCCCATATCTTTGAGAATATCATAGCTAGGACAATTTGGCTGGCGCCATTGGATTCGTCAGACGATTTCCGATTTTTCTAGGGGTCCGGAAATTGTCCACAGACTATTTTTTAGTTTTTCGCGTTTATCTCGGCTCCTGGGCCTCCTAGAGCCAAACGGGCCCGGATTTGGGATCACACCGTTTTTCGCCCATATCTTTGAGAATATCATAGCTAGGACAGATTGGCTGGCGCCATTGGATTCGTGGGACGATTTCCGATCTTTCTAGGTGTCCAGGAATTTTCTAAAGTCAATTTTTTCGTTTTTCGCGTTTTTCTCGGCTCCTGGGCCTCCTAGAGCAAAACGGGCCCGGATTTGGGATCACACCGTTTTTCGCCCATATCTTTGAGAATATCATAGCTAGGACAATTTGGCTGGCGCCATTGGATTCGTGAGACGATTTCCGATTTTTCTAGGGGTCCGGGAATTGTCCACAGACAATTTTTTTGTTTTTCGCGTTTATCTCGGCTCCGGGGCCTCCTAGAGCCAAACGGGCCCGGATTTGGGATCACGCCGTTTTTCGCCCATATCTTTGAGAATATCATAGCTAGGACAATTTGGCTGGCGCCTTTGGATTCGTGAGACGATTTCCGATTTTTCGAGGGGTCCGGGAATTTTCTAAAGTCGATTTTTTCGTTTTTCGCGTTTTTCTCGGCTCTTGGGCCTCCTAGAGCCAAACGGGCCCTGATTTGGGATCACACCGTTTTTCGCCCATATCTTTGAGAATATCATAGCTAGGACAATTTTTCTGGCGCCATTGGATTCGTGAGACGATTTCCGATTTTTCTAGGGGTCCGGAAATTGTCCACAGACTATTTTTTAGTTTTTCGCGATTATCTCGGCTCCTGGGCCTCCTACAGCAAAACGCGCCCTGATTTGGGATCACACCGTTTTTCGCCCATATCTTTGAGAATATCATAGCTAGGACAATTTGGCTGGCGCCATTGGATTCGTGAGACGATTTCCGATTTTTCTAGTGGTCCGGGAATTGTCCACAGACTATTTTTTTGTTTTTCGCGTTTATAACGGCTCCTGGGCCTCCTAGAGCCAAACGGGCCCGGATTTGGGATCACACCGTTTTTCGCCCATATCTTTGAGAATATCATAGCTAGGACAATTTGGCTGGCGCCATTGGATTCGTGAGACGATTTCCGATTTTTCTAGGGGTCCGGGAATTGTCCACAGACAATTTTTTTGTTTTTCGCGTTTATCTCGGCTCCGGGGCCTCCTAGAGCCAAACGGGCCCGGATTTGGGATCACGCCGTTTTTCGCCCATATCTTTGAGAATATCATAGCTAGGACAATTTGGCTGGCGCCTTTGGATTCGTGAGACGATTTCCGATTTTTCGAGGGGTCCGGGAATTTTCTAAAGTTCGATTTTTTCGTTTTTCGCGTTTTTCTCGGCTCCTGGGCCTCCTAGAGCCAAACGGGCCCTGATTTGGGATCACACCGTTTTTCGCCCATATCTTTGAGAATATCATAGCGAGGACAATTTGGCTGGCGCCATTGGATTCGTGAGACGATTTCCGATCTTTCTAGGGGTCCAGGAATTTTCTAAAGTAAATTTTTTCGTTTTTCGCGTTTTTCTCGGCTCCTGGGCCTCCTACAGCAAAACGGGCCCTGATTTGGGATCACACCGTTTTTCGCCCATATCTTTGAGAATATCATAGCTAGGACAATTTGGCTGGCGCCATTGGATTCGTGAGACGATTTCCGATTTTTCTAAAGTCGATTTTTTCGTTTTTCGCGTTTTTCTCGGCTCCTGGGCCTCCTACAGCAAAACGCGCCCGGATTTAGACTCAGACCGTTTTTCGCCCATATCTTTGGAAATATCATAGCTAGGACAATTTGGCTGGCGCCATTGGATTCGTGAGACGATTTCCGATTTTTCTAGGGGTCCGGGAATTGTCCACAGACAATTTTTTTGTTTTTCGCGTTTATCTCGGCTCCGGGGCCTCCTAGAGCCAAACGGGCCCGGATTTGGGATCACGCCGTTTTTCGCCCATATCTTTGAGAATATCATAGCTAGGACAATTTGGCTGGCGCCTTTGGATTCGTGAGACGATTTCCGATTTTTCGAGGGGTCCGGGAATTTTCTAAAGTCGATTTTTTCGTTTTTCGCGTTTTTCTCGGCTCCTGGGCCTCCTAGAGCCAAACGGGCCCTGATTTGGGATCACACCGTTTTTCGCCCATATCTTTGAGAATATCATAGCTAGGACAATTTTTCTGGCGCCATTGGATTCGTGAGACGATTTCCGATTTTTCTAGGGGTCCGGAAATTGTCCACAGACTATTTTTTAGTTTTTCGCGATTATCCCGGCTCCTGGGCCTCCTAGAGCCAAACGGGGCCGGATTTGGGATCACACCGTTTTTCGCCCATATCTTTGAGAATATCATAGCTAGGACAATTTGGCTGGCGCCATTGGATTCGTGAGACGATTTCCGATTTTTCTAGTGGTCCGGGAATTGTCCACAGACAATTTTTTTGTTTTTCGCGTTTATCTCGGCTCCGGGGCCTCCTAGAGCCGAACGGGCCCGGATTTGGGATCACGCCGTTTTTCGCCCATATCTTTGAGAATATCATAGCTAGGACCATTTGGCTGGCGCCATTGGATTCGTGAGACGATTTCCGATCTTTCTAGGTGTCCAGGAATTTTCTAAAGTCAATTTTTTCGTTTTTCGCGTTTTTCTCGGCTCCTGGGCCTCCTACAGCAAAACGGGCCCTGATTTGCGATCACACCGTTTTTCGCCCATATCTTTGAGAATATCATAGCTAGGACAATTTGGCTGACGAAATTGGATTCGTCAGACGATTTCCGATCGTTCTAGGGGTCCAGGAATTTTCTAAAGTCAATTTTTTCGTTTTTCGCGTTTTTCTCGGCTCCTGGGCCTCCTACAGCAAAACGGGCCCTGATTTGGGATCACACCGTTTTTCGCCCATATCTTTGAGAATATCATAGCTAGGACAATTTGGCTGGCGCCATTGGATTCGTGAGACGATTTCCGATCTTTCTAGGGGTCCAGGAATTTTCTAAAGTCAATTTTTTCGTTTTTCGCGTTTTTCTCGGCTCCTCGGCCTCCTACAGCAAAACGGGCCCTGATTTGGGATCACACCGTTTTTCGCCCATATCTTTGAGAATATCATAGCTAGGACAATTTGGCTGGCGCCATTGGATTCGTGAGACGATTTCCGATTTTTCTAGTGGTCCGGGAATTGTCCACAGACTATTTTTTTGTTTTTCGCGTTTATAACGGCTCCTGGGCCTCCTAGAGCCAAACGGGCCCGGATTTGGGATCACACCGTTTTTCGCCCATATCTTGGAGAATATCATAGCTAGGACAATTTGGCTGGCGCCATTGGATTCGTGAGACGATTTCCGATTTTTCTAGGGGTCCGGGAATTGTCCACAGACAATTTTTTTGTTTTTCGCGTTTATCTCGGCTCCGGGGCCTCCTAGAGCCAAACGGGCCCGGATTTGGGATCACGCCGTTTTTCGCCCATATCTTTGAGAATATCATAGCTAGGACAATTTGGCTGGCGCCTTTGGATTCGTGAGACGATTTCCGATTTTTCGAGGGGTCCGGGAATTTTCTAAAGTCGATTTTTTCGTTTTTCGCGTTTTTCTCGGCTCCTGGGCCTCCTAGAGCCAAACGGGCCCGGATTTGGGATCACACCGTTTTTCGCCCATATCTTGGAGAATATCATAGCTAGGACAATTTGGCTGGCGCCATTGGATTCGTGAGACGATTTCCGATTTTTCTAGTGGTCCGGGAATTGTCCACAGACAATTTTTTTGTTTTTCGCGTTTATCTCGGCTCCGGGGCCTCCTAGAGCCGAACGGGCCCGGATTTGGGATCACGCCGTTTTTCGCCCATATCTTTGAGAATATCATAGCTAGGACCATTTGGCTGGCGCCATTGGATTCGTGAGACGATTTCCGATCTTTCTAGGTGTCCAGGAATTTTCTAAAGTCAATTTTTTCGTTTTTCGCGTTTTTCTCGGCTCCTGGGCCTCCTACAGCAAAACGGGCCCTGATTTGGGATCACACCGTTTTTCGCCCATATCTTTGAGAATATCATAGCTAGGACAATTTGGCTGACGAAATTGGATTCGTCAGACGATTTCCGATCGTTCTAGGGGTCCAGGAATTTTCTAAAGTCAATTTTTTCGTTTTTCGCGTTTTTCTCGGCTCCTGGGCCTCCTACAGCAAAACGGGCCCGGATTTCTGGATCACACCGTTTTTCGGCCATATCTTTGAGAATATCATAGCTAGGACAATTTGGCTGGCGCCATTGGATTCGTGAGACGATTTCCGATCTTTCTAGGTGTCCAGGAATTTTCTAAAGTCAATTTTTTCGTTTTTCGCGTTTTTCTCGGCTCCTGGGCCTCCTACAGCAAAACGGGCCCTGATTTGGGATCACACCGTTTTTCGCCCATATCTTTGAGAATATCATAGCTAGGACAATTTGGCTGGCGCCATTGGATTCGTGAGACGATTTCCGATCTTTCTAGGGGTCCAGGAATTTTCTAAAGTCAATTTTTTCGTTTTTCGCGTTTTTCTCGGCTCCTGGGCCTCCCCACAGCAAAACGGGCCCGGATTTCTGGATCACACCGTTTTTCGGCCATATCTTTGAGAATATCATAGCTAGGACAATTTGGCTGGCGCCATTGGATTCGTGAGACGATTTCCGATCGTTCTAGGGGTCCAGGAATTTTCTAAAGTCAATTTTTTCGTTTTTCGCGTTTTTCTCGGCTCCTGGGCCTCCCCACAGCAAAACGGGCGCGGATTTCTGGATCACACCGTTTTTCGGCCATATCTTTGAGAATATCATAGCTAGGACAATTTGGCTGGCGCCATTGGATTCGTGAGACGATTTCCGATCTTTCTAGGTGTCCAGGAATTTTCTAAAGTCAATTTTTTCGTTTTTCGCGTTTTTCTCGGCTCCTGGGCCTCCTACAGCAAAACGGGCCCTGATTTGGGATCACACCGTTTTTCGCCCATATCTTTGAGAATATCATAGCTAGGACAATTTGGCTGGCGCCATTGGATTCGTCAGACGATTTCCGATTTTTCTAGGGGTCCGGAAATTGTCCACAGACTATTTTTTAGTTTTTCGCGTTTATCTCGGCTCCTGGGCCTCCTAGAGCCAAACGGGCCCAGATTTGGGACCACACCGTTTTTCGCCCATATCTTTGAGAATATCATAGCTAGGACAGATTGGCTGGCGCCATTGGATTCGTGGGACGATTTCCGATCTTTCTAGGTGTCCAGGAATTTTCTAAAGTCAATTTTTTCGTTTTTCGCGTTTTTCTCGGCTCCTGGGCCTCCTAGAGCAAAACGGGCCCGGATTTAGACTCAGACCGTTTTTCGGCCATATCTTTGGAAATATCATAGCTAGGACAATTTGGCTGGCGCCATTGGATTCGTGAAACGATTTCCGATTTTTCTAGGGGTCCGGGAATTGTCCACAGACTATTTTTTAGTTTTTCGCGTTTATCTCGGCTCCTGGGCCTCCTAGAGCAAAACGGGCCCGGATTTGGGATCACACCGTTTTTCGCCCATATCTTTGAGAATATCATAGCTAGGACAATTTGGCTGGCGCCATTGGATTCGTGAGACGATTTCCGATTTTTCTAGGGGTCCGGGAATTGTCCACAGACTATTTTTTAGTTTTTCGCGTTTATCTCGGCTCCTGGGCCTACTAGAGTAAAACAGGCCCGGATTGGGACTCAGATCGTTTTTCGCCCATATCTTTGGAAATATCATAGCTAGGACAATTTGGCTGGCGCCATTGGATTCGTGAGACGATTTCCGATTTTTCTAGGGGTCCGGGAATTGTCCACAGACAATTTTTTTGTTTTTCGCGTTTATCTCGGCTCCGGGGCCTCCTAGAGCCAAACGGGCCCGGATTTGGGATCACGCCGTTTTTCGCCCATATCTTTGAGAATATCATAGCTAGGACAATTTGGCTGGCGCCTTTGGATTCGTGAGTCGATTTCCGATTTTTCGAGGGGTCCGGGAATTTTCTAAAGTCGATTTTTTCGTTTTTCGCGTTTTTCTCGGCTCCTGGGCCTCCTAGAGCCAAACGGGCCCGGATTTGGGATCACACCGTTTTTCGCCCATATCTTTGAGAATATCATAGCTAGGACAATTTGGCTGGCGCCATTGGATTCGTGAGACGATTTCCGATTTTTCTAGGGGTCCGGGAATTGTCCACAGACAATTTTTTTGTTTTTCGCGTTTATCTCGGCTCCGGGGCCTCCTAGAGCCAAACGGGCCCGGATTTGGGATCACGCCGTTTTTCGCCCATATCTTTGAGAATATCATAGCTAGGACAATTTGGCTGGCGCCTTTGGATTCGTGAGACGATTTCCGATTTTTCGAGGGGTCCGGGAATTTTCTAAAGTCGATTTTTTCGTTTTTCGCGTTTTTCTCGGCTCCTGGGCCTCCTAGAGCCAAACGGGCCCTGATTTGGGATCACACCGTTTTTCGCCCATATCTTTGAGAATATCATAGCTAGGACAATTTTTCTGGCGCCATTGGATTCGTGAGACGATTTCCGATTTTTCTAGGGGTCCGGAAATTGTCCACAGACTATTTTTTAGTTTTTCGCGTTTATCTCGGCTCCTGGGCCTACTAGAGTAAAACAGGCCCGGATTGGGACTCAGATCGTTTTTCGCCCATATCTTTGGAAATATCATAGCTAGGACAATTTGGCTGGCGCCATTGGATTCGTGAGACGATTTCCGATCTTTCTAGGGGTCCAGGAATTTTCTAAAGTCAATTTTTTCGTTTTTCGCGTTTTTCTCGGCTCCTCGGCCTCCTACAGCAAAACGGGCCCTGATTTGGGATCACACCGTTTTTCGCCCATATCTTTGAGAATATCATAGCTAGGACAATTTGGCTGGCGCCATTGGATTCGTGAGACGATTTCCGATTTTTCTAGTGGTCCGGGAATTGTCCACAGACTATTTTTTTGTTTTTCGCGTTTATAACGGCTCCTGGGCCACCTAGAGCCAAACGGGTTCGGATTTGGGATCACACCGTTTTTCGCCCATATCTTGGAGAATATCATAGCTAGGACAATTTGGCTGGCGCCATTGGATTCGTGAGACGATTTCCGATTTTTCTAGGGGTCCGGGAATTGTCCACAGACAATTTTTTTGTTTTTCGCGTTTATCTCGGCTCCGGGGCCTCCTAGAGCCAAACGGGCCCGGATTTGGGATCACGCCGTTTTTCGCCCATATCTTTGAGAATATCATAGCTAGGACAATTTGGCTGGCGCCTTTGGATTCGTGAGACGATTTCCGATTTTTCGAGGGGTCCGGGAATTTTCTACAGTCGATTTTTTCGTTTTTCGCGTTTTTCTCGGCTCCTGGGCCTCCTAGAGCCAAACGGGCCCGGATTTGGGATCACACCGTTTTTCGCCCATATCTTGGAGAATATCATAGCTAGGACAATTTGGCTGGCGCCATTGGATTCGTGAGACGATTTCCGATTTTTCTAGGGGTCCGGGAATTGTCCACAGACAATTTTTTTGTTTTTCGCGTTTATCTCGGCTCCGGGGCCTCCTAGAGCCAAACGGGCCCGGATTTGGGATCACGCCGTTTTTCGCCCATATCTTTGAGAATATCATAGCTAGGACAATTTGGCTGGCGCCTTTGGATTCGTGAGACGATTTCCGATTTTTCGAGGGGTCCGGGAATTTTCTAAAGTCGATTTTTTCGTTTTTCGCGTTTTTCTCGGCTCCTGGGCCTCCTAGAGCCAAACGGGCCCTGATTTGGGATCACACCGTTTTTCGCCCATATCTTTGAGAATATCATAGCTAGGACAATTTTTCTGGCGCCATTGGATTCGTGAGACGATTTCCGATTTTTCTAGGGGTCCGGAAATTGTCCACAGACTATTTTTTAGTTTTTCGCGATTATCTCGGCTCCTGGGCCTCCTACAGCAAAACGGGCTCTGATTTGGGATCACACCGTTTTTCTCCCATATCTTTGAGAATATCATAGCTAGGACAATTTGGCTGGCGCCATTGGATTCGTCAGACGATTTCCGATCTTTCTAGGGGTCCGGGAATTGTCCACAGACTATTTTTTTGTTTTTCGCGTTTATCTCGGCTCCTGGGCCTCCTAGAGCCAAACGGGCCCGGATTTGGGATCACACCGTTTTTCGCCCATATCTTTGAGAATATCATAGCTAGGACAATTTGGCTGGCGCCATTGGATTCGTGAGACGATTTCCGATTTTTCTAGTGGTCCGGGAATTGTCCACAGACAATTTTTTTGTTTTTCGCGTTTATCTCGGCTCCGGGGCCTCCTAGAGCCGAACGGGCCCGGATTTGGGATCACGCCGTTTTTCGCCCATATCTTTGAGAATATCATAGCTAGGACCATTTGGCTGGCGCCATTGGATTGGTGAGACGATTTCCGATCTTTCTAGGTGTCCAGGAATTTTCTAAAGTCAATTTTTTCGTTTTTCGCGTTTTTCTCGGCTCCTGGGCCTCCTACAGCAAAACGGGCCCTGATTTGGGATCACACCGTTTTTCGCCCATATCTTTGAGAATATCATAGCTAGGACAATTTGGCTGACGCCATTGGATTCGTCAGACGATTTCCGATCGTTCTAGGGGTCCAGGAATTTTCTAAAGTCAATTTTTTCGTTTTTCGCGTTTTTCTCGGCTCCTGGGCCTCCTACAGCAAAACGGGCCCGGATTTCTGGATCACACCGTTTTTCGGCCATATCTTTGAGAATATCATAGCTAGGACAATTTGGCTGGCGCCATTGGATTCGTGAGACGATTTCCGATCTTTCTAGGTGTCCAGGAATTTTCTAAAGTCAATTTTTTCGTTTTTCGCGTTTTTCTCGGCTCCTGGGCCTCCTACAGCAAAACGGGCCCTGATTTGGGATCACACCGTTTTTCGCCCATATCTTTGAGAATATCATAGCTAGGACAATTTGGCTGGCGCCATTGGATTCGTGAGACGATTTCCGATCTTTCTAGGGGTCCAGGAATTTTCTAAAGTCAATTTTTTCGTTTTTCGCGTTTTTCTCGGCTCCTCGGCCTCCTACAGCAAAACGGGCCCTGATTTGGGATCACACCGTTTTTCGCCCATATCTTTGAGAATATCATAGCTAGGACAATTTGGCTGGCGCCATTGGATTCGTGAGACGATTTCCGATTTTTCTAGTGGTCCGGGAATTGTCCACAGACTATTTTTTTGTTTTTCGCGTTTATAACGCCTCCTGGGCCTCCTAGAACCAAACGGGCCCGGATTTGGGATCACACCGTTTTTCGCCCATATCTTTGAGAATATCATAGCTAGGACAATTTGGCTGGCGCCATTGGATTCGTGAGACGATTTCCGATTTTTCTAGGGGTCCGGGAATTGTCCACAGACAATTTTTTTGTTTTTCGCGTTTATCTCGGCTCCGGGGCCTCCTAGAGCCAAACGGGCCCGGATTTGGGATCACGCCGTTTTTCGCCCATATCTTTGAGAATATCATAGCTAGGACAATTTGGCTGGCGCCTTTGGATTCGTGAGACGATTTCCGATTTTTCGAGGGGTCCGGGAATTTTCTAAAGTCGATTTTTTCGTTTTTCGCGTTTTTCTCGGCTCCTGGGCCTCCTACAGCAAAACGGGCCCTGATTTGGGATCACACCGTTTTTCGCCCATATCTTTGAGAATATCATAGCTAGGACAATTTGGCTGGCGCCATTGGATTCGTGAGACGATTTCCGATCTTTCTAGGGGTCCAGGAATTTTCTAAAGTCAATTTTTTCGTTTTTCGCGTTTTTCTCGGCTCCTCGGCCTCCTACAGCAAAACGGGCCCTGATTTGGGATCACACCGTTTTTCGCCCATATCTTTGAGAATATCATAGCTAGGACAATTTGGCTGGCGCCATTGGATTCGTGAGACGATTTACGATTTTTCTAGGGGTCCGGGAATTGTCCACAGACAATTTTTTTGTTTTTCGCGTTTATCTCGGCTCCGGGGCCTCCTAGAGCCAAACGGGCCCGGATTTGGGATCACGCCGTTTTTCGCCCATATCTTTGAGAATATCATAGCTAGGACAATTTGGCTGGCGCCTTTGGATTCGTGAGACGATTTCCGATTTTTCGAGGGGTCCAGGAATTTTCTAAAGTCAATTTTTTCGTTTTTCGCGTTTTTCTCGGCTCCTGGGCCTCCTACAGCAAAACGGGCCCGGATTTCTGGATCACACCGTTTTTCGGCCATATCTTTGAGAATATCATAGCTAGGACAATTTGGCTGGCGCCATTGGATTCGTGAGACGATTTCCGATCTTTCTAGGGGTCCAGGAATTTTCTAAAGTCAATTTTTTCGTTTTTCGCGTTTTTCTCGGCTCCTCGGCCTCCTACAGCAAAACGGGCCCTGATTTGGGATCACACCGTTTTTCGCCCATATCTTTGAGAATATCATAGCTAGGACAATTTGGCTGGCGCCATTGGATTCGTGAGACGATTTCCGATTTTTCTAGTGGTCCGGGAATTGTCCACAGACTATTTTTTTGTTTTTCGCGTTTATAACGGCTCCTGGGCCTCCTAGAGCCAAACGGGCCCGGATTTGGGATCACACCGTTTTTCGCCCATATCTTTGAGAATATCATAGCTAGGACAATTTGGCTGGCGCCATTGGATTCGTGAGACGATTTCCGATTTTTCTAGGGGTCCGGGAATTGTCCACAGACAATTTTTTTGTTTTTCGCGTTTATCTCGGCTCCGGGGCCTCCTAGAGCCAAACGGGCCCGGATTTGGGATCACGCCGTTTTTCGCCCATATCTTTGAGAATATCATAGCTAGGACAATTTGGCTGGCGCCTTTGGATTCGTGAGACGATTTCCGATTTTTCGAGGGGTCCGGGAATTTTCTAAAGTCGATTTTTTCGTTTTTCGCGTTTTTCTCGGCTCCTGGGCCTCCTACAGCAAAAGCGGGCCCTGATTTGGGATCACACCGTTTTTCGCCCATATCTTTGAGAATATCATAGCTAGGACAATTTGGCTGGCGCCATTGGATTCGTGAGACGATTTCCGATCTTTCTAGGGGTCCAGGAATTTTCTAAAGTCAATTTTTTCGTTTTTCGCGTTTTTCTCGGCTCCTCGGCCTCCTACAGCAAAACGGGCCCTGATTTGGGATCACACCGTTTTTCGCCCATATCTTTGAGAATATCATAGCTAGGACAATTTGGCTGGCGCCATTGGATTCGTGAGACGATTTCCGATTTTTCTAGGGGTCCGGGAATTGTCCACAGACAATTTTTTTGTTTTTCGCGTTTATCTCGGCTCCGGGGCCTCCTAGAGCCAAACGGGCCCGGATTTGGGATCACGCCGTTTTTCGCCCATATCTTTGAGAATATCATAGCTAGGACAATTTGGCTGGCGCCTTTGGATTCGTGAGACGATTTCCGATTTTTCGAGGGGTCCGGGAATTTTCTAAAGTCGATTTTTTCGTTTTTCGCGTTTTTCTCGGCTCCTGGGCCTCCTAGAGCCAAACGGGCCCTGATTTGGGATCACACCGTTTTTCGCCCATATCTTTGAGAATATCATAGCTAGGACAATTTTTCTGGCGCCATTGGATTCGTGAGACGATTTCCGATTTTTCTAGGGGTCCGGGAATTGTCCACAGACAATTTTTTTGTTTTTCGCGTTTATCTCGGCTCCGGGGCCTCCTAGAGCCAAACGGGCCCGGATTTGGGATCACGCCGTTTTTCGCCCATATCTTTGAGAATATCATAGCTAGGACAATTTGGCTGGCGCCTTTGGATTCGTGAGACGATTTCCGATTTTTCTAAAGTTGATTTTTTCGTTTTTCGCGTTTTTCTCGGCTCCTGGGCCTCCTACAGCGAAACGCGCCCGGATTTAGACTCAGACCGTTTTTCGCCCATATCTTTGGAAATATCATAGCTAGGACAATTTGGCTGGCGCCATCGGATTCGTGAGACGATTTCCGATCGTTCTAGGGGTCCAGGAATTTTCTAAAGTCAATTTTTTCGTTTTTCGCGTTTTTCTCGGCTCCTGGGCCTCCTACAGCAAAACGGGCCCGGATTTCTGGATCACACCGTTTTTCGGCCATATCTTTGAGAATATCATAGCTAGGACAATTTGGCTGGCGCCATTGGATTCGTGAGACGATTTCCGATCTTTCTAGGTGTCCAGGAATTTTCTAAAGTCAATTTTTTCGTTTTTCGCGTTTTTCTCGGCTCCTGGGCCTCCTACAGCAAAACGGGCCCTGATTTGGGATCACACCGTTTTTCGCCCATATCTTTGAGAATATCATAGCTAGGACAATTTGGCTGGCACCATTGGATTCGTCAGACGATTTCCGATTTTTCTAGGGGTCCGGGAATTGTCCACAGACTATTTTTTTGTTTTTCGCGTTTATAACGGCTCCTGGGCCTCGTAGAGCCAAACGGGCCCGGATTGGGACTCAGATCGTTTTTCGCCCATATCTTTGGAAATATCATAGCTAGGACAATTTGGCTGGCGCCATTGGGTTCGTGAGACGATTTCCGATCTTTCTAGGGGTCCAGGAATTTTCTAAAGTAAATTTTTTCGTTTTTCGCGTTTTTCTCGGCTCCTGGGCCTCCTACAGCAAAACGGGCCCTGATTTGGGATCACACCGTTTTTCGCCCATATCTTTGAGAATATCATAGCTAGGACAATTTGGCTGGCGCCATTGGGTTCGTGAGACGATTTCCGATCTTTCTAGGGGTCCAGGAATTTTCTAAAGTAAATTTTTTCGTTTTTCGCGTTTTTCTCGGCTCCTGGGCCTCCTACAGCAAAACGGGCCCTGATTTGGGATCACACCGTTTTTCGCCCATATCTTTGAGAATATCATAGCTAGGACAATTTGGCTGGCGCCATTGGATTCGTGAGACGATTTCCGATTTTTCTAAAGTTGATTTTTTCGTTTTTCGCGTTTTTCTCGGCTCCTGGGCCTCCTACAGCGAAACGCGCCCGGATTTAGACTCAGACCGTTTTTCGCCCATATCTTTGGAAATATCATAGCTAGGACAATTTGGCTGGCGCCATTGGATTCGTGAGACGATTTCCGATTTTTCTAGGGGTCCGGGAATTGTCGACAGACTATTTTTTCGTTTTTCGCGTTTATCTCGGCTCCTGGGCCTCCTAGAGCAAAACGGGCCCGGATTTGGGATCACACCGTTTTTCGCCCATATCTTTGAGGATATCATAGCTAGGACAATTTGGCTGGCGCCATTGGATTCGTGAGACGATTTCCGATCTTTCTAGGTGTCCAGGAATTTTCTAAATTCAATTTTTTCGTTTTTCGGGTTTTTCTCGGCTCCTGGGCCTCCTACAGCAAAACGGGCCCGGATTTCTGGATCACACCGTTTTTCGGCCATATCTTTGAGAATATCATAGCTAGGACAATTTGGCTGGCGCCATTGGATTCGTGAGACGATTTCCGATCTTTCTAGGTGTCCAGGAATTTTCTAAAGTCAATTTTTTCGTTTTTCGCGTTTTTCTCGGCTCCTGGGCCTCCTACAGCAAAACGGGCCCTGATTTGGGATCACACCGTTTTTCGCCCATATCTTTGAGAATATCATAGCTAGGACAATTTGGCTGGCGCCATTGGATTCGTGAGACGATTTCCGATCGTTCTAGGGGTCCAGGAATTTTCTAAAGTCAATTTTTTCGTTTTTCGCGTTTATCTCGGCTCCTGGGCCTCCTAGAGCAAAACGGGCCCGGATTTGGGATCACACCGTTTTTCGCCCATATCTTTGAGAATATCATAGCTAGGACAATTTGGCTGGCGCCATTGGATTCGTGAGACGATTTCCGATCTTTCTAGGGGTCCAGAAATTTTCTAAAGTAAATTTTTTCGTTTTTCGCGTTTTTCTCGGCTCCTCGGCCTCCTACAGCAAAACGGGCCCTGATTTATGATCACACCGTTTTTCGCCCATATCTTTGAGATTATCATAGCTAGGACAATTTGGCTGGCGCCATTGGATTCGTGAGACGATTTCCGATTTTTCGAGTGGTCCGGGAATTGTCCACAGACTATTTTTTTGTTTTTCGCGTTTATAACGGCTCCTGGGCCTCCTAGAGCCAAACGGGCCCGGATTGGGACTCAGATCGTTTTTCGCCCATATCTTTGGAAATATCATAGCTAGGACAATTTGGCTGGCGCCATTGGGTTCATGAGACGATTTCCGATCTTTCTAGGGGTCCAGGAATTTTCTAAAGTAAATTTTTTCGTTTTTCGCGTTTTTCTCGGCTCCTGGGCCTCCTACAGCAAAACGGGCCGTGATTTGGGATCACACCGTTTTTCGCCCATATCTTTGAGAATATCATAGCTAGGACAATTTGGCTGGCGCCATTGGATTCGTGAGACGATTTCCGATTTTTCTAAAGTCGATTTTTTCGTTGTTCGCGTTTTTCTCGGCTCCTGGGCCTCCTACAGCAAAACGCGCCCGGATTTAGACTCAGACCGTTTTTCGCCCATATCTTTGGAAATATCATAGCTAGGACAATTTGGCTGGCGCCATCGGATTCGTGAGACGATTTCCGATCGTTCTAGGGGTCCAGGAATTTTCTAAAGTCAATTTTTTCGTTTTTCGCGTTTTTCTCGGCTCCTGGGCCTCCTACAGCAAAACGGGCCCGGATTTCTGGATCACACCGTTTTTCGGCCATATCTTTGAGAATATCATAGCTAGGACAATTTGGCTGGCGCCATTGGATTCGTGAGACGATTTCCGATCTTTCTAGGTGTCCAGGAATTTTCTAAAGTCAATTTTTTCGTTTTTCGCGTTTTTCTCGGCTCCTGGGCCTCCTACAGCAAAACGGGCCCTGATTTGGGATCACACCGTTTTTCGCCCATATCTTTGAGAATATCATAGCTAGGACAATTTGGCTGGCACCATTGGATTCGTCAGACGATTTCCGATTTTTCTAGGGGTCCGGGAATTGTCCACAGACTATTTTTTTGTTTTTCGCGTTTATAACGGCTCCTGGGCCTCGTAGAGCCAAACGGGCCCGGATTGGGACTCAGATCGTTTTTCGCCCATATCTTTGGAAATATCATAGCTAGGACAATTTGGCTGGCGCCATTGGGTTCGTGAGACGATTTCCGATCTTTCTAGGGGTCCAGGAATTTTCTAAAGTAAATTTTTTCGTTTTTCGCGTTTTTCTCGGCTCCTGGGCCTCCTACAGCAAAACGGGCCCTGATTTGGGATCACACCGTTTTTCGCCCATATCTTTGAGAATATCATAGCTAGGACAATTTGGCTGGCGCCATTGGGTTCGTGAGACGATTTCCGATCTTTCTAGGGGTCCAGGAATTTTCTAAAGTAAATTTTTTCGTTTTTCGCGTTTTTCTCGGCTCCTGGGCCTCCTACACCAAAACGGGCCCTGATTTGGGATCACACCGTTTTTCGCCCATATCTTTGAGAATATCATAGCTAGGACAATTTGGCTGGCGCCATTGGATTCGTGAGACGATTTCCGATTTTTCTAAAGTCGATTTTTTCGTTTTTCGCGTTTTTCTCGGCTCCTGGGCCTCCTACAGCGAAACGCGCCCGGATTTAGACTCAGACCGTTTTTCGCCCATATCTTTGGAAATATCATAGCTAGGACAATTTGGCTGGCGCCATTGGATTCGTGAGACGATTTCCGATTTTTCTAGGGGTCCGGGAATTGTCGACAGACTATTTTTTCGTTTTTCGCGTTTATCTCGGCTCCTGGGCCTCCTAGAGCAAAACGGGCCCGGATTTGGGATCACACCGTTTTTCGCCCATATCTTTGAGAATATCATAGCTAGGACAATTTGGCTGGCGTCATTGGATTCGTGAGACGATTTCCGATCTTTCTAGGTGTCCAGGAATTTTCTAAAGTCAATTTTTTCGTTTTTCGCGTTTTTCTCGGCTCCTGGGCCTCCTACAGCAAAACGGGCCCTGATTTGGGATCACACCGTTTTTCGCCCATATCTTTGAGAATATCATAGCTAGGACAATTTGGCTGACGCCATTGGATTCGTCAGACGATTTCCGATCGTTCTAGGGGTCCAGGAATTTTCTAAAGTCAATTTTTTCGTTTTTCGCGTTTTTCTCGGCTCCTGGGCCTCCTACAGCAAAACGGGCCCGGATTTCTGGATCACACCGTTTTTCGGCCATATCTTTGAGAATATCATAGCTAGGACAATTTGGCTGGCGCCATTGGATTCGTGAGACGATTTCCGATTTTTCGAGTGGTCCGGGAATTGTCCACAGACTATTTTTTTGTTTTTCGCGTTTATAACGGCTCCTGGGCCTCCTAGAGCCAAACGGGCCCGGATTGGGACTCAGATCGTTTTTCGCCCATATCTTTGGAAATATCATAGCTAGGACAATTTGGCTGGCGCCATTGGGTTCATGAGACGATTTCCGATCTTTCTAGGGGTCCAGGAATTTTCTAAAGTAAATTTTTTCGTTTTTCGCGTTTTTCTCGGCTCCTGGGCCTCCTACAGCAAAACGGGCCGTGATTTGGGATCACACCGTTTTTCGCCCATATCTTTGAGAATATCATAGCTAGGACAATTTGGCTGGCGCCATTGGATTCGTGAGACGATTTCCGATTTTTCTAAAGTCGATTTTTTCGTTGTTCGCGTTTTTCTCGGCTCCTGGGCCTCCTACAGCAAAACGCGCCCGGATTTAGACTCAGACCGTTTTTCGCCCATATCTTTGGAAATATCATAGCTAGGACAATTTGGCTGGCGCCATCGGATTCGTGAGACGATTTCCGATCGTTCTAGGGGTCCAGGAATTTTCTAAAGTCAATTTTTTCGTTTTTCGCGTTTTTCTCGGCTCCTGGGCCTCCTACAGCAAAACGGGCCCGGATTTCTGGATCACACCGTTTTTCGGCCATATCTTTGAGAATATCATAGCTAGGACAATTTGGCTGGCGCCATTGGATTCGTGAGACGATTTCCGATCTTTCTAGGTGTCCAGGAATTTTCTAAAGTCAATTTTTTCGTTTTTCGCGTTTTTCTCGGCTCCTGGGCCTCCTACAGCAAAACGGGCCCTGATTTGGGATCACACCGTTTTTCGCCCATATCTTTGAGAATATCATAGCTAGGACAATTTGGCTGGCACCATTGGATTCGTCAGACGATTTCCGATTTTTCTAGGGGTCCGGGAATTGTCCACAGACTATTTTTTTGTTTTTCGCGTTTATAACGGCTCCTGGGCCTCCTAGAGCCAAACGGGCCCGGATTGGGACTCAGATCGTTTTTCGCCCATATCTTTGGAAATATCATAGCTAGGACAATTTGGCTGGCGCCATTGGGTTCGTGAGACGATTTCCGATCTTTCTAGGGGTCCAGGAATTTTCTAAAGTAAATTTTTTCGTTTTTCGCGTTTTTCTCGGCTCCTGGGCCTCCTACAGCAAAACGGGCCCTGATTTGGGATCACACCGTTTTTCGCCCATATCTTTGAGAATATCATAGCTAGGACAATTTGGCTGGCGCCATCGGATTCGTGAGACGATTTCCGATCGTTCTAGGGGTCCAGGAATTTTCTAAAGTCAATTTTTTCGTTTTTCGCGTTTTTCTCGGCTCCTGGGCCTCCTACAGCAAAACGGGCCCGGATTTCTGGATCACACCGTTTTTCGGCCATATCTTTGAGAATATCATAGCTAGGACAATTTGGCTGGCGCCATTGGATTCGTGAGACGATTTCCGATCTTTCTAGGTGTCCAGGAATTTTCTAAAGTCAATTTTTTCGTTTTTCGCGTTTTTCTCGGCTCCTGGGCCTCCTACAGCAAAACGGGCCCTGATTTGGGATTACACCGTTTTTCGCCCATATCTTTGAGAATATCATAGCTAGGACAATTTGGCTGGCACCATTGGATTCGTCAGACGATTTCCGATTTTTCTAGGGGTCCGGGAATTGTCCACAGACTATTTTTTTGTTTTTCGCGTTTATAACGGCTCCTGGGCCTCCTAGAGCCAAACGGGCCCGGATTGGGACTCAGATCGTTTTTCGCCCATATCTTTGGAAATATCATAGCTAGGACAATTTGGCTGGCGCCATTGGGTTCGTGAGACGATTTCCGATCTTTCTAGGGGTCCAGGAATTTTCTAAAGTAAATTTTTTCGTTTTTCGCGTTTTTCTCGGCTCCTGGGCCTCCTACAGCAAAACGGGCCCTGATTTGGGATCACACCGTTTTTCGCCCATATCTTTGAGAATATCATAGCTAGGACAATTTGGCTGGCGCCATTGGATTCGTGAGACGATTTCCGATTTTTCTAAAGTCGATTTTTTCGTTTTTCGCGTTTTTCTCGGCTCCTGGGCCTCCTACAGCAAAACGCGCCCGGATTTAGACTCAGACCGTTTTTCGCCCATATCTTTGGAAATATCATAGCTAGGACAATTTGGCTGGCGCCATTGGATTCGTGAGACGATTTCCGATTTTTCTAGGGGTCCGGGAATTGTCGACAGACTATTTTTTCGTTTTTCGCGTTTATCTCGGCTCCTGGGCCTCCTAGAGCAAAACGGGCCCGGATTTGGGATCACACCGTTTTTCGCCCATATCTTTGAGAATATCATAGCTAGGACAATTTGGCTGGCGCCATTGGATTCGTGAGACGATTTCCGATCTTTCTAGGGGTCCAGGAATTGTCCACAGACTATTTTTTAGTTTTTCGCGTTTATCTCGGCTCCTGGGCCTACTAGAGTAAAACAGGCCCGGATTGGGACTCAGATCGTTTTTCGCCCATATCTTTGGAAATATCATAGCTAGGACAATTTGGCTGCCGCCATTGGATTCGTGAGACGATTTCCGATTTTTCTAAAGTCGATTTTTTCGTTGTTCGCGTTTTTCTCGGCTCCTGGGCCTCCTACAGCAAAACGCGCCCGGATTTAGACTCAGACCGTTTTTCGCCCATATCTTTGGAAATATCCTAGCTAGGACAATTTGGCTGGCGCCATTGGATTCGTGAGACGATTTCCGATCGTTCTAAGGGTCCAGGAATTTTCTAAAGTCAATTTTTTCGTTTTTCGCGTTTTTCTCGGCTCCTGGGCCTCCTACAGCAAAACGGGCCCTGATTTGGGATCACACCGTTTTTCGCCCATATCTTTGAGAATATCATAGCTAGGACAATTTGGCTGGCACCATTGGATTCGTCAGACGATTTCCGATTTTTCTAAAGTCGATTTTTTCGTTGTTCGCGTTTTTCTCGGCGCCTGGGCCTCCTACAGCAAAACGCACCCGGATTTAGACTCAGACCGTTTTTCGCCCATATCTTTGGAAATATCATAGCTAGGACAATTTGGCTGGCGCCATTGGATTCGTGAGACGATTTCCGATCGTTCTAGGGGTCCAGGAATTGTCCACAGACTAGTTTTTAGTTTTTCGCGTTTATCTCGGCTCCTGGGCCTCCTACAGCAAAACGGGCCCGGATTTCTGGATCACACCGTTTTTCGGCCATATCTTTGAGAATATCATAGCTAGGACAATTTGGCTGGCGCCATTGGATTCGTGAGACGATTTCCGATTTTTCCAGGGGTCCGGGAATTGTCCACAGACAATTTTTTTGTTTTTCGCGTTTATCTCGGCTCCGGGGCCTCCTAGAGCCAAACGGGCCGGGATTTGGGATCACGCCGTTTTTCGCCCATATCTTTGAGAATATCATAGCTAGGACAATTTGGCTGGCGCCTTTGGATTCGTGAGACGATTTCCGATTTTTCGAGGGGTCCGGGAATTTTCTAAAGTCGATTTTTTCGTTTTTCGCGTTTTTCTCGGCTCCTGGGCCTCCTAGAGCAAAACGGGCCCGGATTTGGGATCACACCGTTTTTCGCCCATATCTTTGAGAATATCATAGCTAGGACAATTTGGCTGGCGCCATTGGATTCGTGAGACGATTTCCGATTTTTCTAGGGGTCCGGGAATTGTCCACAGACAATTTTTTTGTTTTTCGCGTTTATCTCGGCTGCGGGCCTCCTAGAGCCGAACGGGCCCGGATTTGGGATCACGCCGTTTTTCGCCCATATCTTTGAGAATATCATAGCTAGGACAATTTGGCTGGCGCCATTGGATTCGTGAGACGATTTCCGATCTTTCTAGAGGTCCAGGAATTGTCCACAGACTATTTTTTAGTTTTTCGCGTTTATCTCGGCTCCTGGGCCTACTAGAGTAAAACAGGCCCGGATTGGGACTCAGATCGTTTTCGCCCATATCTTTAGAAATATCATAGCTAGGACAATTTGGCTGGCGCCATTGGATTCGTGAGACGATTTCCGATCTTTCTAGGGGTCCGGGAATTTTCTAAAGTAAATTTTTTCGTTTTTCGCGTTTTTCTCGGCTCCTGGGCCTCCTACAGCAAAACGGGCCCTGATTTGGGATCAGACCGTTTTTCGCCCATATCTTTGAGAATATCATAGCTAGGACAATTTGGCTGGCGCCATTGGATTCGTCAGACGATTTCCGATCGTTCTAGGGGTCCAGGAATTTTCTAAAGTCAATTTTTTCGTTTTTCGCGTTTTTCTCGGCTCCTGGGCCTCCTACAGCAAAACGGGCCCGGATTTCTGGATCACACCGTTTTTCGGCCATATCTTTGAGAATATCATAGCTAGGACAATTTGGCTGGCGCCTTTGGATTCGTGAGACGATTTCCGATTTTTCGAGGGGTCCGGGAATTTTCTAAAGTCGATTTTTTCGTTTTTCGCGTTTTTCTCGGCTCCTGGGCCTCCTAGAGCCAAACGGGCCCGGATTTGGGATCACACCGTTTTTCGCCCATATCTTTGAGAATATCATAGCTAGGACAATTTGGCTGGCGCCATTGGATTCGTGAGACGATTTCCGATTTTTCTAGGGGTCCGGGAATTGTCCACAGACAATTTTTTTGTTTTTCGCGTTTATCTCGGCTCCGGGGCCTCCTAGAGCCAAACGGGCCCTGATTTGGGATCACGCCGTTTTTCGCCCATATCTTTGAGAATATCATAGCTAGGACAATTTGGATGGCGCCTTTGGATTCGTGAGACGATTTCCGATTTTTCGAGGGGTCCGGGAATTGTCCACAGACAATTTTTTTGTTTTTCGCGTTTATCTCGGCTCCGGGGCCTCCTAGAGCCAAACGGGCCCGGATTTGGGATCACGCCGTTTTTCGCCCATATCTTTGAGAATATCATAGCTAGGACAATTTGGCTGGCGCCTTTGGATTCGTGAGACGATTTCCGATTTTTCGAGGGGTCCGGGAATTTTCTAAAGTCGATTTTTTCGTTTTTCGCGTTTTTCTCGGCTCCTGGGCCTCCTAGAGCAAAACGGGCCCGGATTTGGGATCACACCGTTTTTCGCCCATATCTTTGAGAATATCATAGCTAGGACAATTTGGCTGGCGCCATTGGATTCGTGAGACGATTTCCGATTTTTCTAGGGGTCCGGGAATTGTCCACAGACAATTTTTTTGTTTTTCGCGTTTATCTCGGCTGCGGGCCTCCTAGAGCCGAACGGGCCCGGATTTGGGATCACGCCGTTTTTCGCCCATATCTTTGAGAATATCATAGCTAGGACAATTTGGCTGGCGCCATTGGATTCGTGAGACGATTTCCGATCTTTCTAGAGGTCCAGGAATTGTCCACAGACTATTTTTTAGTTTTTCGCGTTTATCTCGGCTCCTGGGCCTACTAGAGTAAAACAGGCCCGGATTGGGACTCAGATCGTTTTCGCCCATATCTTTAGAAATATCATAGCTAGGACAATTTGGCTGGCGCCATTGGATTCGTGAGACGATTTCCGATCTTTCTAGGGGTCCGGGAATTTTCTAAAGTAAATTTTTTCGTTTTTCGCGTTTTTCTCGGCTCCTGGGCCTCCTACAGCAAAACGGGCCCTGATTTGGGATCACACCGTTTTTCGCCCATATCTTTGAGAATATCATAGCTAGGACAATTTGGCTGGCGCCATTGGATTCGTCAGACGATTTCCGATCGTTCTAGGGGTCCAGGAATTTTCTAAAGTCAATTTTTTCGTTTTTCGCGTTTTTCTCGGCTCCTGGGCCTCCTACAGCAAAACGGGCCCGGATTTCTGGATCACACCGTTTTTCGGCCATATCTTTGAGAATATCATAGCTAGGACAATTTGGCTGGCGCCTTTGGATTCGTGAGACGATTTCCGATTTTTCGAGGGGTCCGGGAATTTTCTAAAGTCGATTTTTTCGTTTTTCGCGTTTTTCTCGGCTCCTGGGCCTCCTAGAGCCAAACGGGCCCGGATTTGGGATCACACCGTTTTTCGCCCATATCTTTGAGAATATCATAGCTAGGACAATTTGGCTGGCGCCATTGGATTCGTGAGACGATTTCCGATTTTTCTAGGGGTCCGGGAATTGTCCACAGACAATTTTTTTGTTTTTCGCGTTTATCTCGGCTCCGGGGCCTCCTAGAGCCAAACGGGCCCTGATTTGGGATCACGCCGTTTTTCGCCCATATCTTTGAGAATATCATAGCTAGGACAATTTGGATGGCGCCTTTGGATTCGTGAGACGATTTCCGATTTTTCGAGGGGTCCGGGAATTGTCCACAGACAATTTTTTTGTTTTTCGCGTTTATCTCGGCTCCGGGGCCTCCTAGAGCCAAACGGGCCCGGATTTGGGATCACGCCGTTTTTCGCCCATATCTTTGAGAATATCATAGCTAGGACAATTTGGCTGGCGCCTTTGGATTCGTGAGACGATTTCCGATTTTTCGAGGGGTCCGGGAATTTTCTAAAGTCGATTTTTTCGTTTTTCGCGTTTTTCTCGGCTCCTGGGCCTCCTAGAGCAAAACGGGCCCGGATTTGGGATCACACCGTTTTTCGCCCATATCTTTGAGAATATCATAGCTAGGACAATTTGGCTGGCGCCATTGGATTCGTGAGACGATTTCCGATTTTTCTAGGGGTCCGGGAATTGTCCACAGACAATTTTTTTGTTTTTCGCGTTTATCTCGGCTGCGGGCCTCCTAGAGCCGAACGGGCCCGGATTTGGGATCACGCCGTTTTTCGCCCATATCTTTGAGAATATCATAGCTAGGACAATTTGGCTGGCGCCATTGGATTCGTGAGACGATTTCCGATCTTTCTAGGGGTCCAGGAATTGTCCACAGACTATTTTTTAGTTTTTCGCGTTTATCTCGGCTCCTGGGCCTACTAGAGTAAAACAGGCCCGGATTGGGACTCAGATCGTTTTCGCCCATATCTTTAGAAATATCATAGCTAGGACAATTTGGCTGGCGCCATTGGATTCGTGAGACGATTTCCGATCTTTCTAGGGGTCCAGGAATTTTCTAAAGTAAATTTTTTCGTTTTTCGCGTTTTTCTCGGCTCCTGGGCCTCCTACAGCAAAACGGGCCCTGATTTGGGATCACACCGTTTTTCGCCCATATCTTTGAGAATATCATAGCTAGGACAATTTGGCTGGCGCCATTGGATTCGTCAGACGATTTCCGATCGTTCTAGGGGTCCAGGAATTTTCTAAAGTCAATTTTTTCGTTTTTCGCGTTTTTCTCGGCTCCTGGGCCTCCTACAGCAAAACGGGCCCGGATTTCTGGATCACACCGTTTTTCGGCCATATCTTTGAGAATATCATAGCTAGGACAATTTGGCTGGCGCCTTTGGATTCGTGAGACGATTTCCGATTTTTCGAGGGGTCCGGGAATTTTCTAAAGTCGATTTTTTCGTTTTTCGCGTTTTTCTCGGCTCCTGGGCCTACTAGAGTAAAACAGGCCCGGATTGGGACTCAGATCGTTTTCGCCCATATCTTTAGAAATATCATAGCTAGGACAATTTGGCTGGCGCCATTGGATTCGTGAGACGATTTCCGATCTTTCTAGGGGTCCGGGAATTTTCTAAAGTAAATTTTTTCGTTTTTCGCGTTTTTCTCGGCTCCTGGGCCTCCTACAGCAAAACGGGCCCTGATTTGGGATCACACCGTTTTTCGCCCATATCTTTGAGAATATCATAGCTAGGACAATTTGGCTGGCGCCATTGGATTCGTCAGACGATTTCCGATCGTTCTAGGGGTCCGGGAATTGTCCACAGACAATTTTTTTGTTTTTCGCGTTTATCTCGGCTCCGGGGCCTCCTAGAGCCAAACGGGCCCGGATTTGGGATCACGCCGTTTTTCGCCCATATCTTTGAGAATATCATAGCTAGGACAATTTGGCTGGCGCCTTTGGATTCGTGAGACGATTTCCGATTTTTCGAGGGGTCCGGGAATTTTCTAAAGTCGATTTTTTCGTTTTTCGCGTTTTTCTCGGCTCCTGGGCCTCCTAGAGCAAAACGGGCCCGGATTTGGGATCACACCGTTTTTCGCCCATATCTTTGAGAATATCATAGCTAGGACAATTTGGCTGGCGCCATTGGATTCGTGAGACGATTTCCGATTTTTCTAGGGGTCCGGGAATTGTCCACAGACAATTTTTTTGTTTTTCGCGTTTATCTCGGCTGCGGGCCTCCTAGAGCCGAACGGGCCCGGATTTGGGATCACGCCGTTTTTCGCCCATATCTTTGAGAATATCATAGCTAGGACAATTTGGCTGGCGCCATTGGATTCGTGAGACGATTTCCGATCTTTCTAGGGGTCCAGGAATTGTCCACAGACTATTTTTTAGTTTTTCGCGTTTATCTCGGCTCCTGGGCCTACTAGAGTAAAACAGGCCCGGATTGGGACTCAGATCGTTTTCGCCCATATCTTTAGAAATATCATAGCTAGGACAATTTGGCTGGCGCCATTGGATTCGTGAGACGATTTCCGATCTTTCTAGGGGTCCAGGAATTTTCTAAAGTAAATTTTTTCGTTTTTCGCGTTTTTCTCGGCTCCTGGGCCTCCTACAGCAAAACGGGCCCTGATTTGGGATCACACCGTTTTTCGCCCATATCTTTGAGAATATCATAGCTAGGACAATTTGGCTGGCGCCATTGGATTCGTCAGACGATTTCCGATCGTTCTAGGGGTCCAGGAATTTTCTAAAGTCAATTTTTTCGTTTTTCGCGTTTTTCTCGGCTCCTGGGCCTCCTACAGCAAAACGGGCCCGGATTTCTGGATCACACCGTTTTTCGGCCATATCTTTGAGAATATCATAGCTAGGACAATTTGGCTGGCGCCTTTGGATTCGTGAGACGATTTCCGATTTTTCGAGGGGTCCGGGAATTTTCTAAAGTCGATTTTTTCGTTTTTCGCGTTTTTCTCGGCTCCTGGGCCTCCTAGAGCCAAACGGGCCCGGATTTGGGATCACACCGTTTTTCGCCCATATCTTTGAGAATATCATAGCTAGGACAATTTGGCTGGCGCCATTGGATTCGTGAGACGATTTCCGATTTTTCTAGGGGTCCGGGAATTGTCCACAGACAATTTTTTTGTTTTTCGCGTTTATCTCGGCTCCGGGGCCTCCTAGAGCCAAACGGGCCCGGATTTGGGATCACGCCGTTTTTCGCCCATATCTTTGAGAATATCATAGCTAGGACAATTTGGATGGCGCCTTTGGATTCGTGAGACGATTTCCGATTTTTCGAGGGGTCCGGGAATTTTCTAAAGTCGATTTTTTCGTTTTTCGCGTTTTTCTCGGCTCCTGGGCCTCCTAGAGCAAAACGGGCCCGGATTGGGACTCAGATCGTTTTTCGCCCATATCTTTGGAAATATCATAGCTAGGACAATTTGGCTGGCGCCATTGGATTCGTGAGACGATTTCCGATCTTTCTAGGGGTCCAGGAATTGTCCACAGACTATTTTTTAGTTTTTCGCGTTTATCTCGGCTCCTGGGCCTCCTAGAGCAACACGGGCCCGGATTTGGGATCACACCGTTTTTCGCCCATATCTTTGAGAATATCATAGCTAGGACAATTTGGATGGCGCCTTTGGATTCGTGAGACGATTTCCGATCTTTCTAGAGGTCCAGGAATTGTCCACAGACTATTTTTTAGTTTTTCGCGTTTATCTCGGCTCCTGGGCCTACTAGAGTAAAACAGGCCCGGATTGGGACTCAGATCGTTTTCGCCCATATCTTTAGAAATATCATAGCTAGGACAATTTGGCTGGCGCCATTGGATTCGTGAGACGATTTCCGATCTTTCTAGGGGTCCGGGAATTTTCTAAAGTAAATTTTTTCGTTTTTCGCGTTTTTCTCGGCTCCTGGGCCTCCTACAGCAAAACGGGCCCTGATTTGGGATCACACCGTTTTTCGCCCATATCTTTGAGAATATCATAGCTAGGACAATTTGGCTGGCGCCATTGGATTCGTCAGACGATTTCCGATCGTTCTAGGGGTCCAGGAATTTTCTAAAGTCAATTTTTTCGTTTTTCGCGTTTTTCTCGGCTCCTGGGCCTCCTACAGCAAAACGGGCCCGGATTTCTGGATCACACCGTTTTTCGGCCATATCTTTGAGAATATCATAGCTAGGACAATTTGGCTGGCGCCTTTGGATTCGTGAGACGATTTCCGATTTTTCGAGGGGTCCGGGAATTTTCTAAAGTCGATTTTTTCGTTTTTCGCGTTTTTCTCGGCTCCTGGGCCTCCTAGAGCAAAACGGGCCCGGATTGGGACTCAGATCGTTTTTCGCCCATATCTTTGGAAATATCATAGCTAGGACAATTTGGCTGGCGCCATTGGATTCGTGAGACGATTTCCGATCTTTCTAGGGGTCCAGGAATTGTCCACAGACTATTTTTTAGTTTTTCGCGTTTATCTCGGCTCCTGGGCCTCCTAGAGCAACACGGGCCCGGATTTGGGATCACACCGTTTTTCGCCCATATCTTTGAGAATATCATAGCTAGGACAATTTGGCTGGCGCCTTTGGATTCGTGAGACGATTTCCGATTTTTCGAGAGGTCCGGGAATTTTCTAAAGTCGATTTTTTCGTTTTTCGCGTTTTTCTCGGCTCCTGGGCCTCCTACAGCAAAACGCGCCCGGATTTAGACTCAGACCGTTTTTCGCCCATATCTTTGGAAATATCATAGCTAGGACAATTTGGCTGGCGCCATTGGATTCGTGAGACGATTTCCGATTTTTCTAGGGGTCCGGGAATTGTCGACAGACTATTTTTTCGTTTTTCGCGTTTATCTCGGCTCCTGGGCCTCCTAGAGCAAAACGGGCCCGGATTTGGGATCACACCGTTTTTCGCCCATATCTTTGAGAATATCATAGCTAGGACAATTTGGCTGGCGCCATTGGATTCGTGAGACGATTTCCGATCTTTCTAGGGGTCCAGGAATTTTCTAAAGTAAATTTTTTCGTTTTTCGCGTTTTTCTCGGCTCCTGGGCCTCCTACAGCAAAACGGGCCCTGATTTGGGATCACACCGTTTTTCGCCCATATCTTTGAGAATATCATAGCTAGGACAATTTGGCTGGCGCCATTGGATTCGTGAGACGATTTCCGATTTTTCTAAAGTCGATTTTTTCCTTTTTCGCGTTTTTCTCGGCTCCTGGGCCTCCTACAGCAAAACGGGCCCTGATTTGGGATCACACCGTTTTTCGCCCATATCTTTGAGAATATCATAGCTAGGACAATTTGGCTGGCGCCATTGGATTCGTGAGACGATTTCCGATTTTTCTAGGGGTCCGGGAATTGTCCACAGACAATTTTTTTGTTTTTCGCGTTTATCTCGGCTCCGGGGCCTCCTAGAGCCAAACGGGCCCGGATTTGGGATCACGCCGTTTTTCGCCCATATCTTTGAGAATATCATAGCTAGGACAATTTGGATGGCGCCTTTGGATTCGTGAGACGATTTCCGATTTTTCGAGGGGTCCGGGAATTGTCCACAGACAATTTTTTTGTTTTTCGCGTTTATCTCGGCTCCGGGGCCTCCTAGAGCCAAACGGGCCCGGATTTGGGATCACGCCGTTTTTCGCCCATATCTTTGAGAATATCATAGCTAGGACAATTTGGCTGGCGCCTTTGGATTCGTGAGACGATTTCCGATTTTTCGAGGGGTCCGGGAATTTTCTAAAGTCGATTTTTTCGTTTTTCGCGTTTTTCTCGGCTCCTGGGCCTCATAGAGCAAAACGGGCCCGGATTTGGGATCACACCGTTTTTCGCCCATATCTTTGAGAATATCATAGCTAGGACAATTTGGCTGGCGCCATTGCATTCGTGAGACGATTTCCGATTTTTCTAGGGGTCCGGGAATTGTCCACAGACAATTTTTTTGTTTTTCGCGTTTATCTCGGCTGCGGGCCTCCTAGAGCCGAACGGGCCCGGATTTGGGATCACGCCGTTTTTCGCCCATATCTTTGAGAATATCATAGCTAGGACAATTTGGCTGGCGCCATTGGATTCGTGAGACGATTTCCGATCTTTCTAGGGGTCCAGGAATTGTCCACAGACTATTTTTTAGTTTTTCGCGTTTATCTCGGCTCCTGGGCCTACTAGAGTAAAACAGGCCCGGATTGGGACTCAGATCGTTTTCGCCCATATCTTTAGAAATATCATAGCTAGGACAATTTGGCTGGCGCCATTGGATTCGTGAGACGATTTCCGATCTTTCTAGGGGTCCAGGAATTTTCTAAAGTAAATTTTTTCGTTTTTCGCGTTTTTCTCGGCTCCTGGGCCTCCTACAGCAAAACGGGCCCTGATTTGGGATCACACCGTTTTTCGCCCATATCTTTGAGAATATCATAGCTAGGACAATTTGGCTGGCGCCATGGGATTCGTCAGACGATTTCCGATCGTTCTAGGGGTCCAGGAATTTTCTAAAGTCAATTTTTTCGTTTTTCGCGTTTTTCTCGGCTCCTGGGCCTCCTACAGCAAAACGGGCCCGGATTTCTGGATCACACAGTTTTTCGGCCATATCTTTGAGAATATCATAGCTAGGACAATTTGGCTGGCGCCATTGGATTCGTGAGACGATTTCCGATTTTTCTAGGGGTCCGGGAATTGTCCACAGACAATTTTTTTGTTTTTCGCGTTTATCTCGGCTCCGGGGCCTCCTAGAGCCAAACGGGCCCGGATTTGGGATCACGCCGTTTTTCGCCCATATCTTTGAGAAGATCATAGCTAGGACAATTTGGATGGCGCCTTTGGATTCGTGAGACGATTTCCGATTTTTCGAGGGGTCCGGGAATTTTCTAAAGTCGATTTTTTCGTTTTTCGCGTTTTTCTCGGCTCCTGGGCCTCCTAGAGCAAAACGGGCCCGGATTTGGGATCACACCGTTTTTCGCCCATATCTTTGAGAATATCATAGCTAGGACAATTTGGCTGGCGCCATTGGATTCGTGAGACGATTTCCGATTTTTCTAGGGGTCCGGGAATTGTCCACAGACAATTTTTTTGTTTTTCGCGTTTATCTCGGCTCCGGGGCCTCCTAGAGCCGAACGGGCCCGGATTTGGGATCACGCCGTTTTTCGTCCATATCTTTGAGAATATCATAGCTAGGACAATTTGGCTGGCGCCATTGGATCCGTGAGACGATTTCCGATCTTTCTAGGGGTCCAGGAATTGTCCACAGACTATTTTTTAGTTTTTCGCGTTTATCTCGGCTCCTGGGCCTACTAGAGTAAAACAGGCCCGGATTGGGACTCAGATCGTTTTCGCCCATATCTTTAGAAATATCATAGCTAGGACAATTTGGCTGGCGCCATTGGATTCGTGAGACGATTTCCGATCTTTCTAGGGGTCCAGGAATTTTCTAAAGTAAATTTTTTCGTTTTTCGCGTTTTTCTCGGCTCCTCGGCCTCCTACAGCAAAACGGGCCCTGATTTGGGATCACACCGTTTTTCGCCCATATCTTTGAGAATATCATAGCTAGGACAATTTGGCTGGCGCCATTGGATTCGTGAGACGATTTCCGATTTTTCTAGTGGTCCGGGAATTGTCCACAGACTATTTTTTTGTTTTTCGCGTTTATAACGGCTCCTGGGCCTCCTAGAGGCAAACGGGCCCGGATTGGGACTCAGATCGTTTTTCGCCCATATCTTTGGAAATATCATAGCTAGGACAATTTGGCTGGCGCCGTTGGGTTCGTGAGACGATTTCCGATCTTTCTAGGGGTCCTGGAATTTTCTAAAGTAAATTTTTTCGTTTTTCGCGTTTTTCTCGGCTCCTGGGCCTCCTAGAGCCACACGGGCCCGGATTTGGGATCACACCGTTTTTCGCCCATATCTTTGAGAATATCATAGCTAGGACAATTTGGCTGGCGCCATTGGATTCGTGAGACGATTTCCGGTTTTTCTAGGGGTCCGGGAATTGTCCACAGACAATTTTTTTGTTTTTCGCGTTTATCTCGGCTCCGGGGCCTCCTAGAGCCCAACGGGCCCGGATTTGGGATCACGCCGTTTTTCGCCCATATCTTTGAGAATATCATAGCTAGGACAATTTGGCTGGCGCCTTTGGATTCGTGAGACGATTTCCGATTTTTCGAGGGGTCCGGGAATTTTCTAAAGTCGATTTTTTCGTTTTTCGCGTTTTTCTCGGCTCCTGGGCCTCCTAGAGCCAAACGGGCCCTGATTTGGGATCACAGCGTTTTTCGCCCATATCTTTGAGAATATCATAGCTAGGACAATTTGGCTGGCGCCATTGGATTCGTGAGACGATTTCCGATTTTTCTAAAGTCGATTTTTTCGTTTTTCGCGTTTTTCTCGGCTCCTGGGCCTCCTACAGCAAAACGCGCCCGGATTTAGACTCAGACCGTTTTTCGCCCATATCTTTGGAAATATCATAGCTAGGACAATTTGGCTGGCGCCATTGGATTCGTGAGACGATTTCCGATCGTTCTAGGGGTCCAGGAATTTTCTAAAGTCGATTTTTTCGTTTTTCGCGTTTTTCTCGGCTCCTGGGCCTCCTAGAGCCAAACGGGCCCGGATTTGGGATCACACCGTTTTTCGCCCATATCTTTGAGAATATCATAGCTAGGACAATTTGGCTGGCGCCATTGGATTCGTGAGACGATTTCCGATTTTTCTAGGGGTCCGGGAATTGTCCACAGACAATTTTTTTGTTTTTCGCGTTTATCTCGGCTCCGGGGCCTCCTAGAGCCAAACGGGCCCGGATTTGGGATCACGCCGTTTTTCGCCCATATCTTTGAGAACATCATAGCTAGGACAATTTGGCTGGCGCCTTTGGATTCGTGAGACGATTTCCGATTTTTCGAGGGGTCCGGGAATTTTCTAAAGTCGATTTTTCCGTTTTTCGCGTTTTTCTCGGCTCCTGGGCCTCCTAGAGCAAAACGGGCCCTGATTTGGGATCACACCGTTTTTCGCCCATATCTTTGAGAATATCATAGCTAGGACAATTTGGCTGGCGCCATTGGATTCGTGAGACGATTTCCGATCTTTCTAGGGGTCCAGGAATTGTCCACAGACTATTTTTTAGTTTTTCGCGTTTATCTCGGCTCCTGGGCCTACTAGAGTAAAACAGGCCCGGATTGGGACTCAGATCGTTTTTCGCCCATATCTTTGGAAATATCATAGCTAGGACAATTTGGCTGGCGCCATTGGATTCGTGAGACGATTTCCGATCTTTCTAGGGGTCCAGGAATTTTCTAAAGTAAATTTTTTCGTTTTTCGCGTTTTTCTCGGCTCCTCGGCCTCCTACAGCAAAACGGGCCCTGATTTGGGATCACACCGTTTTTCGCCCATATCTTTGAGAATATCATAGCTAGGACAATTTGGCTGGCGCCATTGGATTCGTTAGACGATTTCCGAATTTTCTAGTGGTCCGGGGATTGTCCACAGACTATTTTTTAGTTTTTCGCGTTTATCTCGGCTCCTGGGCCTACTA
Organism: Diachasmimorpha longicaudata; assembly: GCF_034640455.1. Lineage (NCBI taxonomy): Eukaryota > Metazoa > Arthropoda > Insecta > Hymenoptera > Braconidae > Diachasmimorpha > Diachasmimorpha longicaudata. The sequence continues at coordinate 193,786 of NW_026973903.1, read as the reverse complement.
GAGTAAAACAGGCCCGGATTGGGACTCAGATCGTTTTCGCCCATATCTTTAGAAATATCATAGCTAGGACAATTTGGCTGGCGCCATTGGATTCGTGAGACGATTTCCGATCTTTCTAGGGGTCCAGGAATTTTCTAAAGTAAATTTTTTCGTTTTTCGCGTTTTTCTCGGCTCCTGGGCCTCCTACAGCAAAACGGGCCCTGATTTGGGATCACACCGTTTTTCGCCCATATCTTTGAGAATATCATAGCTAGGACAATTTGGCTGGCGCCATTGGATTCGTCAGACGATTTCCGATCGTTCTAGGGGTCCAGGAATTTTCTAAAGTCAATTTTTTCGTTTTTCGCGTTTTTCTCGGCTCCTGGGCCTCCTACAGCAAAACGGGCCCGGATTTCTGGATCACACCGTTTTTCGGCCATATCTTTGAGAATATCATAGCTAGGACAATTTGGCTGGCGCCTTTGGATTCGTGAGACGATTTCCGATTTTTCGAGGGGTCCGGGAATTTTCTAAAGTCGATTTTTTCGTTTTTCGCGTTTTTCTCGGCTCCTGGGCCTCCTAGAGCCAAACGGGCCCGGATTTGGGATCACACCGTTTTTCGCCCATATCTTTGAGAATATCATAGCTAGGACAATTTGGCTGGCGCCATTGGATTCGTCAGACGATTTCCGATCGTTCTAGGGGTCCAGGAATTTTCTAAAGTCAATTTTTTCGTTTTTCGCGTTTTTCTCGGCTCCTGGGCCTCCTACAGCAAAACGGGCCCGGATTTCTGGATCACACCGTTTTTCGGCCATATCTTTGAGAATATCATAGCTAGGACAATTTGGCTGGCGCCATTGGATTCGTGAGACGATTTCCGATTTTTCTAGGGGTCCGGGAATTGTCCACAGACAATTTTTTTGTTTTTCGCGTTTATCTCGGCTGCGGGCCTCCTAGAGCCGAACGGGCCCGGATTTGGGATCACGCCGTTTTTCGCCCATATCTTTGAGAATATCATAGCTAGGACAATTTGGCTGGCGCCATTGGATTCGTGAGACGATTTCCGATCTTTCTAGGGGTCCAGGAATTGTCCACAGACTATTTTTTAGTTTTTCGCGTTTATCTCGGCTCCTGGGCCTACTAGAGTAAAACAGGCCCGGATTGGGACTCAGATCGTTTTCGCCCATATCTTTAGAAATATCATAGCTAGGACAATTTGGCTGGCGCCATTGGATTCGTGAGACGATTTCCGATCTTTCTAGGGGTCCAGGAATTTTCTAAAGTAAATTTTTTCGTTTTTCGCGTTTTTCTCGGCTCCTGGGCCTCCTACAGCAAAACGGGCCCTGATTTGGCATCACACCGTTTTTCGCCCATATCTTTGAGAATATCATAGCTAGGACAATTTGGCTGGCGCCATTGGATTCGTCAGACGATTTCCGATCGTTCTAGGGGTCCAGGAATTTTCTAAAGTCAATTTTTTCGTTTTTCGCGTTTTTCTCGGCTCCTGGGCCTCCTACAGCAAAACGGGCCCGGATTTCTGGATCACACCGTTTATCGGCCATATCTTTGAGAATATCATAGCTAGGACAATTTGGCTGGCGCCATTGGATTCGTGAGACGATTTCCGATTTTTCTAGGGGTCCGGGAATTGTCCACAGACAATTTTTTTGTTTTTCGCGTTTATCTCGGCTCCGGGGCCTCCTAGAGCCAAACGGGCCCGGATTTGGGATCACGCCGTTTTTCGCCCATATCTTTGAGAAGATCATAGCTAGGACAATTTGGATGGCGCCTTTGGATTCGTGAGACGATTTCCGATTTTTCGAGGGGTCCGGGAATTTTCTAAAGTCGATTTTTTCGTTTTTCGCGTTTTTCTCGGCTCCTGGGCCTCCTAGAGCAAAACGGGCCCGGATTTGGGATCACACCGTTTTTCGCCCATATCTTTGAGAATATCATAGCTAGGACAATTTGGCTGGCGCCATTGGATTCGTGAGACGATTTCCGATTTTTCTAGGGGTCCGGGAATTGTCCACAGACAATTTTTTTGTTTTTCGCGTTTATCTCGGCTCCGGGGCCTCCTAGAGCCGAACGGGCCCGGATTTGGGATCACGCCGTTTTTCGCCCATATCTTTGAGAATATCATAGCTAGGACAATTTGGCTGGCGCCATTGGATTCGTGAGACGATTTCCGATCTTTCTAGGGGTCCAGGAATTGTCCACAGACTATTTTTTAGTTTTTCGCGTTTATCTCGGCTCCTGGGCCTACTAGAGTAAAACAGGCCCGGATTGGGACTCAGATCGTTTTCGCCCATATCTTTAGAAATATCATAGCTAGGACAATTTGGCTGGCGCCATTGGATTCGTGAGACGATTTCCGATCTTTCTAGGGGTCCAGGAATTTTCTAAAGTAAATTTTTTCGTTTTTCGCGTTTTTCTCGGCTCCTCGGCCTCCTAGAGCAAAACGGGCCCGGATTTGGGATCACACCGTTTTTCGCCCATATCTTTGAGAATATCATAGCTAGGACAATTTGGCTGGCGCCATTGGATTCGTGAGACGATTTCCGATTTTTCTAGGGGTCCGGGAATTGTCCACAGACAATTTTTTTGTTTTTCGCGTTTATCTCGGCTCCGGGGCCTCCTAGAGCCGAACGGGCCCGGATTTGGGATCACGCCGTTTTTCGCCCATATCTTTGAGAATATCATAGCTAGGACAATTTGGCTGGCGCCATTGGATTCGTGAGACGATTTCCGATCTTTCTAGGGGTCCAGGAATTGTCCACAGACTATTTTTTAGTTTTTCGCGTTTATCTCGGCTCCTGGGCCTACTAGAGTAAAACAGGCCCGGATTGGGACTCAGATCGTTTTCGCCCATATCTTTAGAAATATCATAGCTAGGACAATTTGGCTGGCGCCATTGGATTCGTGAGACGATTTCCGATCTTTCTAGGGGTCCAGGAATTTTCTAAAGTAAATTTTTTCGTTTTTCGCGTTTTTCTCGGCTCCTCGGCCTCCTACAGCAAAACGGGCCCTGATTTGGGATCACACCGTTTTTCGCCCATATCTTTGAGAATATCATAGCTAGGACAATTTGGCTGGCGCCATTGGATTCGTGAGACGATTTCCGATTTTTCTAGTGGTCCGGGAATTGTCCACAGACTATTTTTTTGTTTTTCGCGTTTATAACGGCTCCTGGGCCTCCTAGAGGCAAACGGGCCCGGATTGGGACTCAGATCGTTTTTCGCCCATATCTTTGGAAATATCATAGCTAGGACAATTTGGCTGGCGCCATTGGGTTCGTGAGACGATTTCCGATCTTTCTAGGGGTCCTGGAATTTTCTAAAGTAAATTTTTTCGTTTTTCGCGTTTTTCTCGGCTCCTGGGCCTCCTAGAGCCACACGGGCCCGGATTTGGGATCACACCGTTTTTCGCCCATATCTTTGAGAATATCATAGCTAGGACAATTTGGCTGGCGCCATTGGATTCGTGAGACGATTTCCGGTTTTTCTAGGGGTCCGGGAATTGTCCACAGACAATTTTTTTGTTTTTCGCGTTTATCTCGGCTCCGGGGCCTCCTAGAGCCAAACGGGCCCGGATTTGGGATCACGCCGTTTTTCGCCCATATCTTTGAGAATATCATAGCTAGGACAATTTGGCTGGCGCCTTTGGATTCGTGAGACGATTTCCGATTTTTCGAGGGGTCCGGGAATTTTCTAAAGTCGATTTTTTCGTTTTTCGCGTTTTTCTCGGCTCCTGGGCCTCCTAGAGCCAAACGGGCCCTGATTTGGGATCACAGCGTTTTTCGCCCATATCTTTGAGAATATCATAGCTAGGACAATTTGGCTGGCGCCATTGGATTCGTGAGACGATTTCCGATCTTTCTAGGGGTCCAGGAATTTTCTAAAGTAAATTTTTTCGTTTTTCGCGTTTTTCTCGGCTCCTGGGCCTCCTACAGCAAAACGGGCCCTGATTTGGGATCACACCGTTTTTCGCCCATATCTTTGAGAATATCATAGCTAGGACAATTTGGCTGGCGCCATTGGATTCGTGAGACGATTTCCGATTTTTCTAAAGTCGATTTTTTCGTTTTTCGCGTTTTTCTCGGCTCCTGGGCCTCCTACAGCAAAACGCGCCCGGATTTAGACTCAGACCGTTTTTCGCCCATATCTTTGGAAATATCATAGCTAGGACAATTTGGATGGCGCCATTGGATTCGTGAGACGATTTCCGATCGTTCTAGGGGTCCAGGAATTTTCTAAAGTCGATTTTTTCGTTTTTCGCGTTTTTCTCGGCTCCTGGGCCTCCTAGAGCCAAACGGGCCCGGATTTGGGATCACACCGTTTTTCGCCCATATCTTTGAGAATATCATAGCTAGGACAATTTGGCTGGCGCCATTGGATTCGTGAGACGATTTCCGATTTTTCTAGGGGTCCGGGAATTGTCCACAGACAATTTTTTTGTTTTTCGCGTTTATCGCGGCTCCGGGGCCTCCTAGAGCCAAACGGGCCCGGATTTGGGATCACGCCGTTTTTCGCCCATATCTTTGAGAATATCATAGCTAGGACAATTTGGCTGGCGCCATTGGATTCGTGAGACGATTTCCGATCTTTCTAGGGGTCCAGGAATTGTCCACAGACTATTTTTTAGTTTTTCGCGTTTATCTCGGCTCCTGGGCCTACTTGAGTAAAACAGGCCCGGATTGGGACTCAGATCGTTTTCGCCCATATCTTTAGAAATATCATAGCTAGGACAATTTGGCTGGCGCCATTGGATTCGTGAGACGATTTCCGATCTTTCTAGGGGTCCAGGAATTTTCTAAAGTAAATTTTTTCGTTTTTCGCGTTTTTCTCGGCTCCTCGGCCTCCTACAGCAAAACGGGCCCTGATTTGGGATCACACCGTTTTTCGCCCATATCTTTGAGAATATCATAGCTAGGACAATTTGGCTGGCGCCATTGGATTCGTGAGACGATTTCCGATTTTTCTAGTGGTCCGGGAATTGTCCACAGACTATTTTTTTGTTTTTCGCGTTTATAACGGCTCCTGGGCCTCCTAGAGCCAAACGGGCCCGGATTGGGACTCAGATCGTTTTTCGCCCATATCTTTGGAAATATCATAGCTAGGACAATTTGGCTGGCGCCATTGGGTTCGTGAGACGATTTCCGATCTTTCTAGGGGTCCAGGAATTTTCTAAAGTAAATTTTTCGTTTTTCGCGTTTTTCTCGGCTCCTGGGCCTCCTACAGCAAAACGGGCCCTGATTTGGGATCACACCGTTTTTCGCCCATATCTTTGAGAATATCATAGCTAGGACAATTTGGCTGGCGCCATTGGATTCGTGAGACGATTTCCGATTTTTCTAAAGTCGATTTTTTCGTTTTTCGCGTTTTTCTCGGCTCCTGGGCCTCCTAGAGCCACACGGGCCCGGATTTGGGATCACACCGTTTTTCGCCCATATCTTTGAGAATATCATAGCTAGGACAATTTGGCTGGCGCCATTGGATTCGTGAGACGATTTCCGGTTTTTCTAGGGGTCCGGGAATTGTCCACAGACAATTTTTTTGTTTTTCGCGTTTATCTCGGCTCCGGGGCCTCCTAGAGCCAAACGGGCCCGGATTTGGGAACACGCCGTTTTTCGCCCATATCTTTGAGAATATCATAGCTAGGACAATTTGGCTGGCGCCATTGGATTCGTGAGACGATTTCCGGTTTTTCTAGGGGTCCAGGAATTGTCCACAGACTATTTTTTAGTTTTTCGCGTTTATCTCGGCTCCTGGGCCTCCTACAGCAAAACGCGCCCGGATTTAGACTCAGACCGTTTTTCGCCCATATCTTTGGAAATATCATAGCTAGGACAATTTGGCTGGCGCCATTGGATTCGTGAGACGATTTCCGATCTTTCTAGGGGTCCAGGAATTGTCCACAGACTATTTTTTAGTTTTTCGCGTTTATCTCGGCTCCTGGGCCTACTAGAGTAAAACAGGCCCGGATTGGGACTCAGATCGTTTTTCGCCCATATCTTTGGAAATATCATAGCTAGGCCAATTTGGCTGGCGCCATTGGATTCGTGAGACGATTTCCGATCTTTCTAGGGGTCCAGGAATTTTCTAAAGTAAATTTTTTCGTTTTTCGCGTTTTTCTCGGCTCCTCGGCCTCCTACAGCAAAACGGGCCCTGATTTGGGATCACACCGTTTTTCGCCCATATCTTTGAGAATATCATAGCTAGGACAATTTGGCTGGCGCCATTGGATTCGTGAGACGATTTCCGATCTTTCTAGTGGTCCGGGAATTGTCCACAGACTATTTTTTTGTTTTTCCCGTTTATAACGGCTCCTGGGCCTCCTAGAGCCAAACGGGCCCGGATTGGGACTCAGATCGTTTTTCGCCCATATCTTTGGAAATATCATAGCTAGGACAATTTGGCTGGCGCCATTGGGTTCGTGAGACGATTTCCGATCTTTCTAGGGGTCCAGGAATTTTCTAAAGTCAATTTTTTCGTTTTTCGCGTTTTTCTCGGCTCCTGGGCCTCCTACAGCAAAACGGGCTCGGATTTCTGGATCACACCGTTTTTCGGCCATATCTTTGAGAATATCATAGCTAGGACAATTTGGCTGGCGCCTTTGGATTCGTGAGACGATTTCCGATTTTTCGAGGGGTCCGGGAATTTTCTAAAGTCGATTTTTTCGTTTTTCGCGTTTTTCTCGGCTCCTGGGCCTCCTAGAGCCAAACGGGCCCGGATTTGGGATCACGCCGTTTTTCGCCCATATCTTTGAGAATATCATAGCTAGGACAATTTGGCTGGCGCCATTGGATTCGTGAGACGATTTCCGATTTTTCCAGGGGTCCGGGAATTGTCCACAGACAATTTTTTTGTTTTTCGCGTTTATCTCGGCTCCGGGGCCTCCTAGAGCCAAACGGACCCGGATTTGGGATCACGCCGTTTTTCGCCCATATCTTTGAGAATATCATAACTAGGACAATTTGGCTGGCGCCATTGGATTCGTGAGACGATTTCCGATTTTTCTAGGGGTCCGGGAATTGTCCACAGACAATTTTTTTGTTTTTCGCGTTTATCTCGGCTGCGGGCCTCCTAGAGCCGAACGGGCCCGGATTTGGGATCACGCCGTTTTTCGCCCATATCTTTGAGAATATCATAGCTAGGACAATTTGGCTGGCGCCATTGGATTCGTGAGACGATTTCCGATCTTTCTAGGGGTCCAGGAATTGTCCACAGACTATTTTTTAGTTTTTCGCGTTTATCTCGGCTCCTGGGCCTACTAGAGTAAAACAGGCCCGGATTGGGACTCAGATCGTTTTCGCCCATATCTTTAGAAATATCATAGCTAGGACAATTTGGCTGGCGCCATTGGATTCGTGAGACGATTTCCGATCTTTCTAGGGGTCCAGGAATTTTCTAAAGTAAATTTTTTCGTTTTTCGCGTGTTTCTCGGCTCCTGGGCCTCCTACAGCAAAACGGGCCCTGATTTGGGATCACACCGTTTTTCGCCCATATCTTTGAGAATATCATAGCTAGGACAATTTGGCTGGCGCCATTGGATTCGTGAGACGATTTCCGATTTTTCTAGTGGTCCGGGAATTGTCCACAGACTATTTTTTTGTTTTTCGCGTTTATAACGGCTCCTGGGCCTCCTAGAGGCAAACGGGCCCGGATTGGGACTCAGATCGTTTTTCGCCCATATCTTTGGAAATATCATAGCTAGGACAATTTGGCTGGCGCCATTGGGTTCGTGAGACGATTTCCGATCTTTCTAGGGGTCCTGGAATTTTCTAAAGTAAATTTTTTCGTTTTTCGCGTTTTTCTCGGCTCCTGGGCCTCCTAGAGCCACACGGGCCCGGATTTGGGATCACACCGTTTTTCGCCCATATCTTTGAGAATATCATAGCTAGGACAATTTGGCTGGCGCCATTGGATTCGTGAGACGATTTCCGGTTTTTCTAGGGGTCCGGGAATTGTCCACAGACAATTTTTTTGTTTTTCGCGTTTATCTCGGCTCCGGGGCCTCCTAGAGCCAAACGGGCCCGGATTTGGGATCACGCCGTTTTTCGCCCATATCTTTGAGAATATCATAGCTAGGACAATTTGGCTGGCGCCTTTGGATTCGTGAGACGATTTCCGATTTTTCGAGGGGTCCGGGAATTTTCTAAAGTCGATTTTTTCGTTTTTCGCGTTTTTCTCGGCTCCTGGGCCTCCTAGAGCCAAACGGGCCCTGATTTGGGATCACAGCGTTTTTCGCCCATATCTTTGAGAATATCATAGATAGGACAATTTGGCTGGCGCCATTGGATTCGTGAGACGATTTCCGATCTTTCTAGGGGTCCAGGAATTTTCTAAAGTAAATTTTTTCGTTTTTCGCGTTTTTCTCGGCTCCTGGGCCTCCTACAGCAAAACGGGCCCTGATTTGGGATCACACCGTTTTTCGCCCATATCTTTGAGAATATCATAGCTAGGACAATTTGGCTGGCGCCATTGGATTCGTGAGACGATTTCCGATTTTTCTAAAGTCGATTTTTTCGTTTTTCGCGTTTTTCTCGGCTCCTGGGCCTCCTACAGCAAAACGCGCCCGGATTTAGACTCAGACCGTTTTTCGCCCATATCTTTGGAAATATCATAGCTAGGACAATTTGGCTGGCGCCATTGGATTCGTGAGACGATTTCCGATCGTTCTAGGGGTCCAGGAATTTTCTAAAGTCGATTTTTTCGTTTTTCGCGTTTTTCTCGGCTCCTGGGCCTCCTAGAGCCAAACGGGCCCGGATTTGGGATCACACCGTTTTTCGCCCATATCTTTGAGAATATCATAGCTAGGACAATTTGGCTGGCGCCATTGGATTCGTGAGACGATTTCCGATTTTTCTAGGGGTCCGGGAATTGTCCACAGACAATTTTTTTGTTTTTCGCGTTTATCTCGGCTCCGGGGCCTCCTAGAGCCAAACGGGCCCGGATTTGGGATCACGCCGTTTTTCGCCCATATCTTTGAGAATATCATAGCTAGGACAATTTGGCTGGCGCCATTGGATTCGTGAGACGATTTCCGATCTTTCTAGGGGTCCAGGAATTGTCCACAGACTATTTTTTTGTTTTTCGCGTTTATAACGGCTCCTGGGCCTCCTAGAGCCAAACGGGCCCGGATTGGGACTCAGATCGTTTTTCGCCCATATCTTTGGAAATATCATAGCTAGGACAATTTGGCTGGCGCCATTGGGTTCGTGAGACGATTTCCGATCTTTCTAGGGGTCCAGGAATTTTCTAAAGTAAATTTTTCGTTTTTCGCGTTTTTCTCGGCTCCTGGGCCTCCTACAGCAAAACGGGCCCTGATTTGGGATCACACCGTTTTTCGCCCATATCTTTGAGAATATCATAGCTAGGACAATTTGGCTGGCGCCATTGGATTCGTGAGACGATTTCCGATTTTTCTAAAGTCGATTTTTTCGTTTTTCGCGTTTTTCTCGGCTCCTGGGCCTCCTAGAGCCACACGGGCCCGGATTTGGGATCACACCGTTTTTCGCCCATATCTTTGAGAATATCATAGCTAGGACAATTTGGCCGGCGCCATTGGATTCGTGAGACGATTTCCGGTTTTTCTAGGGGTCCGGGAATTGTCCACAGACAATTTTTTTGTTTTTCGCGTTTATCTCGGCTCCGGGGCCTCCTAGAGCCAAACGGGCCCGGATTTGGGAACACGCCGTTTTTCGCCCATATCTTTGAGAATATCATAGCTAGGACAATTTGGCTGGCGCCTTTGGATTCGTGAGACGATTTCCGATTTTTCGAGGGGTCCGGGAATTTTCTAAAGTCGATTTTTTCGTTTTTCGCGTTTTTCTCGGCTCCTGGGCCTCCTAGAGCCAAACGGGCCCTGATTTGGGATCACAGCGTTTTTCGCCCATATCTTTGAGAATATCATAGCTAGGACAATTTGGCTGGCGCCATTGGATTCGTGAGACGATTTCCGATCTTTCTAGGGGTCCAGGAATTTTCTAAAGTAAATTTTTTCGTTTTTCGCGTTTTTCTCGGCTCCTGGGCCTCCTACAGCAAAACGGGCCCTGATTTGGGATCACACCGTTTTTCGCCCATATCTTTGAGAATATCATAGCTAGGACAATTTGGCTGGCGCCATTGGATTCGTGAGACGATTTCCGATTTTTCTAAAGTCGATTTTTTCGTTTTTCGCGTTTTTCTCGGCTCCTGGGCCTCCTACAGCAAAACGCGCCCGGATTTAGACTCAGACCGTTTTTCGCCCATATCTTTGGAAATATCATAGCTAGGACAATTTGGCTGGCGCCATTGGATTCGTGACACGATTTCCGATCTTTCTAGGGGTCCAGGAATTGTCCACAGACTATTTTTTAGTTTTTCGCGTTTATCTCGGCTCCTGGGCCTCCTACAGCAAAACGCGCCCGGATTTAGACTCAGACCGTTTTTCGCCCATATCTTTGGAAATATCATAGCTAGGACAATTTGGCTGGCGCCATTGGATTCGTGAGACGATTTCCGATCTTTCTAGGGGTCCAGGAATTGTCCACAGACTATTTTTTAGTTTTTCGCGTTTATCTCGGCTCCTGGGCCTACTAGAGTAAAACAGGCCCGGATTGGGACTCAGATCGTTTTTCGCCCATATCTTTGGAAATATCATAGCTAGGCCAATTTGGCTGGCGCCATTGGATTCGTGAGACGATTTCCGATCTTTCTAGGGGTCCAGGAATTTTCTAAAGTAAATTTTTTCGTTTTTCGCGTTTTTCTCGGCTCCTCGGCCTCCTACAGCAAAACGGGCCCTGATTTGGGATCACACCGTTTTTCGCCCATATCTTTGAGAATATCATAGCTAGGACAATTTGGCTGGCGCCATTGGATTCGTGAGACGATTTCCGATCTTTCTAGTGGTCCGGGAATTGTCCACAGACTATTTTTTTGTTTTTCCCGTTTATAACGGCTCCTGGGCCTCCTAGAGCCAAACGGGCCCGGATTGGGACTCAGATCGTTTTTCGCCCATATCTTTGGAAATATCATAGCTAGGACAATTTGGCTGGCGCCATTGGGTTCGTGAGACGATTTCCGATCTTTCTAGGGGTCCAGGAATTTTCTAAAGTCAATTTTTTCGTTTTTCGCGTTTTTCTCGGCTCCTGGGCCTCCTACAGCAAAACGGGCCCGGATTTCTGGATCACACCGTTTTTCGGCCATATCTTTGAGAATATCATAGCTAGGACAATTTGGCTGGCGCCTTTGGATTCGTGAGACGATTTCCGATTTTTCGAGGGGTCCGGGAATTTTCTAAAGTCGATTTTTTCGTTTTTCGCGTTTTTCTCGGCTCCTGGGCCTCCTAGAGCCAAACGGGCCCGGATTTGGGATCACACCGTTTTTCGCCCATATCTTTGAGAATATCATAGCTAGGACAATTTGGCTGGCGCCATTGGATTCGTGAGACGATTTCCGATTTTTCCAGGGGTCCGGGAATTGTCCACAGACAATTTTTTTGTTTTTCGCGTTTATCTCGGCTCCGGGGCCTCCTAGAGCCAAACGGACCCGGATTTGGGATCACGCCGTTTTTCGCCCATATCTTTGAGAATATCATAACTAGGACAATTTGGCTGGCGCCATTGGATTCGTGAGACGATTTCCGATTTTTCTAGGGGTCCGGGAATTGTCCACAGACAATTTTTTTGTTTTTCGCGTTTATCTCGGCTGCGGGCCTCCTAGAGCCGAACGGGCCCGGATTTGGGATCACGCCGTTTTTCGCCCATATCTTTGAGAATATCATAGCTAGGACAATTTGGCTGGCGCCATTGGATTCGTGAGACGATTTCCGATCTTTCTAGGGGTCCAGGAATTTTCTAAAGTAAATTTTTTCGTTTTTCGCGTTTTTCTCGGCTCCTGGGCCTCCTACAGCAAAACGGGCCCTGATTTGGGATCACACCGTTTTTCGCCCATATCTTTGAGAATATCATAGCTAGGACAATTTGGCTGGCGCCATTGGATTCGTGAGACGATTTCCGATTTTTCTAAAGTCGATTTTTTCGTTTTTCGCGTTTTTCTCGGCTCCTGGGCCTCCTACAGCAAAACGCGCCCGGATTTAGACTCAGACCGTTTTTCGCCCATATCTTTGGAAATATCATAGCTAGGACAATTTGGCTGGCGCCATTGGATTCGTGAGACGATTTCCGATCGTTCTAGGGGTCCAGGAATTTTCTAAAGTCGATTTTTTCGTTTTTCGCGTTTTTCTCGGCTCCTGGGCCTCCTAGAGCCAAACGGGCCCGGATTTGGGATCACACCGTTTTTCGCCCATATCTTTGAGAATATCATAGCTAGGACAATTTGGCTGGCGCCATTGGATTCGTGAGACGATTTCCGATTTTTCTAGGGGTCCGGGAATTGTCCACAGACAATTTTTTTGTTTTTCGCGTTTATCTCGGCTCCGGGGCCTCCTAGAGCCAAACGGGCCCGGATTTGGGATCACGCCGTTTTTCGCCCATATCTTTGAGAATATCATAGCTAGGACAATTTGGCTGGCGCCATTGGATTCGTGAGACGATTTCCGATCTTTCTAGGGGTCCAGGAATTGTCCACAGACTATTTTTTTGTTTTTCGCGTTTATAACGGCTCCTGGGCCTCCTAGAGCCAAACGGGCCCGGATTGGGACTCAGATCGTTTTTCGCCCATATCTTTGGAAATATCATAGCTAGGACAATTTGGCTGGCGCCATTGGGTTCGTGAGACGATTTCCGATCTTTCTAGGGGTCCAGGAATTTTCTAAAGTATATTTTTCGTTTTTCGCGTTTTTCTCGGCTCCTGGGCCTCCTACAGCAAAACGGGCCCTGATTTGGGATCACACCGTTTTTCGCCCATATCTTTGAGAATATCATAGCTAGGACAATTTGGCTGGCGCCATTGGATTCGTGAGACGATTTCCGATTTTTCTAAAGTCGATTTTTTCGTTTTTCGCGTTTTTCTCGGCTCCTGGGCCTCCTAGAGCCACACGGGCCCGGATTTGGGATCACACCGTTTTTCGCCCATATCTTTGAGAATATCATAGCTAGGACAATTTGGCTGGCGCCATTGGATTCGTGACACGATTTCCGATCTTTCTAGGGGTCCAGGAATTGTCCACAGACTATTTTTTAGTTTTTCGCGTTTATCTCGGCTCCTGGGCCTCCTACAGCAAAACGCGCCCGGATTTAGACTCAGACCGTTTTTCGCCCATATCTTTGGAAATATCATAGCTAGGACAATTTGGCTGGCGCCATTGGATTCGTGAGACGATTTCCGATCTTTCTAGGGGTCCAGGAATTGTCCACAGACTATTTTTTAGTTTTTCGCGTTTATCTCGGCTCCTGGGCCTACTAGAGTAAAACAGGCCCGGATTGGGACTCAGATCGTTTTTCGCCCATATCTTTGGAAATATCATAGCTAGGCCAATTTGGCTGGCGCCATTGGATTCGTGAGACGATTTCCGATCTTTCTAGGGGTCCAGGAATTTTCTAAAGTAAATTTTTTCGTTTTTCGCGTTTTTCTCGGCTCCTCGGCCTCCTACAGCAAAACGGGCCCTGATTTGGGATCACACCGTTTTTCGCCCATATCTTTGAGAATATCATAGCTAGGACAATTTGGCTGGCGCCATTGGATTCGTGAGACGATTTCCGATCTTTCTAGTGGTCCGGGAATTGTCCACAGACTATTTTTTTGTTTTTCCCGTTTATAACGGCTCCTGGGCCTCCTAGAGCCAAACGGGCCCGGATTGGGACTCAGATCGTTTTTCGCCCATATCTTTGGAAATATCATAGCTAGGACAATTTGGCTGGCGCCATTGGGTTCGTGAGACGATTTCCGATCTTTCTAGGGGTCCAGGAATTTTCTAAAGTCAATTTTTTCGTTTTTCGCGTTTTTCTCGGCTCCTGGGCCTCCTACAGCAAAACGGGCCCGGATTTCTGGATCACACCGTTTTTCGGCCATATCTTTGAGAATATCATAGCTAGGACAATTTGGCTGGCGCCTTTGGATTCGTGAGACGATTTCCGATTTTTCGAGGGGTCCGGGAATTTTCTAAAGTCGATTTTTTCGTTTTTCGCGTTTTTCTCGGCTCCTGGGCCTCCTAGAGCCAAACGGGCCCGGATTTGGGATCACACCGTTTTTCGCCCATATCTTTGAGAATATCATAGCTAGGACAATTTGGCTGGCGCCATTGGATTCGTGAGACGATTTCCGATTTTTCCAGGGGTCCGGGAATTGTCCACAGACAATTTTTTTGTTTTTCGCGTTTATCTCGGCTCCGGGGCCTCCTAGAGCCAAACGGACCCGGATTTGGGATCACGCCGTTTTTCGCCCATATCTTTGAGAATATCATAACTAGGACAATTTGGCTGGCGCCATTGGATTCGTGAGACGATTTCCGATTTTTCTAGGGGTCCGGGAATTGTCCACAGACAATTTTTTTGTTTTTCGCGTTTATCTCGGCTGCGGGCCTCCTAGAGCCGAACGGGCCCGGATTTGGGATCACGCCGTTTTTCGCCCATATCTTTGAGAATATCATAGCTAGGACAATTTGGCTGGCGCCATTGGATTCGTGAGACGATTTCCGATCTTTCTAGGGGTCCAGGAATTGTCCACAGACTATTTTTTAGTTTTTCGCGTTTATCTCGGCTCCTGGGCCTACTAGAGTAAAACAGGCCCGGATTGGGACTCAGATCGTTTTCGCCCATATCTTTAGAAATATCATAGCTAGGACAATTTGGCTGGCGCCATTGGATTCGTGAGACGATTTCCGATCTTTCTAGGGGTCCAGGAATTTTCTAAAGTAAATTTTTTCGTTTTTCGCGTTTTTCTCGGCTCCTCGGCCTCCTACAGCAAAACGGGCCCTGATTTGGGATCACACCGTTTTTCGCCCATATCTTTGAGAATATCATAGCTAGGACAATTTGGCTGGCGCCATTGGATTCGTCAGACGATTTCCGATCGTTCCAGGGGTCCAGGAATTTTCTAAAGTCAATTTTTTCGTTTTTCGCGTTTTTCTCGGCTCCTGGGCCTCCTACAGCAAAACGGGCCCGGATTTCTGGATCACACCGTTTTTCGGCCATATCTTTGAGAATATCATAGCTAGGACAATTTGGCTGGTGCCTTTGGATTCGTGAGACGATTTCCGATTTTTCGAGGGGTCCGGGAATTTTCTAAAGTCGATTTTTTCGTTTTTCGCGTTTTTCTCGGCTCCTGGGCCTCCTAGAGCCAAACGGGCCCGGATTTGGGATCACACCGTTTTTCGCCCATATCTTTGAGAATATCATAGCTAGGACAATTTGGCTGGCGCCATTGGATTCGTGAGACGATTTCCGATTTTTCTAGGGGTCCGGGAATTGTCTACAGACAATTTTTTTGTTTTTCGCGTTTATCTCGGCTCCGGGGCCTCCTAGAGCCAAACGGGCCCGGATTTGGGATCACGCCGTTTTTCGCCCATATCTTTGAGAATATCATAGCTAGGACAATTTGGCTGGCGCCTTTGGATTCGTGAGACGATTTCCGATTTTTCGAGGGGTCCGGGAATTTTCTAAAGTCGATTTTTTCGTTTTTCGCGTTTTTCTCGGCTCCTGGGCCTCCTAGAGCAAAACGGGCCCGGATTTGGGATCACACCGTTTTTCGCCCATATCTTTGAGAATATCATAGCTAGGACAATTTGGCTGGCGCCATTGGATTCGTGAGACGATTTCCGATTTTTCTAGGGGTCCGGGAATTGTCCACAGACAATTTTTTTGTTTTTCGCGTTTATCTCGGCTCCGGGGCCTCCTAGAGCCGAACGGGCCCGGATTTGGGATCACGCCGTTTTTCGCCCATATCTTTGAGAATATCATAGCTAGGACAATTTGGCTGGCGCCATTGGATTCGTGAGACGATTTCCGATCTTTCTAGGGGTCCAGGAATTGTCCACAGACTATTTTTTAGTTTTTCGCGTTTATCTCGGCTCCTGGGCCTACTAGAGTAAAACAGGCCCGGATTGGGACTCAGATCGTTTTCGCCCATATCTTTAGAAATATCATAGCTAGGACAATTTGGCTGGCGCCATTGGATTCGTGAGACGATTTCCGATCTTTCTAGGGGTCCAGGAATTTTCTAAAGTAAATTTTTTCGTTTTTCGCGTTTTTCTCGGCTCCTCGGCCTCCTACAGCAAAACGGGCCCTGATTTGGGATCACACCGTTTTTCGCCCATATCTTTGAGAATATCATAGCTAGGACAATTTGGCTGGCGCCATTGGATTCGTGAGACGATTTCCGATTTTTCTAGTGGTCCGGGAATTGTCCACAGACTATTTTTTTGTTTTTCGCGTTTATAACGGCTCCTGGGCCTCCTAGAGCCAAACGGGCCCGGATTGGGACTCAGATCGTTTTTCGCCCATATCTTTGGAAATATCATAGCTAGGACAATTTGGCTGGCGCCATTGGGTTCGTGAGACGATTTCCGATCTTTCTAGGGGTCCAGGAATTTTCTAAAGTAAATTTTTTCGTTTTTCGCGTTTTTCTCGGCTCCTGGGCCTCCTACAGCAAAACGGGCCCTGATTTGGGATCACACCGTTTTTCGCCCATATCTTTGAGAATATCATAGCTAGGACAATTTGGCTGGCGCCATTGGATTCGTGAGACGATTTCCGATTTTTCTAAAGTGGATTTTTTCGTTTTTCGCGTTTTTCTCGGCTCCTGGGCCTCCTAGAGCCACACGGGCCCGGATTTGGGATCACACCGTTTTTCGCCCATATCTTTGAGAATATCATAGCTAGGACAATTTGGCTGGCGCCATTGGATTCGTGAGACGATTTCCGGTTTTTCTAGGGGTCCGGGAATTGTCCACAGACAATTTTTTTGTTTTTCGCGTTTATCTCGGCTCCGGGGCCTCCTAGAGCCAAACGGGCCCGGATTTGGGATCACGCCGTTTTTCGCCCATATCTTTGAGAATATCATAGCTAGGACAATTTGGCTGGCGCCTTTGGATTCGTGAGACGATTTCCGATTTTTCGAGGGGTCCGGGAATTTTCTAAAGTCGATTTTTTCGTTTTTCGCGTTTTTCTCGGCTCCTGGGCCTCCTAGAGCCCAACGGGCCCTGATTTGGGATCACAGCGTTTTTCGCCCATATCTTTGAGAATATCATAGCTAGGACAATTTGGCTGGCGCCATTGGATTCGTGAGACGATTTCCGATCTTTCTAGGGGTCCAGGAATTTTCTAAAGTAAATTTTTTGTTTTTCGCGTTTTTCTCGGCTCCTGGGCCTCCTACAGCAAAACGGGCCCTGATTTGGGATCACACCGTTTTTCGCCCATATCTTTGAGAATATCATAGCTAGGACAATTTGGCTGGCGCCATTGGATTCGTGAGACGATTTCCGATTTTTCTAAAGTCGATTTTTTCGTTTTTCGCGTTTTTCTCGGCTCCTGGGCCTCCTACAGCAAAACGCGCCCGGATTTAGACTCAGACCGTTTTTCGCCCATATCTTTGGAAATATCATAGCTAGGACAATTTGGCTGGCGCCATTGGATTCGTGAGACGATTTCCGATCGTTCTAGGGGTCCAGGAATTTTCTAAAGTCGATTTTTTCGTTTTTCGCGTTTTTCTCGGCTCCTGGGCCTCCTAGAGCCAAACGGGCCCGGATTTGGGATCACACCGTTTTTCGCCCATATCTTTGAGAATGTCATAGCTAGGACAATTTGGCTGGCGCCATTGGATTCGTGAGACGATTTCCGATTTTTCTAGGGGTCCGGGAATTGTCCACAGACAATTTTTTTGTTTTTCGCGTTTATCTCGGCTCCGGGGCCTTCTAGAGCCAAACGGGCCCGGATTTGGGATCACGCCGTTTTTCGCCCATATCTTTGAGAATATCATAGCTAGGACAATTTGGCTGGCGCCTTTGGATTCGTGAGACGATTTCCGATTTTTCGAGGGGTCCGGGAATTTTCTAAAGTCGATTTTTCCGTTTTTCGCGTTTTTCTCGGCTCCTGGGCCTCCTAGAGCAAAACGGGCCCTGATTTGGGATCACGGCGTTTTTCGCCCATATCTTTGAGAATATCATAGCTAGGACAATTTGGCTGGCGCCATTGGATTCGTGAGACGATTTCCGATTTTTCTAGTGGTCCGGGAATTGTCCACAGACAATTTTTTTGTTTTTCGCGTTTATCTCGGCTCCGGGGCCTCCTACAGCCGAACGGGCCCGGATTTGGGATCACGCCGTTTTTCGCCCATATCTTTGAGAATATCATAGCTAGGACAATTTGGCTGGCGCCATTGGATTCGTGAGACGATTTCCGATCTTTCTAGGGGTCCAGGAATTTTCTAAAGTAAATTTTTTCGTTTTTCGCGTTTTTCTCGGCTCCTGGGCCTCCTACAGCAAAACGGGCCCTGATTTGGGATCACACCGTTTTTCGCCCATATCTTTGAGAATATCATAGCTAGGACAATTTGGCTGGCGCCATTGGATTCGTGAGACGATTTCCGATTTTTCTAAAGTCGATTTTTTCGTTTTTCGCGTTTGTCTCGGCTCCTGGGCCTCCTACAGCAAAACGCGCCCGGATTTGGGATCACATCGTTTTTCGCCCATATCTTTGAGAATATCATAGCTAGGACAATTTGGCTGGCGCCATTGGATTCGTGAGACGATTTCCGATCTTTCTAGGGGTCCAGGAATTGTCCACAGACTATTTTTTAGTTTTTCGCGTTTATAACGGCTCCTGGGCCTCCTAGAGCCAAACGGGCCCGGATTGGGACTCAGATCGTTTTTCGCCCATATCTTTGGAAATATCATAGCTAGGACAATTTGGCTGGCGCCATTGGGTTCGTGAGACGATTTCCGATCTTTCTAGGGGTCCAGGAATTTTCTAAAGTAAATTTTTTCGTTTTTCGCGTTTTTCTCGGCTCCTGGGCCTCCTACAGCAAAACGGGCCCTGATTTGGGATCACACCGTTTTTCGCCCATATCTTTGAGAATATCATAGCTAGGACAATTTGGCTGGCGCCATTGGATTCGTGAGACGATTTCCGATTTTTCTAAAGTCGATTTTTTCGTTTTTCGCGTTTTTCTCGGCTCCTGGGCCTCCTAGAGCCACACGGGCCCGGATTTGGGATCACACCGTTTTTCGCCCATATCTTTGAGAATATCATAGCTAGGACAATTTGGCTGGCGCCATTGGATTCGTGAGACGATTTCCGTTTTTTCTAGGGGTCCGGGAATTGTCCACAGACAATTTTTTTGTTTTTCGCGTTTATCTCGGCTCCGGGGCCTCCTAGAGCCAAACGGGCCCGGATTTGGGATCACGCCGTTTTTCGCCCATATCTTTGAGAATATCATAGCTAGGACAATTTGGCTGGCGCCTTTGGATTCGTGAGACGATTTCCGATTTTTCGAGGGGTCCGGGAATTTTCTAAAGTCGATTTTTTCGTTTTTCGCGTTTTTCTCGGCTCCTGGGTCTCCTAGAGCCAAACGGGCCCGGATTTGGGATCACACCGTTTTTCGCCCATATCTTTGAGAATATCATAGCTAGGACAATTTGGCTGGGGCCATTGGATTCGTGAGACGATTTCCGATTTTTCTAGGGGTCCGGGAATTGTCCACAGACAATTTTTTTGTTTTTCGCGTTTATCTCGGCTCCGGGGCCTCCTAGAGCCAAACGGGCCCGGATTTGGGATCACGCCGTTTTTCGCCCATATCTTTGAGAATATCATAGCTAGGACAATTTGGCTGGCGCCTTTGGATTCGTGAGACGATTTCCGATTTTTCGAGGGGTCCGGGAATTTTCTAAAGTCGATTTTTTCGTTTTTCGCGTTTTTCTCGGCTCCTGGGCCTCCTAGAGCAAAACGGGCCCGGATTTGGGATCACACCGTTTTTCGCCCATATCTTTGAGAATATCATAGCTAGGACAATTTGGCTGGCGCCATTGGATTCGTGAGACGATTTCCGATTTTTCTAGGGGTCCGGGAATTGTCCACAGACAATTTTTTTGTTTTTCGCGTTTATCTCGGCTCCGGGGCCTCCTAGAGCCGAACGGGCCCGGATTTGGGATCACGCCGTTTTTCGCCCATATCTTTGAGAATATCATAGCTAGGACAATTTGGCTGGCGCCATTGGATTCGTGAGACGATTTCCGATTTTTCTAGTGGTCCGGGAATTGTCCACAGACTATTTTTTTGTTTTTCGCGTTTATAACGGCTCCTGGGCCTCCTAGAGCCAAACGGGCCCGGATTGGGACTCAGATCGTTTTTCGCCCATATCTTTGGAAATATCATAGCTAGGACAATATGGCTGGCGCCATTGGGTTCGTGAGGCGATTTCCGATCTTTCTAGGGGTCCAGGAATTTTCTAAAGTCAATTTTTTCGTTTTTCGCGTTTTTCTCGGCTCCTGGGCCTCCTACAGCAAAACGGGCCCTGATTTGGGATCACACCGTTTTTCGGCCATATCTTTGAGAATATCATAGCTAGGACAACTTGGCTGGCGCCTTTGGATTCGTGAGACGATTTCCGATTTTTCGAGGGGTCCGGGAATTTTCTAAAGTCGATTTTTTCGTTTTTCGCGTTTTTCTCGGCTCCTGGGCCTCCTAGAGCCAAACGGGCCCGGATTTGGGATCACACCGTTTTTCGCCCATATCTTTGAGAATATCATAGCTAGGACAATTTGGCTGGCGCCATTGGATTCGTGAGACGATTTCCGATTTTTCTAGGGGTCCGGGAATTGTCCACAGACAATTTTTTTGTTTTTCGCGTTTATCTCGGCTCCGGGGCCTCCTAGAGCCAAACGGGCCCGGATTTGGGATCACGCCGTTTTTCGCCCATATCTTTGAGAATATCATAGCTAGGACAATTTGGCTGGCGCCATTGGATTCGTGAGACGATTTCCGATCTTTCTAGGGGTCCAGGAATTGTCCACAGACTATTTTTTAGTTTTTCGCGTTTATCTCGGCTCCTGGGCCTACTAGAGTAAAACAGGCCCGGATTGGGACTCAGATCGTTTTTCGCCCATATCTTTGGAAATATCATAGCTAGGACAATTTGGCTGGCGCCATTGGATTCGTGAGACGATTTCCGATCTTTCTAGGGGTCCAGGAATTTTCTAAAGTAAATTTTTTCCTTTTTCGCGTTTTTCTCGGCTCCTGGGCCTCCTACAGCAAAACGGGCCCTGATTTGGGATCACACCGTTTTTCGCCCATATCTGTGAGAATATCATAGCTAGGACAATTTGGCTGGCGCCATTGGATTCGTCGGACGATTTCCGATCGTTCTAGGGGTCCAGGAATTTTCTAAAGTCAATTTTTTCGTTTTTCGCGTTTTTCTCGGCTCCTGGGCCTCCTACAGCAAAACGGGCCCGGATTTCTGGATCACACCGTTCTTCGGCCATATCTTTGAGAATATCATAGCTAGGACAATTTGGCTGGCGCCTTTGGATTCGTGAGACGATTTCCGATTTTTCGAGGGGTCCGGGAATTTTCTAAAGTCGATTTTTTCGTTTTTCGCGTTTTTCTCGGCTCCTGGGCCTCCTAGAGCCAAACGGGCCCGGATTTGGGATCACACGGTTTTTCGCCCATATCTTTGAGAATATCATAGCTAGGACAATTTGGCTGGCGCCATTGGATTCGTTAGACGATTTCCGATTTTTCTAGTGGTCCGGGGATTGTCCACAGACTATTTTTTAGTTTTTCGCGTTTATCTCGGCTCCTGGGCCTACTAGAGTAAAACAGGCCCGGATTGGGACTCAGATCGTTTTCGCCCATATCTTTAGAAATATCATAGCTAGGACAATTTGGCTGGCGCCATTGGATTCGTGAGACGATTTCCGATCTTTCTAGGGGTCCAGGAATTTTCTAAAGTAAATTTTTTCCTTTTTCGCGTTTTTCTCGGCTCCTGGGCCTCCTACAGCAAAACGGGCCCTGATTTGGGATCACACCGTTTTTCGCCCATATCTTTGAGAATATCATAGCTAGGACAATTTGGCTGGCGCCATTGGATTCGTCAGACGATTTCCGATCGTTCTAGGGGTCCAGGAATTTTCTAAAGTCAATTTTTTCGTTTTTCGCGTTTTTCTCGGCTCCTGGGCCTCCTACAGCAAAACGGGCCCGGATTTCTGGATCACACCGTTTTTCGGCCATATCTTTGAGAATATCATAGCTAGGACAATTTGGCTGGCGCCTTTGGATTCGTGAGACGATTTCCGATTTTTCGAGGGGTCCGGGAATTTTCTAAAGTCGATTTTTTCGTTTTTCGCGTTTTTCTCGGCTCCTGGGCCTCCTAGAGCCAAACGGGCCCGGATTTGGGATCACACCGTTTTTCACCCATATCTTTGAGAATATCATAGCTAGGACAATTTGGCTGGCGCCATTGGATTCGTGAGACGATTTCCGATTTTTCTAGGGGTCCGGGAATTGTCCACAGACAATTTTTTTGTTTTTCGCGTTTATCTCGGCTCCGGGGCCTCCTAGAGCCAAACGGGCCCGGATTTGGGATCACGCCGTTTTTCGCCCATATCTTTGAGAATATCATAGCTAGGACAATTTGGCTGGCGCCATTGGATTCGTGAGACGATTTCCGATCTTTCTAGGGGTCCAGGAATTGTCCACAGACTATTTTTTAGTTTTTCGCGTTTATCTCGGCTCCTGGGCCTACTAGAGTAAAACAGGCCCGGATTGGGACTCAGATCGTTTTCGCCCATATCTTTAGAAATATCATAGCTAGGACAATTTGGCTGGCGCCATTGGATTCGTGAGACGATTTCCGATCTTTCTAGGGGTCCAGGAATTTTCTAAAGTAAATTTTTTCGTTTTTCGCGTTTTTCTCGGCTCCTCGGCCTCCTACAGCAAAACGGGCCCTGATTTGGGATCACACCGTTTTTCGCCCATATCTTTGAGAATATCATAGCTAGGACAATTTGGCTGGCGCCATTGGATTCGTGAGACGATTTCCGATTTTTCTAGTGGTCCGGGAATTGTCCACAGACTATTTTTTTGTTTTTCGCGTTTATAACGGCTCCTGGGCCTCCTGGAGCCAAACGGGCCCGGATTGGGACTCAGATCGTTTTTCGCCCATATCTTTGGAAATATCATAGCTAGGACAATTTGGCTGGCGCCATTGGGTTCGTGAGACGATTTCCGATCTTTCTAGGGGTCCAGGAATTTTCTAAAGTAAATTTTTTCGTTTTTCGCGTTTTTCTCGGCTCCTGGGCCTCCTACAGCAAAACGGGCCCTGATTTGGGATCACACCGTTTTTCGCCCATATCTTTGAGAATATCATAGCTAGGACAATTTGGCTGGCGCCATTGGATTCGTGAGACGATTTCCGATTTTTCTAGGGGTCCGGGAATTGTCCACAGACAATTTTTTTGTTTTTCGCGTTTATCTCGGCTCCGGGGCCTCCTAGAGCCAAACGGGCCCGGATTTGGGATCACGCCGTTTTTCGCCCATATCTTTGAGAATATCATAGCTAGGACAATTTGGCTGGCGCCATTGGATTCGTGAGACGATTTCCGATCTTTCTAGGGGTCCAGGAATTGTCCACAGACTATTTTTTAGTTTTTCGCGTTTATCTCGGCTCCTGGGCCTACTAGAGTAAAACAGGCCCGGATTGGGACTCAGATCGTTTTCGCCCATATCTTTAGAAATATCATAGCTAGGACAATTTGGCTGGCGCCATTGGATTCGTGAGACGATTTCCGATCTTTCTAGGGGTCCAGGAATTTTCTAAAGTAAATTTTTTCGTTTTTCGCGTTTTTCTCGGCTCCTCGGCCTCCTACAGCAAAACGGGCCCTGATTTGGGATCACACCGTTGTTCGCCCATATCTTTGAGAATATCATAGCTAGGACAATTTGGCTGGCGCCATTGGATTCGTGAGACGATTTCCGATTTTTCTAGTGGTCCGGGAATTGTCCACAGACTATTTTTTTGTTTTTCGCGTTTATAACGGCTCCTGGGCCTCCTAGAGCCAAACGGGCCCGGATTGGGACTCAGATCGTTTTTCGCCCATATCTTTGGAAATATCATAGCTAGGACAATTTGGCTGGCGCCATTGGGTTTGTGAGACGATTTCCGATCTTTCTAGGGGTCCAGGAATTTTCTAAAGTAAATTTTTTCGTTTTTCGCGTTTTTCTCGGCTCCTGGGCCTCCTACAGCAAAACGGGCCCTGATTTGGGATCACACCGTTTTTCGCCCATATCTTTGAGAATATCATAGCTAGGACAATTTGGCTGGCGCCATTGGATTCGTGAGACGATTTCCGATTTTTCTAAAGTCGATTTTTTCGTTTTTCGCGTTTTTCTCGGCTCCTGGGCCTCCTAGAGCCACACGGGCCCGGATTTGGGATCACACCGTTTTTCGCCCATATCTTTGAGAATATCATAGCTAGGACAATTTGGCTGGCGCCATTGGATTCGTGAGACGATTTCCGGTTTTTCTAGGGGTCCGGGAATTGTCCACAGACAATTTTTTTGTTTTTCGCGTTTATCTCGGCTCCGGGGCCTCCTAGAGCCAAACGGGCCCGGATTTGGGATCACGCCGTTTTTCGCCCATATCTTTGAGAATATCATAGCTAGGACAATTTGGCTGGCGCCTTTGGATTCGTGAGACGATTTTCGATTTTTCGAGGGGTCCGGGAATTTTCTAAAGTCGATTTTTTCGTTTTTCGCGTTTTTCTCGGCTCCCGGGCCTACTAGAGTAAAACAGGCCCGGATTGGGACTCAGATCGTTTTCGCCCATATCTTTAGAAATATCATAGCTAGGACAATTTGGCTGGCGCCATTGGATTCGTGAGACGATTTCCGATCTTTCTAGGGGTCCAGGAATTTTCTAAAGTAAATTTTTTCGTTTTTCGCGTTTTTCTCGGCTCCTGGGCCTCCTACAGCAAAACGGGCCCTGATTTGGGATCACACCGTTTTTCGCCCATATCTTTGAGAATATCATAGCTAGGACAATTTGGCTGGCGCCATTGGATTCGTCAGACGATTTCCGATCGTTCTAGGGGTCCAGGAATTTTCTAAAGTCAATTTTTTCGTTTTTCGCGTTTTTCTCGGCTCCTGGGCCTCCTACAGCAAAACGGGCCCGCATTTCTGGATCACACCGTTTTTCGGCCATATCTTTGAGAATATCATAGCTAGGACAATTTGGCTGGCGCCTTTGGATTCGTGAGTCGATTTCCGATTTTTCGAGGGGTCCGGGAATTTTCTAAAGTCGATTTTTTCGTTTTTCGCGTTTTTCTCGGCTCCTGGGCCTCCTAGAGCCAAACGGGCCCGGATTTGGGATCACACCGTTTTTCGCCCATATCTTTGAGAATATCATTGCTAGGACAATTTGGCTGGCGCCATTGGATTCGTGAGACGATTTCCGATTTTTCTAGGGGTCCGGGAATTGTCCACAGACAATTTTTTTGTTTTTCGCGTTTATCTCGGCTCCGGGGCCTCCTAGAGCCAAACGGGCCCGGATTTGGGATCACGCCGTTTTTCGCCCATATCTTTGAGAATATCATAGCTAGGACAATTTGGCTGGCGCCATTGGATTCGTGAGACGATTTCCGATCTTTCTAGGGGTCCAGGAATTGTCCACAGACTATTTTTTAGTTTTTCGCGTTTATCTCGGCTCCTGGGCCTACTAGAGTAAAACAGGCCCGGATTGGGACTCAGATCGTTTTCGCCCATATCTTTAGAAATATGATAGCTAGGACAATTTGGCTGGCGCCATTGGATTCGTGAGACGATTTCCGATCTTTCTAGGGGTCCAGGAATTTTCTAAGGTAAATTTTTTCGTTTTTCGCGTTTTTCTCGGCTCCTCGGCCTCCTACAGCAAAACGGGCCCTGATTTGGGATCACACCGTTTTTCGCCCATATCTTTGAGAATATCATAGCTAGGACAATTTGGCTGGCGCCATTGGATTCGTGAGACGATTTCCGATTTTTCTAGTGGTCCGGGAATTGTCCACAGACTATTTTTTTGTTTTTCGCGTTTATAACGGCTCCTGGGCCTCCTAGAGCCAAACGGGCCCGGATTGGGACTCAGATCGTTTTTCGCCCATATCTTTGGAAATATCATAGCTAGGACAATTTGGCTGGCGCCATTGGGTTCGTGAGACGATTTCCGATCTTTCTAGGGGTCCAGGAATTTTCTAAAGTAAATTTTTTCGTTTTTCGCGTTTTTCTCGGCTCCTGGGCCTCCTACAGCAAAACGGGCCCTGATTTGGGATCACACCGTTTTTCGCCCATATCTTTGAGAATATCATAGCTAGGACAATTTGGCTGGCGCCATTGGATTCGTGAGACGATTTCCGATTTTTCTAAAGTCGATTTTTTCGTTTTTCGCGTTTTTCTCGGCTCCTGGGCCTCCTAGAGCCACACGGGCCCGGATTTGGGATCACACCGTTTTTCGCCCATATCTTTGAGAATATCATAGCTAGGACAATTTGGCTGGCGCCATTGGATTCGTGAGACGATTTCCGTTTTTTCTAGGGGTCCGGGAATTGTCCACAGACAATTTTTTTGTTTTTCGCGTTTATCTCGGCTCCGGGGCCTCCTAGAGCCAAACGGGCCCGGATTTGGGATCACGCCGTTTTTCGCCCATATCTTTGAGAATATCATAGCTAGGACAATTTGGCTGGCGCCTTTGGATTCGTGAGACGATTTCCGATTTTTCGAGGGGTCCGGGAATTTTCTAAAGTCGATTTTTTCGTTTTTCGCGTTTTTCTCGGCTCCTGGGTCTCCTAGAGCCAAACGGGCCCGGATTTGGGATCACACCGTTTTTCGCCCATATCTTTGAGAATATCATAGCTAGGACAATTTGGCTGGGGCCATTGGATTCGTGAGACGATTTCCGATTTTTCTAGGGGTCCGGGAATTGTCCACAGACAATTTTTTTGTTTTTCGCGTTTATCTCGGCTCCGGGGCCTCCTAGAGCCAAACGGGCCCGGATTTGGGATCACGCCGTTTTTCGCCCATATCTTTGAGAATATCATAGCTAGGACAATTTGGCTGGCGCCTTTGGATTCGTGAGACGATTTCCGATTTTTCGAGGGGTCCGGGAATTTTCTAAAGTCGATTTTTTCGTTTTTCGCGTTTTTCTCGGCTCCTGGGCCTCCTAGAGCAAAACGGGCCCGGATTTGGGATCACACCGTTTTTCGCCCATATCTTTGAGAATATCATAGCTAGGACAATTTGGCTGGCGCCATTGGATTCGTGAGACGATTTCCGATTTTTCTAGGGGTCCGGGAATTGTCCACAGACAATTTTTTTGTTTTTCGCGTTTATCTCGGCTCCGGGGCCTCCTAGAGCCGAACGGGCCCGGATTTGGGATCACGCCGTTTTTCGCCCATATCTTTGAGAATATCATAGCTAGGACAATTTGGCTGGCGCCATTGGATTCGTGAGACGATTTCCGATTTTTCTAGTGGTCCGGGAATTGTCCACAGACTATTTTTTTGTTTTTCGCGTTTATAACGGCTCCTGGGCCTCCTAGAGCCAAACGGGCCCGGATTGGGACTCAGATCGTTTTTCGCCCATATCTTTGGAAATATCATAGCTAGGACAATATGGCTGGCGCCATTGGGTTCGTGAGGCGATTTCCGATCTTTCTAGGGGTCCAGGAATTTTCTAAAGTCAATTTTTTCGTTTTTCGCGTTTTTCTCGGCTCCTGGGCCTCCTACAGCAAAACGGGCCCTGATTTGGGATCACACCGTTTTTCGGCCATATCTTTGAGAATATCATAGCTAGGACAACTTGGCTGGCGCCTTTGGATTCGTGAGACGATTTCCGATTTTTCGAGGGGTCCGGGAATTTTCTAAAGTCGATTTTTTCGTTTTTCGCGTTTTTCTCGGCTCCTGGGCCTCCTAGAGCCAAACGGGCCCGGATTTGGGATCACACCGTTTTTCGCCCATATCTTTGAGAATATCATAGCTAGGACAATTTGGCTGGCGCCATTGGATTCGTGAGACGATTTCCGATTTTTCTAGGGGTCCGGGAATTGTCCACAGACAATTTTTTTGTTTTTCGCGTTTATCTCGGCTCCGGGGCCTCCTAGAGCCAAACGGGCCCGGATTTGGGATCACGCCGTTTTTCGCCCATATCTTTGAGAATATCATAGCTAGGACAATTTGGCTGGCGCCATTGGATTCGTGAGACGATTTCCGATCTTTCTAGGGGTCCAGGAATTGTCCACAGACTATTTTTTAGTTTTTCGCGTTTATCTCGGCTCCTGGGCCTACTAGAGTAAAACAGGCCCGGATTGGGACTCAGATCGTTTTTCGCCCATATCTTTGGAAATATCATAGCTAGGACAATTTGGCTGGCGCCATTGGATTCGTGAGACGATTTCCGATCTTTCTAGGGGTCCAGGAATTTTCTAAAGTAAATTTTTTCCTTTTTCGCGTTTTTCTCGGCTCCTGGGCCTCCTACAGCAAAACGGGCCCTGATTTGGGATCACACCGTTTTTCGCCCATATCTTTGAGAATATCATAGCTAGGACAATTTGGCTGGCGCCATTGGATTCGTCAGACGATTTCCGATCGTTCTAGGGGTCCAGGAATTTTCTAAAGTCAATTTTTTCGTTTTTCGCGTTTTTCTCGGCTCCTGGGCCTCCTACAGCAAAACGGGCCCGGATTTCTGGATCACACCGTTCTTCGGCCATATCTTTGAGAATATCATAGCTAGGACAATTTGGCTGGCGCCTTTGGATTCGTGAGACGATTTCCGATTTTTCGAGGGGTCCGGGAATTTTCTAAAGTCGATTTTTTCGTTTTTCGCGTTTTTCTCGGCTCCTGGGCCTCCTAGAGCCAAACGGGCCCGGATTTGGGATCACACCGTTTTTCGCCCATATCTTTGAGAATATCATAGCTAGGACAATTTGGCTGGCGCCATTGGATTCGTTAGACGATTTCCGATTTTTCTAGTGGTCCGGGGATTGTCCACAGACTATTTTTTAGTTTTTCGCGTTTATCTCGGCTCCTGGGCCTACTAGAGTAAAACAGGCCCGGATTGGGACTCAGATCGTTTTCGCCCATATCTTTAGAAATATCATAGCTAGGACAATTTGGCTGGCGCCATTGGATTCGTGAGACGATTTCCGATCTTTCTAGGGGTCCAGGAATTTTCTAAAGTAAATTTTTTCCTTTTTCGCGTTTTTCTCGGCTCCTGGGCCTCCTACAGCAAAACGGGCCCTGATTTGGGATCACACCGTTTTTCGCCCATATCTTTGAGAATATCATAGCTAGGACAATTTGGCTGGCGCCATTGGATTCGTCAGACGATTTCCGATCGTTCTAGGGGTCCAGGAATTTTCTAAAGTCAATTTTTTCGTTTTTCGCGTTTTTCTCGGCTCCTGGGCCTCCTACAGCAAAACGGGCCCGGATTTCTGGATCACACCGTTTTTCGGCCATATCTTTGAGAATATCATAGCTAGGACAATTTGGCTGGCGCCTTTGGATTCGTGAGACGATTTCCGATTTTTCGAGGGGTCCGGGAATTTTCTAAAGTCGATTTTTTCGTTTTTCGCGTTTTTCTCGGCTCCTGGGCCTCCTAGAGCCAAACGGGCCCGGATTTGGGATCACACCGTTTTTCGC
This sequence comes from Diachasmimorpha longicaudata, assembly GCF_034640455.1. Classification (NCBI taxonomy): domain Eukaryota; kingdom Metazoa; phylum Arthropoda; class Insecta; order Hymenoptera; family Braconidae; genus Diachasmimorpha; species Diachasmimorpha longicaudata. The sequence goes on along the minus strand of NW_026973903.1, from coordinate 164,269 downwards.
CCATATCTTTGAGAATATCATAGCTAGGACAATTTGGCTGGCGCCATTGGATTCGTGAGACGATTTCCGATTTTTCTAGGGGTCCGGGAATTGTCCACAGACAATTTTTTTGTTTTTCGCGTTTATCTCGGCTCCGGGGCCTCCTAGAGCCAAACGGGCCCGGATTTGGGATCACGCCGTTTTTCGCCCATATCTTTGAGAATATCATAGCTAGGACAATTTGGCTGGCGCCATTGGATTCGTGAGACGATTTCCGATCTTTCTAGGGGTCCAGGAATTGTCCACAGACTATTTTTTAGTTTTTCGCGTTTATCTCGGCTCCTGGGCCTACTAGAGTAAAACAGGCCCGGATTGGGACTCAGATCGTTTTCGCCCATATCTTTAGAAATATCATAGCTAGGACAATTTGGCTGGCGCCATTGGATTCGTGAGACGATTTCCGATCTTTCTAGGGGTCCAGGAATTTTCTAAAGTAAATTTTTTCGTTTTTCGCGTTTTTCTCGGCTCCTCGGCCTCCTACAGCAAAACGGGCCCTGATTTGGGATCACACCGTTTTTCGCCCATATCTTTGAGAATATCATAGCTAGGACAATTTGGCTGGCGCCATTGGATTCGTGAGACGATTTCCGATTTTTCTAGTGGTCCGGGAATTGTCCACAGACTATTTTTTTGTTTTTCGCGTTTATAACGGCTCCTGGGCCTCCTAGAGCCAAACGGGCCCGGATTGGGACTCAGATCGTTTTTCGCCCATATCTTTGGAAATATCATAGCTAGGACAATTTGGCTGGCGCCATTGGGTTCGTGAGACGATTTCCGATCTTTCTAGGGGTCCAGGAATTTTCTAAAGTAAATTTTTTCGTTTTTCGCGTTTTTCTCGGCTCCTGGGCCTCCTACAGCAAAACGGGCCCTGATTTGGGATCACACCGTTTTTCGCCCATATCTTTGAGAATATCATAGCTAGGACAATTTGGCTGGCGCCATTGGATTCGTGAGACGATTTCCGATTTTTCTAGGGGTCCGGGAATTGTCCACAGACAATTTTTTTGTTTTTCGCGTTTATCTCGGCTCCGGGGCCTCCTAGAGCCAAACGGGCCCGGATTTGGGATCACGCCGTTTTTCGCCCATATCTTTGAGAATATCATAGCTAGGACAATTTGGCTGGCGCCATTGGATTCGTGAGACGATTTCCGATCTTTCTAGGGGTCCAGGAATTGTCCACAGACTATTTTTTAGTTTTTCGCGTTTATCTCGGCTCCTGGGCCTACTAGAGTAAAACAGGCCCGGATTGGGACTCAGATCGTTTTCGCCCATATCTTTAGAAATATCATAGCTAGGACAATTTGGCTGGCGCCATTGGATTCGTGAGACGATTTCCGATCTTTCTAGGGGTCCAGGAATTTTCTAAAGTAAATTTTTTCGTTTTTCGCGTTTTTCTCGGCTCCTCGGCCTCCTACAGCAAAACGGGCCCTGATTTGGGATCACACCGTTTTTCGCCCATATCTTTGAGAATATCATAGCTAGGACAATTTGGCTGGCGCCATTGGATTCGTGAGACGATTTCCGATTTTTCTAGTGGTCCGGGAATTGTCCACAGACTATTTTTTTGTTTTTCGCGTTTATAACGGCTCCTGGGCCTCCTAGAGCCAAACGGGCCCGGATTGGGACTCAGATCGTTTTTCGCCCATATCTTTGGAAATATCATAGCTAGGACAATTTGGCTGGCGCCATTGGGTTCGTGAGACGATTTCCGATCTTTCTAGGGGTCCAGGAATTTTCTAAAGTAAATTTTTTCGTTTTTCGCGTTTTTCTCGGCTCCTGGGCCTCCTACAGCAAAACGGGCCCTGATTTGGGATCACACCGTTTTTCGCCCATATCTTTGAGAATATCATAGCTAGGACAATTTGGCTGGCGCCATTGGATTCGTGAGACGATTTCCGATTTTTCTAAAGTCGATTTTTTCGTTTTTCGCGTTTTTCTCGGCTCCTGGGCCTCCTAGAGCCACACGGGCCCGGATTTGGGATCACACCGTTTTTCGCCCATATCTTTGAGAATATCATAGCTAGGACAATTTGGCTGGCGCCATTGGATTCGTGAGACGATTTCCGGTTTTTCTAGGGGTCCGGGAATTGTCCACAGACAATTTTTTTGTTTTTCGCGTTTATCTCGGCTCCGGGGCCTCCTAGAGCCAAACGGGCCGGGATTTGGGATCACGCCGTTTTTCGCCCATATCTTTGAGAATATCATAGCTAGGACAATTTGGCTGGCGCCTTTGGATTCGTGAGACGATTTTCGATTTTTCGAGGGGTCCGGGAATTTTCTAAAGTCGATTTTTTCGTTTTTCGCGTTTTTCTCGGCTCCCGGGCCTACTAGAGTAAAACAGGCCCGGATTGGGACTCAGATCGTTTTCGCCCATATCTTTAGAAATATCATAGCTAGGACAATTTGGCTGGCGCCATTGGATTCGTGAGACGATTTCCGATCTTTCTAGGGGTCCAGGAATTTTCTAAAGTAAATTTTTTCGTTTTTCGCGTTTTTCTCGGCTCCTGGGCCTCCTACAGCAAAACGGGCCCTGATTTGGGATCACACCGTTTTTCGCCCATATCTTTGAGAATATCATAGCTAGGACAATTTGGCTGGCGCCATTGGATTCGTGAGACGATTTCCGATTTTTCTAGTGGTCCGGGAATTGTCCACAGACTATTTTTTTGTTTTTCGCGTTTATAACGGCTCCTGGGCCTCCTAGAGCCAAACGGGCCCGGATTGGGACTCAGATCGTTTTTCGCCCATATCTTTGGAAATATCATAGCTAGGACAATTTGGCTGGCGCCATTGGGTTCGTGAGACGATTTCCGATCTTTCTAGGGGTCCAGGAATTTTCTAAAGTAAATTTTTTCGTTTTTCGCGTTTTTCTCGGCTCCTGGGCCTCCTACAGCAAAACGGGCCCTGATTTGGGATCACACCGTTTTTCGCCCATATCTTTGAGAATATCATAGCTAGGACAATTTGGCTGGCGCCATTGGATTCGTGAGACGATTTCCGATTTTTCTAGGGGTCCGGGAATTGTCCACAGACAATTTTTTTGTTTTTCGCGTTTATCTCGGCTCCGGGGCCTCCTAGAGCCAAACGGGCCCGGATTTGGGATCACGCCGTTTTTCGCCCATATCTTTGAGAATATCATAGCTAGGACAATTTGGCTGGCGCCATTGGATTCGTGAGACGATTTCCGATCTTTCTAGGGGTCCAGGAATTGTCCACAGACTATTTTTTAGTTTTTCGCGTTTATCTCGGCTCCTGGGCCTACTAGAGTAAAACAGGCCCGGATTGGGACTCAGATCGTTTTCGCCCATATCTTTAGAAATATCATAGCTAGGACAATTTGGCTGGCGCCATTGGATTCGTGAGACGATTTCCGATCTTTCTAGGGGTCCAGGAATTTTCTAAAGTAAATTTTTTCGTTTTTCGCGTTTTTCTCGGCTCCTCGGCCTCCTACAGCAAAACGGGCCCTGATTTGGGATCACACCGTTTTTCGCCCATATCTTTGAGAATATCATAGCTAGGACAATTTGGCTGGCGCCATTGGATTCGTGAGACGATTTCCGATTTTTCTAGTGGTCCGGGAATTGTCCACAGACTATTTTTTTGTTTTTCGCGTTTATAACGGCTCCTGGGCCTCCTAGAGCCAAACGGGCCCGGATTGGGACTCAGATCGTTTTTCGCCCATATCTTTGGAAATATCATAGCTAGGACAATTTGGCTGGCGCCATTGGGTTCGTGAGACGATTTCCGATCTTTCTAGGGGTCCAGGAATTTTCTAAAGTAAATTTTTTCGTTTTTCGCGTTTTTCTCGGCTCCTGGGCCTCCTACAGCAAAACGGGCCCTGATTTGGGATCACACCGTTTTTCGCCCATATCTTTGAGAATATCATAGCTAGGACAATTTGGCTGGCGCCATTGGATTCGTGAGACGATTTCCGATTTTTCTAAAGTCGATTTTTTCGTTTTTCGCGTTTTTCTCGGCTCCTGGGCCTCCTAGAGCCACACGGGCCCGGATTTGGGATCACACCGTTTTTCGCCCATATCTTTGAGAATATCATAGCTAGGACAATTTGGCTGGCGCCATTGGATTCGTGAGACGATTTCCGGTTTTTCTAGGGGTCCGGGAATTGTCCACAGACAATTTTTTTGTTTTTCGCGTTTATCTCGGCTCCGGGGCCTCCTAGAGCCAAACGGGCCGGGATTTGGGATCACGCCGTTTTTCGCCCATATCTTTGAGAATATCATAGCTAGGACAATTTGGCTGGCGCCTTTGGATTCGTGAGACGATTTTCGATTTTTCGAGGGGTCCGGGAATTTTCTAAAGTCGATTTTTTCGTTTTTCGCGTTTTTCTCGGCTCCCGGGCCTACTAGAGTAAAACAGGCCCGGATTGGGACTCAGATCGTTTTCGCCCATATCTTTAGAAATATCATAGCTAGGACAATTTGGCTGGCGCCATTGGATTCGTGAGACGATTTCCGATCTTTCTAGGGGTCCAGGAATTTTCTAAAGTAAATTTTTTCGTTTTTCGCGTTTTTCTCGGCTCCTGGGCCTCCTACAGCAAAACGGGCCCTGATTTGGGATCACACCGTTTTTCGCCCATATCTTTGAGAATATCATAGCTAGGACAATTTGGCTGGCGCCATTGGATTCGTCAGACGATTTCCGATCGTTCTAGGGGTCCAGGAATTTTCTAAAGTCAATTTTTTCGTTTTTCGCGTTTTTCTCGGCTCCTGGGCCTCCTACAGCAAAACGGGCCCGCATTTCTGGATCACACCGTTTTTCGGCCATATCTTTGAGAATATCATAGCTAGGACAATTTGGCTGGCGCCTTTGGATTCGTGAGTCGATTTCCGATTTTTCGAGGGGTCCGGGAATTTTCTAAAGTCGATTTTTTCGTTTTTCGCGTTTTTCTCGGCTCCTGGGCCTCCTAGAGCCAAACGGGCCCGGATTTGGGATCACACCGTTTTTCGCCCATATCTTTGAGAATATCATTGCTAGGACAATTTGGCTGGCGCCATTGGATTCGTGAGACGATTTCCGATTTTTCTAGGGGTCCGGGAATTGTCCACAGACAATTTTTTTGTTTTTCGCGTTTATCTCGGCTCCGGGGCCTCCTAGAGCCAAACGGGCCCGGATTTGGGATCACGCCGTTTTTCGCCCATATCTTTGAGAATATCATAGCTAGGACAATTTGGCTGGCGCCATTGGATTCGTGAGACGATTTCCGATCTTTCTAGGGGTCCAGGAATTGTCCACAGACTATTTTTTAGTTTTTCGCGTTTATCTCGGCTCCTGGGCCTACTAGAGTAAAACAGGCCCGGATTGGGACTCAGATCGTTTTCGCCCATATCTTTAGAAATATGATAGCTAGGACAATTTGGCTGGCGCCATTGGATTCGTGAGACGATTTCCGATCTTTCTAGGGGTCCAGGAATTTTCTAAGGTAAATTTTTTCGTTTTTCGCGTTTTTCTCGGCTCCTCGGCCTCCTACAGCAAAACGGGCCCTGATTTGGGATCACACCGTTTTTCGCCCATATCTTTGAGAATATCATAGCTAGGACAATTTGGCTGGCGCCATTGGATTCGTGAGACGATTTCCGATTTTTCTAGTGGTCCGGGAATTGTCCACAGACTATTTTTTTGTTTTTCGCGTTTATAACGGCTCCTGGGCCTCCTAGAGCCAAACGGGCCCGGATTGGGACTCAGATCGTTTTTCGCCCATATCTTTGGAAATATCATAGCTAGGACAATTTGGCTGGCGCCATTGGGTTCGTGAGACGATTTCCGATCTTTCTAGGGGTCCAGGAATTTTCTAAAGTAAATTTTTTCGTTTTTCGCGTTTTTCTCGGCTCCTGGGCCTCCTACAGCAAAACGGGCCCTGATTTGGGATCACACCGTTTTTCGCCCATATCTTTGAGAATATCATAGCTAGGACAATTTGGCTGGCGCCATTGGATTCGTGAGACGATTTCCGATTTTTCTAAAGTCGATTTTTTCGTTTTTCGCGTTTTTCTCGGCTCCTGGGCCTCCTAGAGCCACACGGGCCCGGATTTGGGATCACACCGTTTTTCGCCCATATCTTTGAGAATATCATAGCTAGGACAATTTGGCTGGCGCCATTGGATTCGTGAGACGATTTCCGTTTTTTCTAGGGGTCCGGGAATTGTCCACAGACAATTTTTTTGTTTTTCGCGTTTATCTCGGCTCCGGGGCCTCCTAGAGCCAAACGGGCCCGGATTTGGGATCACGCCGTTTTTCGCCCATATCTTTGAGAATATCATAGCTAGGACAATTTGGCTGGCGCCTTTGGATTCGTGAGACGATTTCCGATTTTTCGAGGGGTCCGGGAATTTTCTAAAGTCGATTTTTTCGTTTTTCGCGTTTTTCTCGGCTCCTGGGCCTCCTAGAGCAAAACGGGCCCGGATTTGGGATCACACCGTTTTTCGCCCATATCTTTGAGAATATCATAGCTAGGACAATTTGGCTGGCGCCATTGGATTCGTGAGACGATTTCCGATTTTTCTAGGGGTCCGGGAATTGTCCACAGACAATTTTTTTGTTTTTCGCGTTTATCTCGGCTCCGGGGCCTCCTAGAGCCGAACGGGCCCGGATTTGGGATCACGCCGTTTTTCGCCCATATCTTTGAGAATATCATAGCTAGGACAATTTGGCTGGCGCCATTGGATTCGTGAGACGATTTCCGATTTTTCTAGTGGTCCGGGAATTGTCCACAGACTATTTTTTTGTTTTTCGCGTTTATAACGGCTCCTGGGCCTCCTAGAGCCAAACGGGCCCGGATTGGGACTCAGATCGTTTTTCGCCCATATCTTTAGAAATATGATAGCTAGGACAATTTGGCTGGCGCCATTGGATTCGTGAGACGATTTCCGATCTTTCTAGGGGTCCAGGAATTTTCTAAGGTAAATTTTTTCGTTTTTCGCGTTTTTCTCGGCTCCTCGGCCTCCTACAGCAAAACGGGCCCTGATTTGGGATCACACCGTTTTTCGCCCATATCTTTGAGAATATCATAGCTAGGACAATTTGGCTGGCGCCATTGGATTCGTGAGACGATTTCCGATTTTTCTAGTGGTCCGGGAATTGTCCACAGACTATTTTTTTGTTTTTCGCGTTTATAACGGCTCCTGGGCCTCCTAGAGCCAAACGGGCCCGGATTGGGACTCAGATCGTTTTTCGCCCATATCTTTGGAAATATCATAGCTAGGACAATTTGGCTGGCGCCATTGGGTTCGTGAGACGATTTCCGATCTTTCTAGGGGTCCAGGAATTTTCTAAAGTAAATTTTTTCGTTTTTCGCGTTTTTCTCGGCTCCTGGGCCTCCTACAGCAAAACGGGCCCTGATTTGGGATCACACCGTTTTTCGCCCATATCTTTGAGAATATCATAGCTAGGACAATTTGGCTGGCGCCATTGGATTCGTGAGACGATTTCCGATTTTTCTAAAGTCGATTTTTTCGTTTTTCGCGTTTTTCTCGGCTCCTGGGCCTCCTAGAGCCACACGGGCCCGGATTTGGGATCACACCGTTTTTCGCCCATATCTTTGAGAATATCATAGCTAGGACAATTTGGCTGGCGCCATTGGATTCGTGAGACGATTTCCGTTTTTTCTAGGGGTCCGGGAATTGTCCACAGACAATTTTTTTGTTTTTCGCGTTTATCTCGGCTCCGGGGCCTCCTAGAGCCAAACGGGCCCGGATTTGGGATCACGCCGTTTTTCGCCCATATCTTTGAGAATATCATAGCTAGGACAATTTGGCTGGCGCCTTTGGATTCGTGAGACGATTTCCGATTTTTCGAGGGGTCCGGGAATTTTCTAAAGTCGATTTTTTCGTTTTTCGCGTTTTTCTCGGCTCCTGGGTCTCCTAGAGCCAAACGGGCCCGGATTTGGGATCACACCGTTTTTCGCCCATATCTTTGAGAATATCATAGCTAGGACAATTTGGCTGGGGCCATTGGATTCGTGAGACGATTTCCGATTTTTCTAGGGGTCCGGGAATTGTCCACAGACAATTTTTTTGTTTTTCGCGTTTATCTCGGCTCCGGGGCCTCCTAGAGCCAAACGGGCCCGGATTTGGGATCACGCCGTTTTTCGCCCATATCGTTGAGAATATCATAGCTAGGACAATTTGGCTGGCGCCTTTGGATTCGTGAGACGATTTCCGATTTTTCGAGGGGTCCGGGAATTTTCTAAAGTCGATTTTTTCGTTTTTCGCGTTTTTCTCGGCTCCTGGGCCTCCTAGAGCAAAACGGGCCCGGATTTGGGATCACACCGTTTTTCGCCCATATCTTTGAGAATATCATAGCTAGGACAATTTGGCTGGCGCCATTGGATTCGTGAGACGATTTCCGATTTTTCTAGGGGTCCGGGAATTGTCCACAGACAATTTTTTTGTTTTTCGCGTTTATCTCGGCTCCGGGGCCTCCTAGAGCCGAACGGGCCCGGATTTGGGATCACGCCGTTTTTCGCCCATATCTTTGAGAATATCATAGCTAGGACAATTTGGCTGGCGCCATTGGATTCGTGAGACGATTTCCGATTTTTCTAGTGGTCCGGGAATTGTCCACAGACTATTTTTTTGTTTTTCGCGTTTATAACGGCTCCTGGGCCTCCTAGAGCCAAACGGGCCCGGATTGGGACTCAGATCGTTTTTCGCCCATATCTTTGGAAATATCATAGCTAGGACAATATGGCTGGCGCCATTGGGTTCGTGAGGCGATTTCCGATCTTTCTAGGGGTCCAGGAATTTTCTAAAGTCAATTTTTTCGTTTTTCGCGTTTTTCTCGGCTCCTGGGCCTCCTACAGCAAAACGGGCCCTGATTTGGGATCACACCGTTTTTCGGCCATATCTTTGAGAATATCATAGCTAGGACAACTTGGCTGGCGCCTTTGGATTCGTGAGACGATTTCCGATTTTTCGAGGGGTCCGGGAATTTTCTAAAGTCGATTTTTTCGTTTTTCGCGTTTTTCTCGGCTCCTGGGCCTCCTAGAGCCAAACGGGCCCGGATTTGGGATCACACCGTTTTTCGCCCATATCTTTGAGAATATCATAGCTAGGACAATTTGGCTGGCGCCATTGGATTCGTGAGACGATTTCCGATTTTTCTAGGGGTCCGGGAATTGTCCACAGACAATTTTTTTGTTTTTCGCGTTTATCTCGGCTCCGGGGCCTCCTAGAGCCAAACGGGCCCGGATTTGGGATCACGCCGTTTTTCGCCCATATCTTTGAGAATATCATAGCTAGGACAATTTGGCTGGCGCCATTGGATTCGTGAGACGATTTCCGATCTTTCTAGGGGTCCAGGAATTGTCCACAGACTATTTTTTAGTTTTTCGCGTTTATCTCGGCTCCTGGGCCTACTAGAGTAAAACAGGCCCGGATTGGGACTCAGATCGTTTTTCGCCCATATCTTTGGAAATATCATAGCTAGGACAATTTGGCTGGCGCCATTGGATTCGTGAGACGATTTCCGATCTTTCTAGGGGTCCAGGAATTTTCTAAAGTAAATTTTTTCCTTTTTCGCGTTTTTCTCGGCTCCTGGGCCTCCTACAGCAAAACGGGCCCTGATTTGGGATCACACCGTTTTTCGCCCATATCTTTGAGAATATCATAGCTAGGACAATTTGGCTGGCGCCATTGGATTCGTCAGACGATTTCCGATCGTTCTAGGGGTCCAGGAATTTTCTAAAGTCAATTTTTTCGTTTTTCGCGTTTTTCTCGGCTCCTGGGCCTCCTACAGCAAAACGGGCCCGGATTTCTGGATCACACCGTTCTTCGGCCATATCTTTGAGAATATCATAGCTAGGACAATTTGGCTGGCGCCTTTGGATTCGTGAGACGATTTCCGATTTTTCGAGGGGTCCGGGAATTTTCTAAAGTCGATTTTTTCGTTTTTCGCGTTTTTCTCGGCTCCTGGGCCTCCTAGAGCCAAACGGGCCCGGATTTGGGATCACACCGTTTTTCGCCCATATCTTTGAGAATATCATAGCTAGGACAATTTGGCTGGCGCCATTGGATTCGTTAGACGATTTCCGATTTTTCTAGTGGTCCGGGGATTGTCCACAGACTATTTTTTAGTTTTTCGCGTTTATCTCGGCTCCTGGGCCTACTAGAGTAAAACAGGCCCGGGTTGGGACTCAGATCGTTTTCGCCCATATCTTTAGAAATATCATAGCTAGGACAATTTGGCTGGCGCCATTGGATTCGTGAGACGATTTCCGATCTTTCTAGGGGTCCAGGAATTTTCTAAAGTAAATTTTTTCCTTTTTCGCGTTTTTCTCGGCTCCTGGGCCTCCTACAGCAAAACGGGCCCTGATTTGGGATCACACCGTTTTTCGCCCATATCTTTGAGAATATCATAGCTAGGACAATTTGGCTGGCGCCATTGGATTCGTCAGACGATTTCCGATCGTTCTAGGGGTCCAGGAATTTTCTAAAGTCAATTTTTTCGTTTTTCGCGTTTTTCTCGGCTCCTGGGCCTCCTACAGCAAAACGGGCCCGGATTTCTGGATCACACCGTTTTTCGGCCATATCTTTGAGAATATCATAGCTAGGACAATTTGGCTGGCGCCTTTGGATTCGTGAGACGATTTCCGATTTTTCGAGGGGTCCGGGAATTTTCTAAAGTCGATTTTTTCGTTTTTCGCGTTTTTCTCGGCTCCTGGGCCTCCTAGAGCCAAACGGGCCCGGATTTGGGATCACACCGTTTTTCGCCCATATCTTTGAGAATATCATAGCTAGGACAATTTGGCTGGCGCCATTGGATTCGTGAGACGATTTCCGATTTTTCTAGGGGTCCGGGAATTGTCCACAGACAATTTTTTTGTTTTTCGCGTTTATCTCGGCTCCGGGGCCTCCTAGAGCCAAACGGGCCCGGATTTGGGATCACGCCGTTTTTCGCCCATATCTTTGAGAATATCATAGCTAGGACAATTTGGCTGGCGCCATTGGATTCGTGAGACGATTTCCGATCTTTCTAGGGGTCCAGGAATTGTCCACAGACTATTTTTTAGTTTTTCGCGTTTATCTCGGCTCCTGGGCCTACTAGAGTAAAACAGGCCCGGATTGGGACTCAGATCGTTTTCGCCCATATCTTTAGAAATATCATAGCTAGGACAATTTGGCTGGCGCCATTGGATTCGTGAGACGATTTCCGATCTTTCTAGGGGTCCAGGAATTTTCTAAAGTAAATTTTTTCGTTTTTCGCGTTTTTCTCGGCTCCTCGGCCTCCTACAGCAAAACGGGCCCTGATTTGGGATCACACCGTTTTTCGCCCATATCTTTGAGAATATCATAGCTAGGACAATTTGGCTGGCGCCATTGGATTCGTGAGACGATTTCCGATTTTTCTAGTGGTCCGGGAATTGTCCACAGACTATTTTTTTGTTTTTCGCGTTTATAACGGCTCCTGGGCCTCCTAGAGCCAAACGGGCCCGGATTGGGACTCAGATCGTTTTTCGCCCATATCTTTGGAAATATCATAGCTAGGACAATTTGGCTGGCGCCATTGGGTTCGTGAGACGATTTCCGATCTTTCTAGGGGTCCAGGAATTTTCTAAAGTAAATTTTTTCGTTTTTCGCGTTTTTCTCGGCTCCTGGGCCTCCTACAGCAAAACGGGCCCTGATTTGGGATCACACCGTTTTTCGCCCATATCTTTGAGAATATCATAGCTAGGACAATTTGGCTGGCGCCATTGGATTCGTGAGACGATTTCCGATTTTTCTAGGGGTCCGGGAATTGTCCACAGACAATTTTTTTGTTTTTCGCGTTTATCTCGGCTCCGGGGCCTCCTAGAGCCAAACGGGCCCGGATTTGGGATCACGCCGTTTTTCGCCCATATCTTTGAGAATATCATAGCTAGGACAATTTGGCTGGCGCCATTGGATTCGTGAGACGATTTCCGATCTTTCTAGGGGTCCAGGAATTGTCCACAGACTATTTTTTAGTTTTTCGCGTTTATCTCGGCTCCTGGGCCTACTAGAGTAAAACAGGCCCGGATTGGGACTCAGATCGTTTTCGCCCATATCTTTAGAAATATCATAGCTAGGACAATTTGGCTGGCGCCATTGGATTCGTGAGACGATTTCCGATCTTTCTAGGGGTCCAGGAATTTTCTAAAGTAAATTTTTTCGTTTTTCGCGTTTTTCTCGGCTCCTCGGCCTCCTACAGCAAAACGGGCCCTGATTTGGGATCACACCGTTTTTCGCCCATATCTTTGAGAATATCATAGCTAGGACAATTTGGCTGGCGCCATTGGATTCGTGAGACGATTTCCGATTTTTCTAGTGGTCCGGGAATTGTCCACAGACTATTTTTTTGTTTTTCGCGTTTATAACGGCTCCTGGGCCTCCTAGAGCCAAACGGGCCCGGATTGGGACTCAGATCGTTTTTCGCCCATATCTTTGGAAATATCATAGCTAGGACAATTTGGCTGGCGCCATTGGGTTCGTGAGACGATTTCCGATCTTTCTAGGGGTCCAGGAATTTTCTAAAGTAAATTTTTTCGTTTTTCGCGTTTTTCTCGGCTCCTGGGCCTCCTACAGCAAAACGGGCCCTGATTTGGGATCACACCGTTTTTCGCCCATATCTTTGAGAATATCATAGCTAGGACAATTTGGCTGGCGCCATTGGATTCGTGAGACGATTTCCGATTTTTCTAAAGTCGATTTTTTCGTTTTTCGCGTTTTTCTCGGCTCCTGGGCCTCCTAGAGCCACACGGGCCCGGATTTGGGATCACACCGTTTTTCGCCCATATCTTTGAGAATATCATAGCTAGGACAATTTGGCTGGCGCCATTGGATTCGTGAGACGATTTCCGGTTTTTCTAGGGGTCCGGGAATTGTCCACAGACAATTTTTTTGTTTTTCGCGTTTATCTCGGCTCCGGGGCCTCCTAGAGCCAAACGGGCCCGGATTTGGGATCACGCCGTTTTTCGCCCATATCTTTGAGAATATCATAGCTAGGACAATTTGGCTGGCGCCTTTGGATTCGTGAGACGATTTTCGATTTTTCGAGGGGTCCGGGAATTTTCTAAAGTCGATTTTTTCGTTTTTCGCGTTTTTCTCGGCTCCCGGGCCTACTAGAGTAAAACAGGCCCGGATTGGGACTCAGATCGTTTTCGCCCATATCTTTAGAAATATCATAGCTAGGACAATTTGGCTGGCGCCATTGGATTCGTGAGACGATTTCCGATCTTTCTAGGGGTCCAGGAATTTTCTAAAGTAAATTTTTTCGTTTTTCGCGTTTTTCTCGGCTCCTCGGCCTCCTACAGCAAAACGGGCCCTGATTTGGGATCACACCGTTTTTCGCCCATATCTTTGAGAATATCATAGCTAGGACAATTTGGCTGGCGCCATTGGATTCGTGAGACGATTTCCGATTTTTCTAGTGGTCCGGGAATTGTCCACAGACTATTTTTTTGTTTTTCGCGTTTATAACGGCTCCTGGGCCTCCTAGAGCCAAACGGGCCCGGATTGGGACTCAGATCGTTTTTCGCCCATATCTTTGGAAATATCATAGCTAGGACAATTTGGCTGGCGCCATTGGGTTCGTGAGACGATTTCCGATTTTTCGAGGGGTCCGGGAATTTTCTAAAGTCGATTTTTTCGTTTTTCGCGTTTTTCTCGGCTCCTGGGCCTCCTAGAGCCACACGGGCCCGGATTTGGGATCACACCGTTTTTCGCCCATATCTTTGAGAATATCATAGCTAGGACAATTTGGCTGGCGCCATTGGATTCGTGAGACGATTTCCGGTTTTTCTAGGGGTCCGGGAATTGTCCACAGACAATTTTTTTGTTTTTCGCGTTTATCTCGGCTCCGGGGCCTCCTAGAGCCAAACGGGCCCGGATTTGGGATCACGCCGTTTTTCGCCCATATCTTTGAGAATATCATAGCTAGGACAATTTGGCTGGCGCCATTGGATTCGTGAGACGATTTCCGATTTTTCTAGGGGTCCGGGAATTGTCCACAGACAATTTTTTTGTTTTTCGCGTTTATCTCGGCTCCGGGGCCTCCTAGAGCCAAACGGGCCCGGATTTGGGATCACGCCGTTTTTCGCCCATATCTTTGAGAATATCATAGCTAGGACAATTTGGCTGGCGCCATTGGATTCGTGAGACGATTTCCGATCTTTCTAGGGGTCCAGGAATTGTCCACAGACTATTTTTTAGTTTTTCGCGTTTATCTCGGCTCCTGGGCCTACTAGAGTAAAACAGGCCCGGATTGGGACTCAGATCGTTTTCGCCCATATCTTTAGAAATATCATAGCTAGGACAATTTGGCTGGCGCCATTGGATTCGTGAGACGATTTCCGATCTTTCTAGGGGTCCAGGAATTTTCTAAAGTAAATTTTTTCGTTTTTCGCGTTTTTCTCGGCTCCTCGGCCTCCTACAGCAAAACGGGCCCTGATTTGGGATCACACCGTTTTTCGCCCATATCTTTGAGAATATCATAGCTAGGACAATTTGGCTGGCGCCATTGGATTCGTGAGACGATTTCCGATTTTTCTAGTGGTCCGGGAATTGTCCACAGACTATTTTTTTGTTTTTCGCGTTTATAACGGCTCCTGGGCCTCCTAGAGCCAAACGGGCCCGGATTGGGACTCAGATCGTTTTTCGCCCATATCTTTGGAAATATCATAGCTAGGACAATTTGGCTGGCGCCATTGGGTTCGTGAGACGATTTCCGATCTTTCTAGGGGTCCAGGAATTTTCTAAAGTAAATTTTTTCGTTTTTCGCGTTTTTCTCGGCTCCTGGGCCTCCTACAGCAAAACGGGCCCTGATTTGGGATCACACCGTTTTTCGCCCATATCTTTGAGAATATCATAGCTAGGACAATTTGGCTGGCGCCATTGGATTCGTGAGACGATTTCCGATTTTTCTAAAGTCGATTTTTTCGTTTTTCGCGTTTTTCTCGGCTCCTGGGCCTCCTAGAGCCACACGGGCCCGGATTTGGGATCACACCGTTTTTCGCCCATATCTTTGAGAATATCATAGCTAGGACAATTTGGCTGGCGCCATTGGATTCGTGAGACGATTTCCGGTTTTTCTAGGGGTCCGGGAATTGTCCACAGACAATTTTTTTGTTTTTCGCGTTTATCTCGGCTCCGGGGCCTCCTAGAGCCAAACGGGCCCGGATTTGGGATCACGCCGTTTTTCGCCCATATCTTTGAGAATATCATAGCTAGGACAATTTGGCTGGCGCCTTTGGATTCGTGAGACGATTTTCGATTTTTCGAGGGGTCCGGGAATTTTCTAAAGTCGATTTTTTCGTTTTTCGCGTTTTCCTCGGCTCCTGGGCCTACTAGAGTAAAACAGGCCCGGATTGGGACTCAGATCGTTTTCGCCCATATCTTTAGAAATATCATAGCTAGGACAATTTGGCTGGCGCCATTGGATTCGTGAGACGATTTCCGATCTTTCTAGGGGTCCAGGAATTTTCTAAAGTAAATTTTTTCGTTTTTCGCGTTTTTCTCGGCTCCTCGGCCTCCTACAGCAAAACGGGCCCTGATTTGGGATCACACCGTTTTTCGCCCATATCTTTGAGAATATCATAGCTAGGACAATTTGGCTGGCGCCATTGGATTCGTGAGACGATTTCCGATTTTTCTAGTGGTCCGGGAATTGTCCACAGACTATTTTTTTGTTTTTCGCGTTTATAACGGCTCCTGGGCCTCCTAGAGCCAAACGGGCCCGGATTGGGACTCAGATCGTTTTTCGCCCATATCTTTGGAAATATCATAGCTAGGACAATTTGGCTGGCGCCATTGGGTTCGTGAGACGATTTCCGATTTTTCGAGGGGTCCGGGAATTTTCTAAAGTCGATTTTTTCGTTTTTCGCGTTTTTCTCGGCTCCTGGGCCTCCTAGAGCCACACGGGCCCGGATTTGGGATCACACCGTTTTTCGCCCATATCTTTGAGAATATCATAGCTAGGACAATTTGGCTGGCGCCATTGGATTCGTGAGACGATTTCCGATTTTTCTAAAGTCGATTTTTTCGTTTTTCGCGTTTTTCTCGGCTCCTGGGCCTCCTAGAGCCACACGGGCCCGGATTTGGGATCACACCGTTTTTCGCCCATATCTTTGAGAATATCATAGCTAGGACAATTTGGCTGGCGCCATTGGATTCGTGAGACGATTTCCGGTTTTTCTAGGGGTCCGGGAATTGTCCACAGACAATTTTTTTGTTTTTCGCGTTTATCTCGGCTCCGGGGCCTCCTAGAGCCAAACGGGCCCGGATTTGGGATCACGCCGTTTTTCGCCCATATCTTTGAGAATATCATAGCTAGGACAATTTGGCTGGCGCCTTTGGATTCGTGAGACGATTTTCGATTTTTCGAGGGGTCCGGGAATTTTCTAAAGTCGATTTTTTCGTTTTTCGCGTTTTTCTCGGCTCCTGGGCCTACTAGAGTAAAACAGGCCCGGATTGGGACTCAGATCGTTTTCGCCCATATCTTTAGAAATATCATAGCTAGGACAATTTGGCTGGCGCCATTGGATTCGTGAGACGATTTCCGATCTTTCTAGGGGTCCAGGAATTTTCTAAAGTAAATTTTTTCGTTTTTCGCGTTTTTCTCGGCTCCTCGGCCTCCTACAGCAAAACGGGCCCTGATTTGGGATCACACCGTTTTTCGCCCATATCTTTGAGAATATCATAGCTAGGACAATTTGGCTGGCGCCATTGGATTCGTGAGACGATTTCCGATTTTTCTAGTGGTCCGGGAATTGTCCACAGACTATTTTTTTGTTTTTCGCGTTTATAACGGCTCCTGGGCCTCCTAGAGCCAAACGGGCCCGGATTGGGACTCAGATCGTTTTTCGCCCATATCTTTGGAAATATCATAGCTAGGACAATTTGGCTGGCGCCATTGGGTTCGTGAGACGATTTCCGATTTTTCGAGGGGTCCGGGAATTTTCTAAAGTCGATTTTTTCGTTTTTCGCGTTTTTCTCGGCTCCTGGGCCTCCTAGAGCCACACGGGCCCGGATTTGGGATCACACCGTTTTTCGCCCATATCTTTGAGAATATCATAGCTAGGACAATTTGGCTGGCGCCATTGGATTCGTGAGACGATTTCCGGTTTTTCTAGGTGTAACGTGACATTTTCTATGGGGGTCGGAAAATGCCCATTACCTTCGCCCTACTTCCCCTTTATCTAATTCAACTCAAAAATTCAAATCAATGGGCGCCAGATACTTTTTGAGCCGGAAGTATCAAACCGGAAGCTGTACAAACCCTCAGCCATCAAATCCTAAAATTAACCAGAAAACGAAAAACGTAATCGAAACTTATAGTAAAAACAAAAAAAAAGAGTCAATCAAATTCGGGGGAAAGGTAACGGTCCTCGGGTCGCTCAGTGTGCTAGGTTGTGGAGAGAGGGGTGGGTTTCAGGTGGAACTAGAGGCATTGGCCACGAAAAAAAAAAGGTTCAAGGAGAGAAAAATAATTCAAAAAAAGTCACAAATAATAGTTTAATTATTTATATTTTTCCAAATTCTCCATCCTCTTAATGATCTCTAAACATTATACAAAACCTACCAGACTCTATCTTTTCCTCAACATCCCCTTTGAATTTCCTTTATTTTTCACCAGGGAAATAACCCTGAATAGTTCTTAACAAACCCCCAAGTTATTACCAAAACCTCGGGGCATATTCCCAATTAACTCGGCATAATTCCCTGAATATACATTCCCAAAAAAAAATCTCAGTTCCGATAACGTAAAAGGACCAGAAATTGCTGAAGATCGTGTAACCGAACGTGTGCGAGAGAGAGAGAGATAGAGAGCGAGAGAGACGGACGCGAAACCCACCACGCGTGGGGGAGATTTTCAAAGGCCGGAAATCACGTTTCCGGAAATCCGCGAAAAACGCCTAATCCGCAGAGGCGAAACTCGAAATTTTTAATGCATTAAATGGGGACACCCTTGTAGAGTCTTCCCACAAAAATTCAGAATTTTCTAATCATTTCCACCCGTCACAGGATCACCGTAATCCCGCCGGAAGCTTGAACACACCTCATGCGTCAGACAGTGGGCCCACCCATGGTACTACACCAAGGGGGGAATTAACCGGTAAACCGGTGTTTTAACATATCTCGAAAACGGCTGAGTGGATTTCCGAAATCCAACAGCCTATTTTAAGAGAATACTTCTCCGAACATTCTCACAAAATGTGAGAGATTTCGCATCATTACTGGCCGACCGGGAACCATTAGAAGTCCCGGCGGAATTTCGATCCGGACATCGAACGGGTGGATGATGTAATCACCCCTCCCTGTCCTTCACATTATCACGCAGCATCACAACAACCATTTTAACCCTTCGTTTTATTTGCCACACACCAATAAAAGATACCACAATATATCAAAATATGTCAAAGGGCCCGATGAAGGGAATTTCGGCCAGGTAAAACCTGGAGAACACCCGTTATTCAGTAACGGGAGACGTATAGCACATCGGGAAAATTGTCACTATTTTATCATTATTAACCACCCGGAAGTGGAGAAAGGCGCTTTGGGGTTAGCCACAAGCGAATAATTTAAACAATTAAACCATTAACTCACCATGCAATCCAAGCGTCTTCGCCTGCCTTTCCCTTTCATTGTCACTCGTCAAAACTATCTTTCACTAATTATCGACCTATCCTTTCGATTCACAGATCGCGACTGACTGATGGATCACGTCGATGTGATCGAATGGGGGAAGGACCGGGAGGCTCCGCCCTATTTCCCGAGGTCCTCCCGAAATTTGCCGAGGGCACCGGGTAGTGTCACCCTCTCTAGCCTAACCGTGGTCCTTGCTCTCCCCTTTACCGACCGGGTTCTAATCGGGTGATTGCTCACGGGTAATTCTGGGGTTTTGGCGCTTCCTACGGGGTGATTCTCCGGGATCTAGGGGGTTAATTAAATAATAAATATACTCGAAACCTGAAAATAATAATAGAAATCTTAAACAGCCTGGCAATTCGTCAAAGGCAGGGGCTGTACCTGCTTTGCACGACCTTCCACCAAAAATCAAAAACGTAACTAATTAATCCCCTTAAAATCCGCGTATTGGAGCGCCGGTATTTCAGCCGGGCTTATTCAAATGCCCGCAAGATTAACTGAGGGAGAATCCCAAAAAAACTATCGGATGGCTCGTATTTTGGCCCTTCTTCACAATAATCTTTAGTGGGCCCACAAAACTCGTGCTTGGGTCGGTAAGGAGCGAGCAACTCACTAATTAACCACCTGAGGGTGGAGGATAAGGTACACTAATGCCTATTTTCTGGTTGTAGCCACCCCGGGGTGGAAAATTACGCGAATCGGGTTTAGCCACACCGTGGTGGACTATTACGCGATTAATATAAAAATATTCTCTCCCTGTTCTCTCTCACTCACGCTTTTCTCTATTTGGTGGTATTCCTCCCGCCTTTGATGGTTCCTAACAGACATCCCCACATGTCTGTTACACTCCCCTCCTTTGACGATCCTTATCCGGGTATGTCTTCCGGTTATTGGGTTGATGTGGAGCAGTTCTCCCTCTCCTTGGTGGGCCTTGGTTGCTTCCCCTGGTATGATCTTAGGTTGAACCTGCTACTTGAGAGTATCAATCGGGTCTAGGTGGATGGATGTGAGCGATCACTTTTTACATGGTATTTTATTCACAAAATCAAAAAAAAAAAAGAGAAACATAAGTGGGCCTTGACGGCGGTTTGGTTGACTCAGTCTTGTCGTTTCTAGACTACTTGTCCAGAGTAAAAATACAAAGAAGAAAGGAAATTAATACTAGTAGGACTTCTTGGCCCAGCGCACTTTCTGCGAGTGTAAAATTTGCAAAAAAAAAAAAAGTTTTCCTTCGCTCTTCGCAAGAGGAGGGGGCAAAAAAACAAAATGAAACGAAACAAAACAACAAAAAAAAAATTTTAGCCTTGGAGTTCCAGCCTCCGTGCTCCTTTCGAGCGTATGCCCTAATACAGGGAGAACTGTCGAGCAACCAAAACAACAAAAAAAAGAAAAGAAATGAAAAGAAAACTATCCTGACGGAATGTGTTGTCCGGGGTTCCGTAACTGGTGTCTCGCCTGTTCGGAGTTACGTCCGCCTCCGGTTAGCGTGGGGGGTATCGGGATCCCCAGGCTTTGGAGGGCTTTGGTTGGTCTTCTGGGTGATCTCTCGTCCGTGGTAATCTGCCCATCAAGAGGTCGGTGATGGCGGCGACTGTCTCTACTGGGAGGGTGATGCCACTAGAGGTGGAGGGAGCGGTGATGGCTCTGGGAGGGTTCGCTGAAAAGGCCCTCCTCTCCTCGCTAGATGAGTCCTGACCTCCGTAGTAGGGGTACCCCTGTGGATAGTCCCTTGGAGGATCCCAGTGCTGCCCGCGGACTGGGTGTGTGGTTCCCCTGGTAGGAGGATCGGGTGAGTACCTTTCGTACTGGTCCACTGCTGGAGTTTTGTCCCAATAAGGGGCATATCGTAGGGCCCCTACGTTGTCCGAATAGTACGGATTCAGGTGGACCCGCCTAGGGGATGGGGATCGGTCCAGTCGACGTTGGACGGGGCGATCCCTGCTGGTGACCAGGGGACGCCGAGTTGAAGGTGGGGGCTCCCTGGAGGCCGTCGTTGGGTGTGCGTCGTTCCGGGACCCTGGGTATCCTGGGGTTTTCCGGATGGATCGACTGGCTGTTGCTCTAGTGAGCTCAGTTTGGTGCGTTGGACATGGTCGATCCGCTGTGACTCGGAAGGGGCACTTCCCACAGAACCATTCCCCTGTGGGGTTGGGGCACTCGGTTGGTCGATGGCCGTGTCGACGACAGTCAAAGCACCAAATCCTCTTTCTCTTCGGAGCGTTTGTGCGACCTCCCTGGTTGGGGCCTGCCGTCGAAGTGGCCGGGGATGGTTTCCTGGCCGACCTGGAGGCGGAGTGGTTGTCTTGGGCGGTCTCGGGAAGGGGTGTCCGGGGTGTGATCGGATTCCGACCCGTGCCTATCATTCCTGGAATCCTGGGCGGAAGTAACCCGGAGGGGGAGATGCCAGAGCCAACCTCTTTTTGTTCTGGGGCCCCTAGTGGGAGGGAAGACCGGAGTTGGGTGTCCCTAGGTCCATCGTGTGGGGACCTCGGAGGGGTAGCCTCTCCCAATTCTGGTTGGGTGTAGGGAGGGGTGTTTGGCTCTATCCTCACACTTACCCCTGTTAAGGATGTTTGCTCGTCATCCTGCCAGTCTATTTGGAGGACGTCGAGGGTGGGCGTCTGGGGTGTCTCGTGGGGAGGTTCCACGACTTCCATTCGGTCGTCGGCAGTGGGACCGGCCAGATTTTTATCCTGCTCTGGATCGGGGTGGGTATGTGTTCCCGAGCGGGTAGTTCCCGAACTGGAGGAATCAGAAGAGGGTGAAGAGGACGAGGAGGTTGAGGAGGATGAGGAGCTGTCCGAGTCTTCGTGCAGTCCTAGGGTTGGAGGTGAAGGAGGGATGTGGATCTTCTCCGTTGAGGTCTGCTGATCGCCCCGGGTTGGGGAATCGTCCTTCGGAACTCCGACTGGTTTTGGGAGTGGAGGGATTATATACCGGAGTGTGGGTATGTACTGGAGGGGCTGCAAGCTGCATTGTTGGAGGGCCAACATGAATCCCTTTTTTCTCTTCTCCAAGTCCCACAACTCTGGTAACCAGGGATTTAGGGGTTCCCAGTAATCCTCAATTCGAGGGGCTTGGGTTGTAGGAATTTCCTCCAATACGACCCTGGGTTGCGCCTTGTTGGCTGATGAGGCCTGGTCCAGGGATGCCCCAATAGGAGCCACTTCAGAGTGGAGGGTCGCCGTGACGGATGGCGAGAGGGGCTCAACTTCGGAGTAGTTGGGGCTCCTTAGTGGGGATATGGTGTTGAGGTCCTGCTCCAATTCCGGAAACTGGAAGTCCGTGAGCTCCGGAGGTACTCCCTCCGGCCAGAGGGCTGCCATCAGCGTCTTCTCGGCCTGGGATAAGCCTAAACTTTCCTCTGAACCGGGTGGGGACTGGTCTGCCGCAGCTGGAGATGTCCCTAACCCTGTTGTGGGTGAGGCGCTTCCTGGGTCCTTGGTGGTGCGTAACCCTTCCGTCGGAGTCTCTTGTGTACTCGGTGGTGAATTCATGCAATCCAGAGCTGTTGACAATGAAACCCAAGTATTTGACCTGGGAACAACAGAATTCACTCTTTTCACGATTAATTGTAAGACCAGCGGTCTTGATTCGCTCCAGAACTTTGCCTAGTAACTCGAGGTGTTCCTCGAATGACTCGGATACGATGATGATATCATCGAGGTACACGAATACTTTCGGGTACATATCTTGGCCTATCAATCGGTCCAGAAGACGCTGGAATGTTGCAGGTGCATTAGTTAGACCGTATGGCATACGGAGGAAATGATAGGAGCCGCGGCCAGGGACCACGAACGCGGTAATTTCCCTTGAATCGGGAGCCAGAGGAATCTGGAAATAGGCTTGACTGAGGTCCAGGGTGGTGATATAATGGGCCTGGCGTAATTCATCCAGGATACCAGTCATGTTAGGAATAGGATAAGCGTCTTTCTTAGTGATCGCGTTCACTTTCCGAAAGTCGATACAAAAACGGTACTTCCCGTTGGGTTTTTTAACCATCACGATTGGGTTGCACCAATCGCTTTGCGAGGGGACGATAATTTCATTTCCTAACATTTCCTGAACCTCTTTCCACATAATTTCCCGTATGGCGGGAGTCGTATGGTAAGGCCGTTGTCGGATCGGTGAGTGTCCGTTCACATTGATGTGATGGGAAGTGAGAGTTGTTACTCCCAATTTGTTATCCGTCTTCGGAAGGGCCTTATCTAATAATTCCTGAAGTTGTTGTTCCTGGGATTTCTTCAGGAGGTTTAAGCCACAACACATGGTGAGTCGCTGCACCTGATCTACCGGCGTGAATTGGAATCGATCACTCGGATCATCCCGGTAACACCAAGTTTGATCAAAGAAATCGATTACGATTCTTGCGGATATTAGGAAGTCCATCCCAATGATGAAATCCTCGGATAAAGAAGGCATTATGAATGCACTGAGGGGAATGTCGCGTCCTTCCAGGTTTACTATGCATTCGGCGGAGTGTTGGACAATTTCGATCTTGCCACCGACCGTAATCACCCTCTTCTCCGGAATATTCTGCAACGGAATTTTGACCTTCTCGAACAGAAGGATACCAGCCATGCCGGCGAATGATCGAGTCGCACCTGAATCTACCAGGGCTCGAACTCGAAGGCCATTGATAGTGATATCGATGCGGAATGCTAGTGGGGTATTGTCTGAAGTCGAGCATGCATAGACGTCGTTCGGAGGCATAGGTTCCGGTTCCACTAAGGAAAGTGGATCGGAGTTTACGTGGGACAGATCTACCGGGGAAGGTCCAGGTACAAGGGCTGGCTGTTCACTCAACCCTTGTTGTGAGGAGAGACTGTGATCGGTGCACGATTGAGAAGCCGGCTTATGAGTATCTGAATGGGGAGGAGCGGAAGCCGGTTTTACGCGCCTCGGCGCTCGTTTCCCGGCGAACCACTGTTGCAGAATGGACAGGTCTGGAGGGTGACCCCAGATTTTCGACAACCGTAACAGAAAATCCGTCTCGGTTCCGGACATTCTCGGTGTCGATGACCGATACCACTACAATTCCAGCAGGTTACATTGGTCCTGCTGGGTTGTTGCAGTGGACGACCCTCATCGGGGTTACCTACTGAACGAACCTCTGGGGGGTCGGACGGACGACTAGTAGGTAAACCGGATTGCCTCCTCTCGGGAGGAGCCGGACTACGAGGACGCCTGTCGTGAGAGCGTGGTCGAGCCGGAAGGGTGGATTGCCAAGCTAAGGGTTTAGCAGGGTTTTTATTTCGAATCCGAGGAGGAAGGCCTTGGGGGTTCTTCATCGAAATCCCCTTGATCTTCATCGTTGAAGGAAACCGATCTAGCGGAGGTCTGTTGGAAAGATACCCCTGATCGGCGTGCAAAGGGGCGTGTAAACGGACGTGTCGGGCGTGAGGGCCGATAAGCTAGACTAGGGCAAATCGAATGCTCTGGCTTAGGGGGAGGACGCCTGTCAGCTGCCTTCTCGTAAATCTTTTCAAGGCGTTTGGCGGCCCTCTCTAATTCGTCCATCGTCATGTGGTCTCGGAGGGTAACTCCGACCTGTAGATTGGGAAGTAGTTTTCGGTGGGTTTGCACCACTTGGTCCAGTTCACTCACCGAGGGCACTATACGAGTATAGTATCCTCGGATACACGCGAAATAATTGTTGACCGACTCATCTTCCGCCTGAGTACGGAGGGCTAATTCCTCGCGGATAGCCGTCTGATAGTCAGGGTCCGTAAATGTAGTACGGAAAGTTTCACGGACTTGATCCCAGGTGCGAAATTCTGGGAGATGACCTCTGTACCAAGTTAAGGCTGACCCGGAAAGGAGAAAGGGGATTCCCTTTATCAGGAGTTCGTCTGATATAGGAAGGAACAGCCGGCCCTCCTCAACCCTGGACAGAAAAAGTTCCACATCTTCTTGGGGAAGACCGGAAAAACTCGCACCCCATTTCTTCATGGAGTTTAACAGGGCGGCTGCGTTCAAGGTTTGCCTTCCTCTATGGTGTGTGCCACCCTCTTCTTCTGAGAGGTGGAAACTCTGTTCCACGGGAATGACACGTCGCGTTGGGTAGACGCTTTCATCCCGCGATACTGGAATTTGGTTTCCCTGCGGGGAATTCGGTCCCCTAGGGACTGGGAGTGTAGACACAGGTCCACGTCCGTATGGTCCCTGTGATTGGTGATGTTCCTCCGGAAAGGGGGTCCGTTGCTGAGACCACCCTGGGTACCTGAGTGGACCAGGTGGGTGACAGGGGCCTTGGGGCTCTGGGAATTGGCCTGGCCACCAGGGTGGTTGGGACGAGAATCTCTGGTAGGCTCCCGAGTATATTCCTGGTTGGGCACCTTCTTCAGGGGGAAGGTTACCCAAACGGACGCGGTCGTAAGCCTGAGTGAGGGCCTCATCGTCGGGATGCTCTCTGGGATCATTCCTTGCCGGGTGTTCCGGAGGTACCAGTTGGCTGGAGCCTCGGCTGGAAACCGAGGAACCGGAATTGGCATCGTCCTCACTACCGGACTGAGTCCTACTCCGGGAAGAACCACATCGTGTTACCTTGACCTTTGGTTTCACGGTGGATACCGTAACCCTCTTGGTGTATTTTCTCTTGGGGGGAACAAGGGTGTCGGTTTGGACGGATTGATCACCCGTCACTACTCCTGAAGCTCGTACTCCGGAGACACCAGATCTGGGAAACCCAGAAGTGGAAGCCTCAACACCTGGGAGGGTGTTGGGAGCCAATGGGGGTTTGCACCCCAGAGGAGATATATCCTCGTCATGAGGGGGTGTTGGGTCATCAGAGCCTTGGTCTTCCATTATACTCTAAACCGATGGTAAATCGGAGGGATAACTTATCCAAAAATCAGGAAAAGGAAATAACCGATCGAAATCGGACATAAAAAGGAATAACCGGGTAAAATCGGAAAATAAGGATGACCGTTGGTAATCGGAAAATTCCAAAGAAACAATTAAACCGGAAGAGTTAAATTAAATTAAAGTTGACCGACCGTCGATCGGAGAGGTAGCCTAGCCGATTAAAAATCGGGGGAATTAATTAACCGATTGGAAATCGGATGGATTAGTTAGCCGATTAAAATTCCGATGTATTAGTTGGCCGATTAAAAATCGGAGAGGTTAGTTGACCGACTCAAAAATCGGAAAAATACAACAGCCGGTCCAAGAACTGGAGAATTCAGGTAACCGATCGAAGATCGGAGAAAGGAAGAGAAAGGAAAAAAAAATTAATAAATAAAATAATATAGATTATTATTCTTATCTGGAGGGTGAGAATTCGCTGGGTTCTCCTTTAGTCGGCAATTTTGATTGGTGGATTAAGAGCACTTTGATGATGCAGGGTAAATTTTGCGAAACCATACAGCGAATACGGATTATTATTTAACATAACCCAAAAATGTAAATGTTTGTCATTAGAGTCAAACGAAAAGGGTTGGTCACTGAGTTGGAGACTGAACTGCTCATTACAAAGTTGAAAAATGAACTGAACGGCGATCCCAGTCGGGGACTGGTAAATATCCTCTCTGTTAGAGTGGGAGTATTAGTCAAGGTGGGGGGAATCACGTGGAAAGTCACGTGAGTCGCGCCTAGTAACAAGCCATCGTGGCTACAGGATTCAAAAATTAGCCGCTTAGTCGTCACTAAGGGAAAAGTCGAGTTAACTCAATTGGAATGTTATTTGTCTCGGATTACTTCTAACCGATGATATTATTGTTGGCTTCGCGTTAATCCGCCTATTGTTCTCTCTCTCTCCCAAATAACCAAATTGACTATCATTGTCCACAGGACAAAAGCGGTAGAATAACAATACTTTCCCAAAAACAAAATTCCAACGCGATGACATCCTCGCGTGATCGCAAAACGTGGTAAATTAATATCTTAAATCGAAAATCGGGCAAGGAAAATCAAAGGGAATAATTGCTGAGCAGATTTAATTCAATGAATATATTTTAATAAATCGGAGAGATTCTATCTCAACGCAAAACAAAACACAATTTTTAAATTTAAATTTAAATTTTCGCGCCAATAATCTCGTGAGTGCCCCACGTTGGGCGCCATTTGTAACGTGACATTTTCTATGGGGGTCGGAAAATGCCCATTACCTTCGCCCTACTTCCCCTTTATCTAATTCAACTCAAAAATTCAAATCAATGGGCGCCAGATACTTTTTGAGCCGGAAGTATCAAACCGGAAGCTGTACAAACCCTCAGCCATCAAATCCTAAAATTAACCAGAAAACGAAAAACGTAATCGAAACTTATAGTAAAAACAAAAAAAAAGAGTCAATCAAATTCGGGGGAAAGGTAACGGTCCTCGGGTCGCTCAGTGTGCTAGGTTGTGGAGAGAGGGGTGGGTTTCAGGTGGAACTAGAGGCATTGGCCACGAAAAAAAAAAGGTTCAAGGAGAGAAAAATAATTCAAAAAAAGTCACAAATAATAGTTTAATTATTTATATTTTTCCAAATTCTCCATCCTCTTAATGATCTCTAAACATTATACAAAACCTACCAGACTCTATCTTTTCCTCAACATCCCCTTTGAATTTCCTTTATTTTTCACCAGGGAAATAACCCTGAATAGTTCTTAACAAACCCCCAAGTTATTACCAAAACCTCGGGGCATATTCCCAATTAACTCGGCATAATTCCCTGAATATACATTCCCAAAAAAAAATCTCAGTTCCGATAACGTAAAAGGACCAGAAATTGCTGAAGATCGTGTAACCGAACGTGTGCGAGAGAGAGAGAGATAGAGAGCGAGAGAGACGGACGCGAAACCCACCACGCGTGGGGGAGATTTTCAAAGGCCGGAAATCACGTTTCCGGAAATCCGCGAAAAACGCCTAATCCGCAGAGGCGAAACTCGAAATTTTTAATGCATTAAATGGGGACACCCTTGTAGAGTCTTCCCACAAAAATTCAGAATTTTCTAATCATTTCCACCCGTCACAGGATCACCGTAATCCCGCCGGAAGCTTGAACACACCTCATGCGTCAGACAGTGGGCCCACCCATGGTACTACACCAAGGGGGGAATTAACCGGTAAACCGGTGTTTTAACATATCTCGAAAACGGCTGAGTGGATTTCCGAAATCCAACAGCCTATTTTAAGAGAATACTTCTCCGAACATTCTCACAAAATGTGAGAGATTTCGCATCATTACTGGCCGACCGGGAACCATTAGAAGTCCCGGCGGAATTTCGATCCGGACATCGAACGGGTGGATGATGTAATCACCCCTCCCTGTCCTTCACATTATCACGCAGCATCACAACAACCATTTTAACCCTTCGTTTTATTTGCCACACACCAATAAAAGATACCACAATATATCAAAATATGTCAAAGGGCCCGATGAAGGGAATTTCGGCCAGGTAAAACCTGGAGAACACCCGTTATTCAGTAACGGGAGACGTATAGCACATCGGGAAAATTGTCACTATTTTATCATTATTAACCACCCGGAAGTGGAGAAAGGCGCTTTGGGGTTAGCCACAAGCGAATAATTTAAACAATTAAACCATTAACTCACCATGCAATCCAAGCGTCTTCGCCTGCCTTTCCCTTTCATTGTCACTCGTCAAAACTATCTTTCACTAATTATCGACCTATCCTTTCGATTCACAGATCGCGACTGACTGATGGATCACGTCGATGTGATCGAATGGGGGAAGGACCGGGAGGCTCCGCCCTATTTCCCGAGGTCCTCCCGAAATTTGCCGAGGGCACCGGGTAGTGTCACCCTCTCTAGCCTAACCGTGGTCCTTGCTCTCCCCTTTACCGACCGGGTTCTAATCGGGTGATTGCTCACGGGTAATTCTGGGGTTTTGGCGCTTCCTACGGGGTGATTCTCCGGGATCTAGGGGGTTAATTAAATAATAAATATACTCGAAACCTGAAAATAATAATAGAAATCTTAAACAGCCTGGCAATTCGTCAAAGGCAGGGGCTGTACCTGCTTTGCACGACCTTCCACCAAAAATCAAAAACGTAACTAATTAATCCCCTTAAAATCCGCGTATTGGAGCGCCGGTATTTCAGCCGGGCTTATTCAAATGCCCGCAAGATTAACTGAGGGAGAATCCCAAAAAAACTATCGGATGGCTCGTATTTTGGCCCTTCTTCACAATAATCTTTAGTGGGCCCACAAAACTCGTGCTTGGGTCGGTAAGGAGCGAGCAACTCACTAATTAACCACCTGAGGGTGGAGGATAAGGTACACTAATGCCTATTTTCTGGTTGTAGCCACCCCGGGGTGGAAAATTACGCGAATCGGGTTTAGCCACACCGTGGTGGACTATTACGCGATTAATATAAAAATATTCTCTCCCTGTTCTCTCTCACTCACGCTTTTCTCTATTTGGTGGTATTCCTCCCGCCTTTGATGGTTCCTAACAGACATCCCCACATGTCTGTTACATAGGGGTCCGGGAATTGTCCACAGACAATTTTTTTGTTTTTCGCGTTTATCTCGGCTCCGGGGCCTCCTAGAGCCAAACGGGCCCGGATTTGGGATCACGCCGTTTTTCGCCCATATCTTTGAGAATATCATAGCTAGGACAATTTGGCTGGCGCCTTTGGATTCGTGAGACGATTTCCGATTTTTCGAGGGGTCCGGGAATTTTCTAAAGTCGATTTTTTCGTTTTTCGCGTTTTTCTCGGCTCCTGGGCCTCCTAGAGCAAAACGGGCCCGGATTTGGGATCACACCGTTTTTCGCCCATATCTTTGAGAATATCATAGCTAGGACAATTTGGCTGGCGCCATTGGATTCGTGAGACGATTTCCGATTTTTCTAGGGGTCCGGGAATTGTCCACAGACAATTTTTTTGTTTTTCGCGTTTATCTCGGCTCCGGGGCCTCCTAGAGCCGAACGGGCCCGGATTTGGGATCACGCCGTTTTTCGCCCATATCTTTGAGAATATCATAGCTAGGACAATTTGGCTGGCGCCATTGGATTCGTTAGACGATTTCCGATTTTTCTAGTGGTCCGGGGATTGTCCACAGACTATTTTTTAGTTTTTCGCGTTTATCTCGGCTCCTGGGCCTACTAGAGTAAAACAGGCCCGGATTGGGACTCAGATCGTTTTCGCCCATATCTTTAGAAATATCATAGCTAGGACAATTTGGCTGGCGCCATTGGATTCGTGAGACGATTTCCGATCTTTCTAGGGGTCCAGGAATTTTCTAAAGTAAATTTTTTCGTTTTTCGCGTTTTTCTCGGCTCCTGGGCCTCCTACAGCAAAACGGGCCCTGATTTGGGATCACACCGTTTTTCGCCCATATCTTTGAGAATATCATAGCTAGGACAATTTGGCTGGCGCCATTGGATTCGTCAGACGATTTCCGATCGTTCTAGGGGTCCAGGAATTTTCTAAAGTCAATTTTTTCGTTTTTCGCGTTTTTCTCGGCTCCTGGGCCTCCTACAGCAAAACGGGCCCGGATTTCTGGATCACACCGTTTTTCGGCCATATCTTTGAGAATATCATAGCTAGGACAATTTGGCTGGCGCCTTTGGATTCGTGAGACGATTTCCGATTTTTCGAGGGGTCCGGGAATTTTCTAAAGTCGATTTTTTCGTTTTTCGCGTTTTTCTCGGCTCCTGGGCCTCCTAGAGCCAAACGGGCCCGGATTTGGGATCACACCGTTTTTCGCCCATATCTTTGAGAATATCATAGCTAGGACAATTTGGCTGGCGCCATTGGATTCGTGAGACGATTTCCGATTTTTCTAGGGGTCCGGGAATTGTCCACAGACAATTTTTTTGTTTTTCGCGTTTATCTCGGCTCCGGGGCCTCCTAGAGCCAAACGGGCCCGGATTTGGGATCACGCCGTTTTTCGCCCATATCTTTGAGAATATCATAGCTAGGAAAATTTGGCTGGCGCCTTTGGATTCGTGAGACGATTTCCGATTTTTCGAGCGGTCCGGGAATTTTCTAAAGTCGATATTTTCGTTTTTCGCGTGTTTCTCGGCTCCTGGGCCTCCTAGAGCAAAACGGGCCCGGATTTGGGATCACACCGTTTTTCGCCCATATCTTTGAGAATATCATAGCTAGGACAATTTGGCTGGCGCCATTGGATTCGTGAGACGATTTCCGATTTTTCTAGGGGTCCGGGAATTGTCCACAGACAATTTTTTTGTTTTTCGCGTTTATCTCGGCTCCGGGGCCTCCTAGAGCCGAACGGGCCCGGATTTGGGATCACGCCGTTTTTCGCCCATATCTTTGAGAATATCATAGCTAGGACAATTTGGCTGGCGCCATTGGATTCGTGAGACGATTTCCGATTTTTCTAGTGGTCCGGGAATTGTCCACAGACTATTTTTTTGTTTTTCGCGTTTATCTCGGCTCCTGGGCCTACTAGAGTAAAACAGGCCCGGATTGGGACTCAGATCGTTTTCGCCCATATCTTTAGAAATATCATAGCTAGGACAATTTGGCTGACGCCATTGGATTCGTGAGACGATTTCCGATCTTTCTAGGGGTCCAGGAATTTTCTAAAGTAAATTTTTTCGTTTTTCGCGTTTTTCTCGGCTCCTCGGCCTCCTACAGCAAAACGGGCCCTGATTTGGGATCACACCGTTTTTCGCACATATCTTTGAGAATATCATAGCTAGGACAATTTGGCTGGCGCCATTGGATTCGTGAGACGATTTCCGATTTTTCTAGTGGTCCGGGAATTGTCCACAGACTATTTTTTTGTTTTTCGCGTTTATAACGGCTCCTGGGCCTCCTAGAGCCAAACGGGCCCGGATTGGGACTCAGATCGTTTTTCGCCCATATCTTTGGAAATATCATAGCTAGGACAATTTGGCTGGCGCCATTGGGTTCGTGAGACGATTTCCGATCTTTCTAGGGGTCCAGGAATTTTCTAAAGTAAATTTTTTCGTTTTTCGCGTTTTTCTCGGCTCCTGGGCCTCCTACAGCAAAACGGGCCCTGATTTGGGATCACACCGTTTTTCGCCCATATCTTTGAGAATATCATAGCTAGGACAATTTGGCTGGCGCCATTGGATTCGTGAGACGATTTCCGATTTTTCTAAAGTCGATTTTTTCGTTTTTCGCGTTTTTCTCGGCTCCTGGGCCTCCTAGAGCCACACGGGCCCGGATTTGGGATCACACCGTTTTTCGCCCATATCTTTGAGAATATCATAGCTAGGACAATTTGGCTGGCGCCATTGGATTCGTGAGACGATTTCCGGTTTTTCTAGGGGTCCGGGAATTGTCCACAGACAATTTTTTTGTTTTTCGCGTTTATCTCGGCTCCGGGGCCTCCTAGAGCCAAACGGGCCCGGATTTGGGATCACGCCGTTTTTCGCCCATATCTTTGAGAATATCATAGCTAGGACAATTTGGCTGGCGCCTTTGGATTCGTGAGACGATTTCCGATTTTTCGAGGGGTCCGGGAATTTTCTAAAGTCGATTTTTTCGTTTTTCGCGTTTTTCTCGGCTCCTGGGCCTCCTAGAGCCAAACGGGCCCTGATTTGGGATCACAGCGTTTTTCGCCCATATCTTTGAGAATATCATAGCTAGGACAATTTGGCTGGCGCCATTGGATTCGTGAGACGATTTCCGATCTTTCTAGGGGTCCAGGAATTTTCTAAAGTAAATTTTTTCGTTTTTCGCGTTTTTCTCGGCTCCTGGGCCTCCTACAGCAAAACGGGCCCTGATTTGGGATCACACCGTTTTTCGCCCATATCTTTGAGAATATCATAGCTAGGACAATTTGGCTGGCGCCATTGGATTCGTGAGACGATTTCCGATTTTTCTAAAGTCGATTTTTTCGTTTTTCGCGTTTTTCTCGGCTCCTGGGCCTCCTACAGCAAAACGCGCCCGGATTTAGACTCAGACCGTTTTTTGCCCATATCTTTGGAAATATCATAGCTAGGACAATTTGGCTGGCGCCATTGGATTCGTGAGACGATTTCCGATCTTTCTAGGGGTCCAGGAATTGTCCACAGACTATTTTTTAGTTTTTCGCGTTTATCTCGGCTCCTGGGCCTCCTACAGCAAAACGCGCCCGGATTTAGACTCAGACCGTTTTTCGCCCATATCTTTGGAAATATCATAGCTAGGACAATTTGGCTGGCGCCATTGGATTCGTGAGACGATTTCCGATCTTTCTAGGGGTCCAGGAATTTTCTAAAGTAAATTTTTTCGTTTTTCGCGTTTTTCTCGGCTCCTCGGCCTCCTACAGCAAAACGGGCCCTGATTTGGGATCACACCGTTTTTCGCCCATATCTTTGAGAATATCATAGCTAGGACAATTTGGCTGGCGCCATTGGATTCGTGAGACGATTTCCGATTTTTCTAGTGGTCCGGGAATTGTCCACAGACTATTTTTTTGTTTTTCCCGTTTATAACGGCTCCTGGGCCTCCTAGAGCCAAACGGGCCCGGATTGGGACTCAGATCGTTTTTCGCCCATATCTTTGGAAATATCATAGCTAGGACAATTTGGCTGGCGCCATTGGGTTCGTGAGACGATTTCCGATCTTTCTAGGGGTCCAGGAATTTTCTAAAGTAAATTTTTTCGTTTTTCGCGTTTTTCTCGGCTCCTGGGCCTCCTACAGCAAAACGGGCCCTGATTTGGGATCACACCGTTTTTCGCCCATATCTTTGAGAATATCATAGCTAGGACAATTTGGCTGGCGCCATTGGATTCGTGAGACGATTTCCGATTTTTCTAGGGGTCCGGGAATTGTCCACAGACAATTTTTTTGTTTTTCGCGTTTATCTCGGCTCCGGGGCCTCCTAGAGCCAAACGGGCCCGGATTTGGGATCACGCCGTTTTTCGCCCATATCTTTGAGAATATCATAGCTAGGACAATTTGGCTGGCGCCTTTGGATTCGTGAGACGATTTCCGATTTTTCGAGGGGTCCGGGAATTTTCGAAAGTCGATTTTTCCGTTTTTCGCGTTTTTCTCGGCTCCTGGGCCTCCTAGAGCAAAACGGGCCCTGATTTGGGATCACAGCGTTTTTCGCCCATATCTTTGAGAATATCATAGCTAGGACAATTTGGCTGGCGCCATTGGATTCGTGAGACGATTTCCGGTTTTTCTAGGGGTCCGGGAATTGTCCACAGACAATTTTTTTGTTTTTCGCGTTTATCTCGGCTCCGGGGCCTCCTAGAGCCAAACGGGCCCGGATTTGGGATCACGCCGTTTTTCGCCCATATCTTTGAGAATATCATAGCTAGGACAATTTGGCTGGCGCCTTTGGATTCGTGAGACGATTTCCGATTTTTCGAGGGGTCCGGGAATTTTCTAAAGTCGATTTTTTCGTTTTTCGCGTTTTTCTCGGCTCCTGGGCCTCCTAGAGTCAAACGGGCCCTGATTTGGGATCACAGCGTTTTTCGCCCATATCTTTGAGAATATCATAGATAGGACAATTTGGCTGGCGCCATTGGATTCGTGAGACGATTTCCGATCTTTCTAGGGGTCCAGGAATTTTCTAAAGTAAATTTTTTCGTTTTTCGCGTTTTTCTCGGCTCCTGGGCCTCCTACAGCAAAACGGGCCCTGATTTGGGATCACACCGTTTTTCGCCCATATCTTTGAGAATATCATAGCTAGGACAATTTGGCTGGCGCCATTGGATTCGTGAGACGATTTCCGATTTTTCTAAAGTCGATTTTTTCGTTTTTCGCGTTTTTCTCGGCTCCTGGGCCTCCTACAGCAAAACGCGCCCGGATTTAGACTCAGACCGTTTTTCGCCCATATCTTTGGAAATATCATAGCTAGGACAATTTGGCTGGCGCCATTGGATTCGTGAGACGATTTCCGATCGTTCTAGGGGTCCAGGAATTTTCTAAAGTCGATTTTTTCGTTTTTCGCGTTTTTCTCGGCTCCTGGGCCTCCTAGAGCCAAACGGGCCCGGATTTGGGATCACACCGTTTTTCGCCCATATCTTTGAGAATATCATAGCTAGGACAATTTGGCTGGCGCCATTGGATTCGTGAGACGATTTCCGATTTTTCTAGGGGTCCGGGAATTGTCCACAGACAATTTTTTTGTTTTTCGCGTTTATCTCGGCTCCGGGGCCTCCTAGAGCCAAACGGGCCCGGATTTGGGATCACGCCGTTTTTCGCCCATATCTTTGAGAATATCATAGCTAGGACAATTTGGCTGGCGCCTTTGGATTCGTGAGACGATTTCCGATTTTTCGAGGGGTCCGGGAATTTTCTAAAGTCGATTTTTCCGTTTTTCGCGTTTTTCTCGGCTCCTGGGCCTCCTAGAGCAAAACGGGCCCTGATTTGGGATCACAGCGTTTTTCGCCCATATCTTTGAGAATATCATAGCTAGGACAATTTGGCTGGCGCCATTGGATTCGTGAGACGATTTCCGATTTTTCTAGTGGTCCGGGAATTGTCCACAGACAATTTTTTTGTTTTTCGCGTTTATCTCGGCTCCGGGGCCTCCTAGAGCCGAACGGGCCCGGATTTGGGATCACGCCGTTTTTCGCCCATATCTTTGAGAATATCATAGCTAGGACAATTTGGCTGGCGCCATTGGATTCGTGAGACGATTTCCGATCTTTCTAGGGGTCCAGGAATTTTCTAAAGTAAATTTTTTCGTTTTTCGCGTTTTTCTCGGCTCCTGGGCCTCCTACAGCAAAACGGGCCCTGATTTGGGATCACACCGTTTTTCGCCCATATCTTTGAGAATATCATAGCTAGGACAATTTGGCTGGCGCCATTGGATTCGTGAGACGATTTCCGATTTTTCTAAAGTCGATTTTTTCGTTTTTCGCGTTTTTATCGGCTCCTGGGCCTCCTACAGCAAAACGCGCCCGGATTTGGGATCACACCGTTTTTCGCCCATATCTTTGAGAATATCATAGCTAGGACAATTTGGCTGGCGCCATTGGATTCGTGAGACGATTTCCGATCTTTCTAGGGGTCCAGGAATTGTCCACAGACTATTTTTTAGTTTTTCGCGTTTATCTCGGCTCCTGGGCCTACTAGAGTAAAACAGGCCCGGATTGGGACTCAGATCGTTTTTCGCCCATATCTTTGGAAATATCATAGCTAGGACAATTTGGCTGGCGCCATTGGATTCGTGAGACGATTTCCGATCTTTCTAGGGGTCCAGGAATTTTCTAAAGTAAATTTTTTCGTTTTTCGCGTTTTTCTCGGCTCCTCGGCCTCCTACAGCAAAACGGGCCCTGATTTGGGATCACACCGTTTTTCGCCCATATCTTTGAGAATATCATAGCTAGGACAATTTGGCTGGCGCCATTGGATTCGTTAGACGATTTCCGATTTTTCTAGTGGTCCGGGGATTGTCCACAGACTATTTTTTAGTTTTTCGCGTTTATCTCGGCTCCTGGGCCGACTAGAGTAAAACAGGCCCGGATTGGGACTCAGATCGTTTTCGCCCATATCTTTAGAAATATCATAGCTAGGACAATTTGGCTGGCGCCATTGGATTCGTGAGACGATTTCCGATCTTTCTAGGGGTCCAGGAATTTTCTAAAGTAAATTTTTTCGTTTTTCGCGTTTTTCTCGGCTCCTGGGCCTCCTACAGCAAAACGGGCCCTGATTTGGGATCACACCGTTTTTCGCCCATATCTTTGAGAATATCATAGCTAGGACAATTTGGCTGGCGCCATTGGATTCGTCAGACGATTTCCGACCGTTCTAGGGGTCCAGGAATTTTCTAAAGTCAATTTTTTCGTTTTTCGCGTTTTTCTCGGCTCCTGGGCCTCCTACAGCAAAACGGGCCCGGATTTCTGGATCACACCGTTTTTCGGCCATATCTTTGAGAATATCATAGCTAGGACAATTTGGCTGGCGCCTTTGGATTCGTGAGACGATTTCCGATTTTTCGAGGGGTCCGGGAATTTTCTAAAGTCGATTTTTTCGTTTTTCGCGTTTTTCTCGGCTCCTGGGCCTCCTAGAGCAAAACGGGCCCGGATTTGGGATCACACCGTTTTTCGCCCATATCTTTGAGAATATCATAGCTAGGACAATTTGGCTGGCGCCATTGGATTCGTGAGACGATTTCCGATTTTTCTAGGGGTCCGGGAATTGTCCACAGACAATTTTTTTGTTTTTCGCGTTTATCTCGGCTCCGGGGCCTCCTAGAGCCGAACGGGCCCGGATTTGGGATCACGCCGTTTTTCGCCCATATCTTTGAGAATATCATGGCTAGGACAATTTGGCTGGCGCCATTGGATTCGTGAGACGATTTCCGATCTTTCTAGGGGTCCAGGAATTGTCCACAGACTAGTTTTTAGTTTTTCGCGTTTATCTCGGCTCCTGGGCCTACTAGAGTAAAACAGGCCCGGATTGGGACTCAGATCGTTTTCGCCCATATCTTTAGAAATATCATAGCTAGGACAATTTGGCTGACGCCATTGGATTCGTGAGACGATTTCCGATCTTTCTAGGGGTCCAGGAATTTTCTAAAGTAAATTTTTTCGTTTTTCGCGTTTTTCTCGGCTCCTCGGCCTCCTACAGCAAAACGGGCCCTGATTTGGGATCACACCGTTTTTCGCCCATATCTTTGAGAATATCATAGCTAGGACAATTTGGCTGGCGCCATTGGATTCGTGAGACGATTTCCGATTTTTCTAGTGGTCCGGGAATTGTCCACAGACTATTTTTTTGTTTTTCGCGTTTATAACGGCTCCTGGACCTCCTAGAGCCAAACGGGCCCGGATTGGGACTCAGATCGTTTTTCGCCCATATCTTTGGAAATATCATAGCTAGGACAATTTGGCTGGCGCCATTGGGTTCGTGAGACGATTTCCGATCTTTCTAGGGGTCCAGGAATTTTCTAAAGTAAATTTTTTCGTTTTTCGCGTTTTTCTCGGCTCCTGGGCCTCCTACAGCAAAACGGGCCCTGATTTGGGATCACACCGTTTTTCGCCCATATCTTTGAGAATATCATAGCTAGGACAATTTGGCTGGCGCCATTGGATTCGTGAGACGATTTCCGATTTTTCTAGTGGTCCGGGAATTGTCCACAGACAATTTTTTTGTTTTTCGCGTTTATCTCGGCTCCGGGGCCTCCTAGAGCCGAACGGGCCCGGATTTGGGATCACGCCGTTTTTCGCCCATATCTTTGAGAATATCATAGCTAGGACAATTTGGCTGGCGCCATTGGATTCGTGAGACGATTTCCGATCTTTCTAGGGGTCCAGGAATTTTCTAAAGTAAATTTTTTCGTTTTTCGCGTTTTTCTCGGCTCCTGGGCCTCCTACAGCAAAACGGGCCCTGATTTGGGATCACACCGTTTTTCGCCCATATCTTTGAGA
Source organism: Diachasmimorpha longicaudata (assembly GCF_034640455.1). Taxonomy (NCBI): domain Eukaryota; kingdom Metazoa; phylum Arthropoda; class Insecta; order Hymenoptera; family Braconidae; genus Diachasmimorpha; species Diachasmimorpha longicaudata. The sequence goes on along the minus strand of NW_026973903.1, from coordinate 126,351 downwards.
ATATCATAGCTAGGACAATTTGGCTGGCGCCATTGGATTCGTGAGACGATTTCCGATTTTTCTAAAGTCGATTTTTTCGTTTTTCGCGTTTTTATCGGCTCCTGGGCCTCCTACAGCAAAACGCGCCCGGATTTGGGATCACACCGTTTTTCGCCCATATCTTTGAGAATATCATAGCTAGGACAATTTGGCTGGCGCCATTGGATTCGTGAGACGATTTCCGATCTTTCTAGGGGTCCAGGAATTGTCCACAGACTATTTTTTAGTTTTTCGCGTTTATCTCGGCTCCTGGGCCTACTAGAGTAAAACAGGCCCGGATTGGGACTCAGATCGTTTTTCGCCCATATCTTTGGAAATATCATAGCTAGGACAATTTGGCTGGCGCCATTGGATTCGTGAGACGATTTCCGATCTTTCTAGGGGTCCAGGAATTTTCTAAAGTAAATTTTTTCGTTTTTCGCGTTTTTCTCGGCTCCTCGGCCTCCTACAGCAAAACGGGCCCTGATTTGGGATCACACCGTTTTTCGCCCATATCTTTGAGAATATCATAGCTAGGACAATTTGGCTGGCGCCATTGGATTCGTTAGACGATTTCCGATTTTTCTAGTGGTCCGGGGATTGTCCACAGACTATTTTTTAGTTTTTCGCGTTTATCTCGGCTCCTGGGCCGACTAGAGTAAAACAGGCCCGGATTGGGACTCAGATCGTTTTCGCCCATATCTTTAGAAATATCATAGCTAGGACAATTTGGCTGGCGCCATTGGATTCGTGAGACGATTTCCGATCTTTCTAGGGGTCCAGGAATTTTCTAAAGTAAATTTTTTCGTTTTTCGCGTTTTTCTCGGCTCCTGGGCCTCCTACAGCAAAACGGGCCCTGATTTGGGATCACACCGTTTTTCGCCCATATCTTTGAGAATATCATAGCTAGGACAATTTGGCTGGCGCCATTGGATTCGTCAGACGATTTCCGACCGTTCTAGGGGTCCAGGAATTTTCTAAAGTCAATTTTTTCGTTTTTCGCGTTTTTCTCGGCTCCTGGGCCTCCTACAGCAAAACGGGCCCGGATTTCTGGATCACACCGTTTTTCGGCCATATCTTTGAGAATATCATAGCTAGGACAATTTGGCTGGCGCCTTTGGATTCGTGAGACGATTTCCGATTTTTCGAGGGGTCCGGGAATTTTCTAAAGTCGATTTTTTCGTTTTTCGCGTTTTTCTCGGCTCCTGGGCCTCCTAGAGCAAAACGGGCCCGGATTTGGGATCACACCGTTTTTCGCCCATATCTTTGAGAATATCATAGCTAGGACAATTTGGCTGGCGCCATTGGATTCGTGAGACGATTTCCGATTTTTCTAGGGGTCCGGGAATTGTCCACAGACAATTTTTTTGTTTTTCGCGTTTATCTCGGCTCCGGGGCCTCCTAGAGCCGAACGGGCCCGGATTTGGGATCACGCCGTTTTTCGCCCATATCTTTGAGAATATCATGGCTAGGACAATTTGGCTGGCGCCATTGGATTCGTGAGACGATTTCCGATCTTTCTAGGGGTCCAGGAATTGTCCACAGACTAGTTTTTAGTTTTTCGCGTTTATCTCGGCTCCTGGGCCTACTAGAGTAAAACAGGCCCGGATTGGGACTCAGATCGTTTTCGCCCATATCTTTAGAAATATCATAGCTAGGACAATTTGGCTGACGCCATTGGATTCGTGAGACGATTTCCGATCTTTCTAGGGGTCCAGGAATTTTCTAAAGTAAATTTTTTCGTTTTTCGCGTTTTTCTCGGCTCCTCGGCCTCCTACAGCAAAACGGGCCCTGATTTGGGATCACACCGTTTTTCGCCCATATCTTTGAGAATATCATAGCTAGGACAATTTGGCTGGCGCCATTGGATTCGTGAGACGATTTCCGATTTTTCTAGTGGTCCGGGAATTGTCCACAGACTATTTTTTTGTTTTTCGCGTTTATAACGGCTCCTGGACCTCCTAGAGCCAAACGGGCCCGGATTGGGACTCAGATCGTTTTTCGCCCATATCTTTGGAAATATCATAGCTAGGACAATTTGGCTGGCGCCATTGGGTTCGTGAGACGATTTCCGATCTTTCTAGGGGTCCAGGAATTTTCTAAAGTAAATTTTTTCGTTTTTCGCGTTTTTCTCGGCTCCTGGGCCTCCTACAGCAAAACGGGCCCTGATTTGGGATCACACCGTTTTTCGCCCATATCTTTGAGAATATCATAGCTAGGACAATTTGGCTGGCGCCATTGGATTCGTGAGACGATTTCCGATTTTTCTAGTGGTCCGGGAATTGTCCACAGACAATTTTTTTGTTTTTCGCGTTTATCTCGGCTCCGGGGCCTCCTAGAGCCGAACGGGCCCGGATTTGGGATCACGCCGTTTTTCGCCCATATCTTTGAGAATATCATAGCTAGGACAATTTGGCTGGCGCCATTGGATTCGTGAGACGATTTCCGATCTTTCTAGGGGTCCAGGAATTTTCTAAAGTAAATTTTTTCGTTTTTCGCGTTTTTCTCGGCTCCTGGGCCTCCTACAGCAAAACGGGCCCTGATTTGGGATCACACCGTTTTTCGCCCATATCTTTGAGAATATCATAGCTAGGACAATTTGGCTGGCGCCATTGGATTCGTGAGACGATTTCCGATTTTTCTAAAGTCGATTTTTTCGTTTTTCGCGTTTTTATCGGCTCCTGGGCCTCCTACAGCAAAACGCGCCCGGATTTGGGATCACACCGTTTTTCGCCCATATCTTTGAGAATATCATAGCTAGGACAATTTGGCTGGCGCCATTGGATTCGTGAGACGATTTCCGATCTTTCTAAGGGTCCAGGAATTGTCCACAGACTATTTTTTAGTTTTTCGCGTTTATCTCGGCTCCTGGGCCTACTAGAGTAAAACAGGCCCGGATTGGGACTCAGATCGTTTTTCGCCCATATCTTTGGAAATATCATAGCTAGGACAATTTGGCTGGCGCCATTGGATTCGTGAGACGATTTCCGATCTTTCTAGGGGTCCAGGAATTTTCTAAAGTAAATTTTTTCGTTTTTCGCGTTTTTCTCGGCTCCTCGGCCTCCTACAGCAAAACGGGCCCTGATTTGGGATCACACCGTTTTTCGCCCATATCTTTGAGAATATCATAGCTAGGACAATTTGGCTGGCGCCATTGGATTCGTTAGACGATTTCCGATTTTTCTAGTGGTCCGGGGATTGTCCACAGACTATTTTTTAGTTTTTCGCGTTTATCTCGGCTCCTGGGCCGACTAGAGTAAAACAGGCCCGGATTGGGACTCAGATCGTTTTCGCCCATATCTTTAGAAATATCATAGCTAGGACAATTTGGCTGGCGCCATTGGATTCGTGAGACGATTTCCGATCTTTCTAGGGGTCCAGGAATTTTCTAAAGTAAATTTTTTCGTTTTTCGCGTTTTTCTCGGCTCCTGGGCCTCCTACAGCAAAACGGGCCCTGATTTGGGATCACACCGTTTTTCGCCCATATCTTTGAGAATATCATAGCTAGGACAATTTGGCTGGCGCCATTGGATTCGTCAGACGATTTCCGACCGTTCTAGGGGTCCAGGAATTTTCTAAAGTCAATTTTTTCGTTTTTCGCGTTTTTCTCGGCTCCTGGGCCTCCTACAGCAAAACGGGCCCGGATTTCTGGATCACACCGTTTTTCGGCCATATCTTTGAGAATATCATAGCTAGGACAATTTGGCTGGCGCCTTTGGATTCGTGAGACGATTTCCGATTTTTCGAGGGGTCCGGGAATTTTCTAAAGTCGATTTTTTCGTTTTTCGCGTTTTTCTCGGCTCCTGGGCCTCCTAGAGCAAAACGGGCCCGGATTTGGGATCACACCGTTTTTCGCCCATATCTTTGAGAATATCATAGCTAGGACAATTTGGCTGGCGCCATTGGATTCGTGAGACGATTTCCGATTTTTCTAGGGGTCCGGGAATTGTCCACAGACAATTTTTTTGTTTTTCGCGTTTATCTCGGCTCCGGGGCCTCCTAGAGCCGAACGGGCCCGGATTTGGGATCACGCCGTTTTTCGCCCATATCTTTGAGAATATCATGGCTAGGACAATTTGGCTGGCGCCATTGGATTCGTGAGACGATTTCCGATCTTTCTAGGGGTCCAGGAATTGTCCACAGACTAGTTTTTAGTTTTTCGCGTTTATCTCGGCTCCTGGGCCTACTAGAGTAAAACAGGCCCGGATTGGGACTCAGATCGTTTTCGCCCATATCTTTAGAAATATCATAGCTAGGACAATTTGGCTGACGCCATTGGATTCGTGAGACGATTTCCGATCTTTCTAGGGGTCCAGGAATTTTCTAAAGTAAATTTTTTCGTTTTTCGCGTTTTTCTCGGCTCCTCGGCCTCCTACAGCAAAACGGGCCCTGATTTGGGATCACACCGTTTTTCGCCCATATCTTTGAGAATATCATAGCTAGGACAATTTGGCTGGCGCCATTGGATTCGTGAGACGATTTCCGATTTTTCTAGTGGTCCGGGAATTGTCCACAGACTATTTTTTTGTTTTTCGCGTTTATAACGGCTCCTGGACCTCCTAGAGCCAAACGGGCCCGGATTGGGACTCAGATCGTTTTTCGCCCATATCTTTGGAAATATCATAGCTAGGACAATTTGGCTGGCGCCATTGGGTTCGTGAGACGATTTCCGATCTTTCTAGGGGTCCAGGAATTGTCCACAGACTAGTTTTTAGTTTTTCGCGTTTATCTCGGCTCCTGGGCCTACTAGAGTAAAACAGGCCCGGATTGGGACTCAGATCGTTTTCGCCCATATCTTTAGAAATATCATAGCTAGGACAATTTGGCTGACGCCATTGGATTCGTGAGACGATTTCCGATCTTTCTAGGGGTCCAGGAATTTTCTAAAGTAAATTTTTTCGTTTTTCGCGTTTTTCTCGGCTCCTCGGCCTCCTACAGCAAAACGGGCCCTGATTTGGGATCACACCGTTTTTCGCCCATATCTTTGAGAATATCATAGCTAGGACAATTTGGCTGGCGCCATTGGATTCGTGAGACGATTTCCGATTTTTCTAGTGGTCCGGGAATTGTCCACAGACTATTTTTTTGTTTTTCGCGTTTATAACGGCTCCTGGACCTCCTAGAGCCAAACGGGCCCGGATTGGGACTCAGATCGTTTTTCGCCCATATCTTTGGAAATATCATAGCTAGGACAATTTGGCTGGCGCCATTGGGTTCGTGAGACGATTTCCGATCTTTCTAGGGGTCCAGGAATTTTCTAAAGTAAATTTTTTCGTTTTTCGCGTTTTTCTCGGCTCCTGGGCCTCCTACAGCAAAACGGGCCCTGATTTGGGATCACACCGTTTTTCGCCCATATCTTTGAGAATATTGTTACGTATCCCCCTTCGAAGGCTCATTCATTTGTCTATGATCTGAACTTCGGGAGAATCACGACTGTCTTTTGGATATGACATCAGTCTTGTGTGTCTCTCTTCGGAGCTCTGACGTGTCTCATCGTAATACTCTTTGTAATTAATAAACCGCCCCAAATATTTGTCAACCTGTGTCGTCTTTATTCTTCGCTGGATATAACATTGGTGTCAGAAGTGGGATTAATCAAAACCTACGAGCCTAGAAAATCTCTCTATCCTTCCGGCTCTGTTAACTGGACTTCCTACTTTTGGATTCCTGTCAACAAATCTTGGGAATTATTAAATTTGACGTCAAGCTGTGGAAAATTATTTTTTTCCCTTTATTGGTGAGTCACTTTATTTAAATAATTATGTCGGGAAGAGGAAGGCGAAGACGAGCCACTTTGGAAGAGCATCATGCTCCATTGGCTCCCCCCTATCGCCCTCATTCTCCACTGGATGACGAAATACTCCACCATAATCCGACTTCTCGAGAAATTGAAGATTTGGGCAATCAACTTCGCAATGAATTCCAAAATCAATTACGGGACGCTGTAACTAGTATCAGAGAAGTTATTCGAAAAGAGAGAGAGGAAGAACGCCGGACTAGTCGCAATGACATTTTTAATTCACTTAGAAATCTTACAGGCAATTCAACAACTCATAATATCCATGGAATTCTTCAAAATTGTACACCAGGAAACCAGACAATTCCTATCGTTGTCGATGTCCACCAGAACCCTACTCCAGAGATTCCAGGAAATTTTTCAGCCGATAATTATCATACTGTTCCTGTCAACTCTGAACAACATCTTTCTGGGGAACTCCTTAATCCAACCATTCCAAGAATTAATGGTACTTCAAGGGAACCAAACACGTCACAATCAGTTCCAGCAGTCCTAGGCATGACTCTTCAACATGGAACGGAAGCGCCGATTCCTCCTGGGGTTCAAGTGCCACCATACCCTCCTCCGAGGAATCCAACAGATAACACTCTAAATTATTTCCCTTCTCACCCCTTTGCTTTTGCTAATCGTAGTGATGCTGCACATGCTAACGCTAATCCTTCTCCTCACATCAATAATTTACCCTCAATGAAGGAAAACAGAATTTCCCAAATTAAACCAGACACGTACGACGGTTCAGAACTTTGGTCTCATTACTACCTGCAATTCGAAATTGCTTCTTCTCATAACCAGTGGTCAGAAGAGACTAAAGCTTCACAATTATTAACGCGTCTCCGCGGAAAAGCTCGGTTAATTTTGAGTAAAATCGTAGATCAGAATAAATCAGATTACAAAACAATTACAAAAATATTAGCTGAAAAGTTTGATGAAAAACATCTTTCGCGTATGTATTACCACGAATTACAATCTCGGAAACAGAAAAAAGGTGAAAGCTACGTCACTTACTCGGAAGAGATTGATCGACTTAGCCGTTTGGCTTATTCAAGTTCTTCTGAGGAAGAACGTGATCGTGCTGCCTGCCGCGCCTTTATCGATGGAATCAATAACCCACAAATGGAATTTACCTTAAAATCTGAGGATATTGAAAATTTCCAACGTGCAGTTGAACGCGCAACTCAGTTGAGTTCTATTTCCAACTCTGTGATTAACAAACGCCAACCTCAAAATTCATCGCATTTTCGATCACAAATCGATTATCGCGATCTCTCATCAAAACATGACAGGCATAAGAAATTTTTCAATACGGAAACGAATATACGATGCTACAAATGTCACAATTTTGGCCATTTCGCTAAGCATTGCAACAGCTTTGGTAACCCAAATCAAAATAGTTCTAGGAGTTCTCACAATAATCCCACACAAGAATTCAACTCAACTCGGGTCAATCACCATCCCTACCGTCATTTTAATAATGGCAGTAGAAATTTCAAATCAAAATTTCCATATAATAACAAACATTCAAACCGAAACGGATCTGCTAACACCCACACACATTCGGAAAACTGAATGGAGTCGATTCGTTGGGGGACGAATTGACTCAACCAAATTTCAATATTTCTAGATGTTTTCAGGTGAAAAATGAAACTCAAGATCCAATCCTTGCTTTGGAATTGAAAGGAAAAATTAATGATCATTCTTGCTTTATGACAATTGACACGGCTAGTGACATTACATTAATTAACCCTAAACTTTTGAACAACAATCTGACTGGTCTAAAAAACTCTACCAGAAGGATCAGTATTATCACTGTTTCTGGCGAACATTTCCCTTATCAAGCTATCAAAGAAATTGAAATTTCAATCGGAAATTTTTCTATTGTTCTTGACGCGGTCTTCGCAATTATAAAAGAAGATTGTATTCTTGGCTTAGATTTTCTCTACAAATCTGGCCTCTTACAAGACTTCCAGTCGATTGTTAAGAGAAAATTTGACATTGATAACCCTAAGAAAACGGTTTTTATCAAACGAACGATTTCGAAAGGAATCTCTGGATTTTCCCCAAATATTCCTGAATTTTTGCTTCAACTATTTGAAAATTCATGTGAGTTATTAAATCCAAAAGAACAGAGAGTATTCAAAAGCTTTCTTCTAACTTATCAAGAGCGCTTTTCCTCTAGTTCTACTGACTTAGGGAGATATCCAGGAGCTAAACACGTAATCGACACTGGGAACTCGAATCCAATCAAACAAAATCCTCGCAGAGTCCCATTCCATTACCGCGACAAAGTTTTTGATCTCCTTGAGGAAATGAAAGAACAACAGGTTATTGAACCTAGCTACAGTCCTTGGGCTTCTCCTGTTGTCCTAGTTAAGAAAAAAGATGATAAAAACACCCCGCGTTTTTGTGTCGATTATCGCGAACTGAACAACATCACCAAAAAAGATTCCATGCCTTTACCTCGCGACGAAGAAATTTTTGATGCTGCCTCTGAATCTTCTTGGTTCTCAACAATCGACTTAAAAAGCGGATATTGGCAAGTCGAACTGGATCCTAAAGATAAAGAGAAAACTGCTTTTGCAATTGGCGATGAATTATGGCAATTCAAAATTCTCCCTTTTGGTCTTTGCAACGCCCCTGCAACCTTCGTTAGAATAATGAATGAGGTTTTACGAGGCTTGAATGGGAAAATTTGTCGCGTATTTCTAGATGACATCATTGTTTTCGGTCATAATTTTGACGAACATTTACACAATCTCAAATTAGTATTCTCTCGATTAACTGAAGCCAACTTAAAAGTGAACACGAAAAAATGTAAATTTTTCAAACACGAAGTGCTTTATTTGGGTCACATAATTTCAAGAAATGGAATCAAATGCTCTCAGGACAAAATTTCATCTATTATAGATTGGCCAATTCCTAAAACTAAACGTCAACTCAGAAGTTTCCTTGGTTTATGCTCCTACTACAGAAAATACGTGAAAGGTTTTGCTGCCATTGCTAAACCCTTACATACTCTAACTGAAGATCGAATTCCCTTCAAATGGACCCCTGAATCTCAAGCTAGTTTTGATCAATTGAAATCCGGCCTAACCTCTCCACCTACTCGATCAATTCCAATTCCCAATGGCGATTTCATTCTAGATACTGATGCATCATTATTCGCCATTGGAGCCACCCTTTCCCAAATTCAGAATGACGAAGAAAAAGTCATTGCTTATTTCAGTAAATGTTTAAACAAATCTGAGAGAAATTATTGCGTCACTCGTAGGGAACTATTAGCTGTAGTTGTATCTGTCGAGCATTTCAGTCATTATCTTCTCGGAAGAAAATTCTTAATTAGAACAGACCACGCAGCTTTGAAATGGCTTCTTTCTTTTAAAAATCCACAAGACCAAGTGGCTCGTTGGATCGAAATTCTATTCACTTACGATTTTGAAATTACTCACAGACCAGGCCATCTTCATGGAAATGCTGATGGTTTGTCGAGACGTCCTTGCTCTTGTAAAAAATGTGAAAGACTCAATACAAGAAACGAGGAAGAAGAGAAACACGTTTTTCGAACAACTTGCATCACTACTGATGACGGCAATTGGTCCACTCTGCAGGCTCAAGATCCAATCCTCCGTATGTTGATCGATTCAAAAAAACGGAATCAACGTCCTGATTGGCATAAAATCTCTCACCTTGGCGCAGATGTAAAGCTTTACCTCCTATATTGGGATTCTCTCGAATTGATAGGTGATACTCTCTACCGTCGATGGGAATCCAACGACAAATCCAAAATTACCCTTCAAATTATTGTTCCTAATTCTTCGAGAATAGAAATACTCAAGACAGCACACTCTTCTCCCCTCGGTGGCCATTTCAAAGTCAACAAAACGCTAGATAATATTCGGAAACGTTTCTATTGGGCTTCTTGTAAAATTGATGTTGAGAATTGGTGCCGCAGATGTTCTGTTTGTTTCAGTCGAGATGGCCCAGCACAACGAGCCAGAGGGGAATTACAGCTTTATAATGTCGGCTTTCCTTTTGAGAGAATAGCAGTTGACATTTTAGGTCCTTTACCAAGAACTATTAGTAACAATCGGTTCGTCCTTGTAGTCACTGACTATTTTTCTCGTTGGCCTGAAGCAATCCCGCTTCCAAATCATCGGGCAGCTACTATCGCTGAAGCTTTGGTAGTCCATGTTGTTTCACGTTTTGGAATACCTCTAGAAATCCACTCCGATCAAGGAAGAGATTTTGAATCCGGAATTTTCACCTCACTTATGAAGCTATTAGGTATTCATAAAACGCGTACCACCCCATTGCATCCACAATCCAATGGTATGGTTGAGCGTTTAAACAGAACTATCCTTAACTACCTCGCTAAATTTATCAATGACAATCAGAATTCATGGGACAAGTGGCTTCCATTATTCCTTCTCGCATATCGTTCCTCCAAGCATCGAACCACCCAATTCACTCCAGCAAAGTTAATATTCGGTAGAGAATTGCGACTTCCTCTAGATTTGCTTCATGGTAACCCATCATGCAATAACTCTAACAATCTCGGAAATTTACCTGATTACATAGATCAGTTGCAAGAGCAATTGGTGAACACCCATAATCAAGTCAGAGAAAATTGGAAAATCAAAAGCGACAAAATGAAATCTAAATTCGATTTAAAAGCTCACATGATATACTTTACACCTGGTCAGAGAGTTTGGCTCTTTGCCCCCAAGAGAGTCAAAGGTCGATGTCCAAAAATTCAAAAAAGTTGGGAGAAAACATATGTGATCCGATCCAAACTAAATGATGTTGTGTATCAAATTCAGAAATTCCCTAAAGGAAAATTCAAAATAGTACATGTCAACCGTCTGTGGCCAGTGGAACATGATGATCTAGAATGATTATTATCCTTCAGTGCCCCATCACTTATGTCTGTTGTAGCAGACGGGCCCCATCACTTATGTCTGTTGTAGCAGACGGGCCCCATCACTTGTGTCTGTTGTAGCAGACTGGCCCCATCACTTGTGTCTGTTGTAGCAGACTGGCCTGATTACTTATGTCTGTTGTAGCAGACGGGCCTCATTACTTGTGTCTGTTGTAGCAGACGGGCCTCATCACTTATGTCTGTTGTAGCAGACGGGCCCCATCACTTATGTCTGTTGTAGCAGACGGGCCCCATCACTTATGTCTGTTGTAGCAGACGGGCCCCATCACTTATGTCTGTTGTAGCAGACGGGCCCCATCACTTATGTCTGTTGTAGCAGACGGGCCCCATCACTTATGTCTGTTGTAGCAGACGGGCCCCATCACTTATGTCTGTTGTAGCAGACGGGCCCCATCACTTATGTCTGTTGTAGCAGACGGGCCCCATCACTTATGTCTGTTGTAGCAGACGGGCCCCATCACTTGTGTCTGTTGTAGCAGACTGGCCCCATTACTTGTGTCTGTTGTAGCAGACGGGCCTGATTACTTGTGTCTGTTGTAGCAGACTGGCCTGATTACTTATGTCTGTTGTAGCAGACGGACCTCATTACTTGTGTCTGTTGTAGCAGACGGGCCCCATTACTTGTGTCTGTTGTAGCAGACGGGCCTGATTACTTGTGTCTGTTGAAGCAGACTGGCCTGATTATTTATTTTTAACTGTTTCACTTTACTCTATCACCTTTGAGTTATTTCAGGATGAATGAATGTGTGTATGTGTCAAAATGAATTATATACGCTTATTTTTGCATAATGCATGTAATAATTTCGAAAGCTTTCGAAAAACTGCAATCTTGTGAAGTTTGAATTTTTGGTAGTTGCTTTTAAACTAGTTGCTAGTAGTTGTCTGCAGACAAGTAATTTGAAAAAGTAGTTGCTTGTTATTTTCATTGGATGATATTCTCATTTAAATGTTTTTCTTTTCTTTTCTAATTTGAGGAAATCTCTGTGTTGAGTTGTTTTCAGATACTGTACCCATAACGGAAATTTTCAAGTGAACCATTCTGCTGTTTCAGAAAATGAACAATGAAAGTTCGAGTCAAATACTGACATTCACACCCTTAATGAATAAGTCAATTAAGAACACTTTATTCCTCTTGCTCAACATAACCCATTGAAAATTGTAACAAACACTTTCGATAAATTATGATTGTATAGAATCAAACAAATATTAATCGGCTGTTCTTTAGCGTTGATTTCTGGGAGGTTTTAGCTAAAGAACAGACTGGGGCCCTCCCTATGTGAGATCTTGCAACGCTTAAATTTTTCAGTTTGTCTTAAATTAAAGCAACAAATCCTAGAGTTGTAATACCTCAAATAGTCCCTGGTGTGATTGCCGGGGCGGCAATCTTTTTGCGGAGGGGAGTAGTGTTACGTATCCCCCTTCGAAGGCTCATTCATTTGTCTATGATCTGAACTTCGGGAGAATCACGACTGTCTTTTGGATATGACATCAGTCTTGTGTGTCTCTCTTCGGAGCTCTGACGTGTCTCATCGTAATACTCTTTGTAATTAATAAACCGCCCCAAATATTTGTCAACCTGTGTCGTCTTTATTCTTCGCTGGATATAACAATATCATAGCTAGGACAATTTGGCTGGCGCCATTGGATTCGTGAGACGATTTCCGATTTTTCTAAAGTCGATTTTTTCGTTTTTCGCGTTTTTCTCGGCTCCTGGGCCTCCTAGAGCCACACGGGCCCGGATTTGGGATCACACCGTTTTTCGCCCATATCTTTGAGAATATCATAGCTAGGACAATTTGGCTGGCGCCATTGGATTCGTGAGACGATTTCCGGTTTTTCTAGGGGTCCGGGAATTGTCCACAGACAATTTTTTTGTTTTTCGCGTTTATCTCGGCTCCGGGGCCTCCTAGAGCCAAACGGGCCCGGATTTGGGATCACGCCGTTTTTCGCCCATATCTTTGAGAATATCATAGCTAGGACAATTTGGCTGGCGCCATTGGATTCGTGAGACGATTTCCGATCTTTCTAGGGGTCCAGGAATTTTCTAAAGTAAATTTTTTCGTTTTTCGCGTTTTTCTCGGCTCCTGGGCCTCCTACAGCAAAACGGGCCCTGATTTGGGATCACACCGTTTTTCGCCCATATCTTTGAGAATATCATAGCTAGGACAATTTGGCTGGCGCCATTGGATTCGTGAGACGATTTCCGATTTTTCTAAAGTCGATTTTTTCGTTTTTCGCGTTTTTCTCGGCTCCTGGGCCTCCTACAGCAAAACGCGCCCGGATTTAGACTCAGACCGTTTTTCGCCCATATCTTTGGAAATATCATAGCTAGGACAATTTGGCTGGCGCCATTGGATTCGTGAGACGATTTCCGATTTTTCTAGGGGTCCAGGAATTGTCCACAGACTATTTTTTAGTTTTTCGCGTTTATCTCGGCTCCTGGGCCTCCTACAGCAAAACGCGCCCGGATTTAGACTCAGACCGTTTTTCGCCCATATCTTTGGAAATATCATAGCTAGGACAATTTGGCTGGCGCCATTGGATTCGTGAGACGATTTCCGATCTTTCTAGGGGTCCAGGAATTGTCCACAGACTATTTTTTTGTTTTTCCCGTTTATAACGGCTCCTGGGCCTCCTAGAGCCAAACGGGCCCGGATTGGGACTCAGATCGTTTTTCGCCCATATCTTTGGAAATATCATAGCTAGGACAATTTGGCTGGCGCCATTGGGTTCGTGAGACGATTTCCGATCTTTCTAGGGGTCCAGGAATTTTCTAAAGTAAATTTTTTCGTTTTTCGCGTTTTTCTCGGCTCCTGGGCCTCCTACAGCAAAACGGGCCCTGATTTGGGATCACACCGTTTTTCGCCCATATCTTTGAGAATATCATAGCTAGGACAATTTGGCTGGCGCCATTGGATTCGTGAGACGATTTCCGATTTTTCTAAAGTCGATTTTTTCGTTGTTCGCGTTTTTCTCGGCTCCTGGGCCTCCTACAGCAAAACGCGCCCGGATTTAGACTCAGACCGTTTTTCGCCCATATCTTTGGAAATATCATAGCTAGGACAATTTGGCTGTCGCCATTGGATTCGTGAGACGATTTCCGATCGTTCTAGGGGTCCAGGAATTTTCTAAAGTCAATTTTTTCGTTTTTCTCGTTTTTCTCGGCTCCTGGGCCTCCTACAGCAAAACGGGCCCTGATTTGGGATCACACCGTTTTTCGCCCATATCTTTGAGAATATCATAGCTAGGACTATTTGGCTGGCACCATTGGATTCGTCAGACGATTTCCGATTTTTCTAGGGGTCCGGGAATTGTCCACAGACTATTTTTTAGTTTTTCGCGTTTATAACGGCTCCTGGGCCTCCTAGAGCCAAACGGGCCCGGATTGGGACTCAGATCGTTTTTCGCCCATATCTTTGGAAATATCATAGCTAGGACAATTTGGCTGGCGCCATTGGGTTCGTGAGACGATTTCCGATCTTTCTAGGGGTCCAGGAATTTTCTAAAGTCAATTTTTTCGTTTTTCGCGTTTTTCTCGGCTCCTGGGCCTCCTACAGCAAAACGCGCCCGGATTTAGACTCAGACCGTTTTTCGCCCATATCTTTGAGAATATCATAGCTAGGACAATTTGGCTGGCGCCTTTGGATTCGTGAGACGATTTCCGATCTTTCTAGGGGTCCAGGAATTGTCCACAGACTATTTTTTAGTTTTTCGCATTTATCTCGGCTCCTGGGCCTACTAGAGTAAAACAGGCCCGGATTGGGACTCAGATCGTTTTTCGCCCATATCTTTGGAAATATCATAGCTAGGACAATTTGGCTGGCGCCATTGGATTCGTGAGACGATTTCCGATTTTTCTAGGGGTCCGGGAATTGTCCACAGACAATTTTTTTGTTTTTCGCGATTATCTCGGCTCCTGGGCCTCCTACAGCAAAACGGGCTCTGATTTGGGATCACACCGTTTTTCGCCCATATCTTTGAGAATATCATAGCTAGGACAATTTGGCTGGCGCCATTGGATTCGTGAGACGATTTCCGATTTTTCTAAAGTCGATTTTTTCGTTTTTCGCGTTTTTCTCGGCTCCTGGGCCTCCTACAGCAAAACGCGCCCGGATTTAGACTCAGACCGTTTTTCGCCCATATCTTTGAGAATATCATAGCTAGGACAATTTGGCTGGCGCCTTTGGATTCGTGAGACGATTTCCGATTTTTCGAGGGGTCCGGGAATTTTCTAAAGTCGATTTTTCCGTTTTTCGCGTTTTTCTCGGCTCCTGGGCCTCCTAGAGCAAAACGGGCCCTGATTTGGGATCACAGCGTTTTTCGCCCATATCTTTGAGAATATCATAGCTAGGACAATTTGGCTGGCGCCATTGGATTCGTGAGACGATTTCCGATCTTTCTAGGGGTCCAGGAATTGTCCACAGACTATTTTTTAGTTTTTCGCGTTTATCTCGGCTCCTGGGCCTCCTACAGCAAAACGCGCCCGGATTTAGACTCAGACCGTTTTTCGCCCATATCTTTGGAAATATCATAGCTAGGACAATTTGGCTGGCGCCATTGGATTCGTGAGACGATTTCCGATTTTTCTAGGGGTCCGGGAATTGTCGACAGACTATTTTTTCGTTTTTCGCGTTTATCTCGGCTCCTGGGCCTCCTAGAGCAAAACGGGCCCGGATTTGGGATCACACCGTTTTTCGCCCATATCTTTGAGAATATCATAGCTAGGACAATTTGGCTGGCGCCATTGGATTCGTGAGACGATTTCCGATCTTTCTAGAGGTCCAGGAATTGTCCACAGACTATTTTTTAGTTTTTCGCGTTTATCTCGGCTCCTGGGCCTCCTACAGCAAAACGGGCCCTGATTTGGGATCACACCGTTTTTCGCCCATATCCTTGAGAATATCATAGCTAGGACAATTTGGCTGGCGCCATTGGATTCGTGAGACGATTTCCGATTTTTCTAGTGGTCCGGGAATTGTCCACAGACTATTTTTTTGTTTTTCGCGTTTATAACGGCTCCTGGGCCTCCTAGAGCCAAACGGGCCCGGATTGGGACTCAGATCGTTTTTCGCCCATATCTTTGGAAATATCATAGCTAGGACAATTTGGCTGGCGCCATTGGGTTCGTGAGACGATTTCCGATCTTTCTAGGGGTCCAGGAATTTTCTAAAGTAAATTTTTTCGTTTTTCGCGTTTTTCTCGGCTCCTGGGCCTCCTACAGCAAAACGGGCCCTGATTTGGGATCACACCGTTTTTCGCCCTTATCTTTGAGAATATCATAGCTAGGACAATTTGGCTGGCGCCATTGGATTCGTGAGACGATTTCCGATTTTTCTAAAGTCGATTTTTTCGTTTTTCGCGTTTTTCTCGGCTCCTGGGCCTCCTAGAGCCACACGGGCCCGGATTTGGGATCACACCGTTTTTCGCCCATATCTTTGAGAATATCATAGCTAGGACAATTTGGCTGGCGCCATTGGATTCGTGAGACGATTTCCGGTTTTTCTAGGGGTCCGGGAATTGTCCACAGACAATTTTTTTGTTTTTCGCGTTTATCTCGGCTCCGGGGCCTCCTAGAGCCAAACGGGCCCGGATTTGGGCTCACGCCGTTTTTCGCCCATATCTTTGAGAATATCATAGCTAGGACAATTTGGCTGGCGCCTTTGGATTCGTGAGACGATTTCCGATTTTTCGAGGGGTCCGGGAATTTTCTAAAGTCGATTTTTTCGTTTTTCGCGTTTTTCTCGGCTCCTGGGCCTCCTAGAGCCAAACGGGCCCTGATTTGGGATCACAGCGTTTTTCGCCCATATCTTTGAGAATATCATAGCTAGGACAATTTGGCTGGCGCCATTGGATTCGTGAGACGATTTCCGATCTTTCTAGGGGTCCAGGAATTTTCTAAAGTAAATTTTTTCGTTTTTCGCGTTTTTCTCGGCTCCTGGGCCTCCTACAGCAAAACGGGCCCTGATTTGGGATCACACCGTTTTTCGCCCATATCTTTGAGAATATCATAGCTAGGACAATTTGGCTGGCGCCATTGGATTCGTGAGACGATTTCCGATTTTTCTAAAGTCGATTTTTTCGTTTTTCGCGTTTTTCTCGGCTCCTGGGCCTCCTACAGCAAAACGCGCCCGGATTTAGACTCAGACCGTTTTTCGCCCATATCTTTGGAAATATCATAGCTAGGACAATTTGGCTGGCGCCATTGGATTCGTGAGACGATTTCCGATCGTTCTAGGGGTCCAGGAATTTTCTAAAGTCGATTTTTTCGTTTTTCGCGTTTTTCTCGGCTCCTGGGCCTCCTAGAGCCAAACGGGCCCGGATTTGGGATCACACCGTTTTTCGCCCATATCTTTGAGAATATCATAGCTAGGACAATTTGGCTGGCGCCATTGGATTCGTGAGACGATTTCCGATTTTTCTAGGGGTCCGGGAATTGTCCACAGACAATTTTTTTGTTTTTCGCGTTTATCTCGGCTCCGGGGCCTCCTAGAGCCAAACGGGCCCGGATTTGGGATCACGCCGTTTTTCGCCCATATCTTTGAGAATATCATAGCTAGGACAATTTGGCTGGCGCCTTTGGATTCGTGAGACGATTTCCGATTTTTCGAGGGGTCCGGGAATTTTCTAAAGTCGATTTTTCCGTTTTTCGCGTTTTTCTCGGCTCCTGGGCCTCCTAGAGCAAAACGGGCCCTGATTTGGGATCACAGCGTTTTTCGCCCATATCTTTGAGAATATCATAGCTAGGACAATTTGGCTGGCGCCATTGGATTCGTGAGACGATTTCCGGTTTTTCTAGGGGTCCGGGAATTGTCCACAGACAATTTTTTTGTTTTTCGCGTTTATCTCGGCTCCGGGGCCTCCTAGAGCCAAACGGGCCCGGATTTGGGATCACGCCGTTTTTCGCCCATATCTTTGAGAATATCATAGCTAGGACAATTTGGCTGGCGCCTTTGGATTCGTGAGACGATTTCCGATTTTTCGAGGGGTCCGGGAATTTTCTAAAGTCGATTTTTTCGTTTTTCGCGTTTTTCTCGGCTCCTGGGCCTCCTAGAGCCAAACGGGCCCTGATTTGGGATCACAGCGTTTTTCGCCCATATCTTTGAGAATATCATAGCTAGGACAATTTGGCTGGCGCCATTGGATTCGTGAGACGATTTCCGATTTTTCTAAAGTCGATTTTTTCGTTTTTCGCGTTTTTCTCGGCTCCTGGGCCTCCTACAGCAAAACGCGCCCGGATTTAGACTCAGACCGTTTTTCGCCCATATCTTTGGAAATATCATAGCTAGGACAATTTGGCTGGCGCCATTGGATTCGTGAGACGATTTCCGATCGTTCTAGGGGTCCAGGAATTTTCTAAAGTCGATTTTTTCGTTTTTCGCGTTTTTCTCGGCTCCTGGGCCTCCTAGAGCCAAACGGGCCCGGATTTGGGATCACACCGTTTTTCGCCCATATCTTTGAGAATATCATAGCTAGGACAATTTGGCTGGCGCCATTGGATTCGTGAGACGATTTCCGATTTTTCTAGGGGTCCGGGAATTGTCCACAGACAATTTTTTTGTTTTTCGCGTTTATCTCGGCTCCGGGGCCTCCTAGAGCCAAACGGGCCCGGATTTGGGATCACGCCGTTTTTCGCCCATATCTTTGAGAATATCATAGCTAGGACAATTTGGCTGGCGCCTTTGGATTCGTGAGACGATTTCCGATTTTTCGAGGGGTCCGGGAATTTTCTAAAGTCGATTTTTCCGTTTTTCGCGTTTTTCTCGGCTCCTGGGCCTCCTAGAGCAAAACGGGCCCTGATTTGGGATCACAGCGTTTTTCGCCCATATCTTTGAGAATATCATAGCTATGACAATTTGGCTGGCGCCATTGGATTCGTGAGACGATTTCCGATTTTTCTAGTGGTCCGGGAATTGTCCACAGACAATTTTTTTGTTTTTCGCGTTTATCTCGGCTCCGGGGCCTCCTAGAGCCGAATGGGCCCGGATTTGGGATCACGCCGTTTTTCGCCCATATCTTTGAGAATATCATAGCTAGGACAATTTGGCTGGCGCCATTGGATTCGTGAGACGATTTCCGATCTTTCTAGGGGTCCAGGAATTGTCCACAGACTATTTTTTAGTTTTTCGCGTTTATCTCGGCTCCTGGGCCTACTAGAGTAAAACAGGCCCGGATTGGGACTCAGATCGTTTTTCGCCCATATCTTTGGAAATATCATAGCTAGGACAATTTGGCTGGCGCCATTGGATTCGTGAGACGATTTCCGATCTTTCTAGGGGTCCAGGAATTTTCTAAAGTAAATTTTTTCGTTTTTCGCGTTTTTCTCGGCTCCTCGGCCTCCTACAGCAAAACGGGCCCTGATTTGGGATCACACCGTTTTTCGCCCATATCTTTGAGAATATCATAGCTAGGACAATTTGGCTGGCGCCATTGGATTCGTTAGACGATTTCCGATTTTTCTAGTGGTCCGGGGATTGTCCACAGACTATTTTTTAGTTTTTCGCGTTTATCTCGGCTCCTGGGCCGACTAGAGTAAAACAGGCCCGGATTGGGACTCAGATCGTTTTCGCCCATATCTTTAGAAATATCATAGCTAGGACAATTTGGCTGGCGCCATTGGATTCGTGAGACGATTTCCGATCTTTCTAGGGGTCCAGGAATTTTCTAAAGTAAATTTTTTCGTTTTTCGCGTTTTTCTCGGCTCCTGGGCCTCCTACAGCAAAACGGGCCCTGATTTGGGATCACACCGTTTTTCGCCCATATCTTTGAGAATATCATAGCTAGGACAATTTGGCTGGCGCCATTGGATTCGTCAGACGATTTCCGACCGTTCTAGGGGTCCAGGAATTTTCTAAAGTCAATTTTTTCGTTTTTCGCGTTTTTCTCGGCTCCTGGGCCTCCTACAGCAAAACGGGCCCGGATTTCTGGATCACACCGTTTTTCGGCCATATCTTTGAGAATATCATAGCTAGGACAATTTGGCTGGCGCCTTTGGATTCGTGAGACGATTTCCGATTTTTCGAGGGGTCCGGGAATTTTCTAAAGTCGATTTTTTCGTTTTTCGCGTTTTTCTCGGCTCCTGGGCCTCCTAGAGCAAAACGGGCCCGGATTTGGGATCACACCGTTTTTCGCCCATATCTTTGAGAATATCATAGCTAGGACAATTTGGCTGGCGCCATTGGATTCGTGAGACGATTTCCGATTTTTCTAGGGGTCCGGGAATTTTCTAAAGTAAATTTTTTCGTTTTTCGCGTTTTTCTCGGCTCCTGGGCCTCCTACAGCAAAACGGGCCCTGATTTGGGATCACACCGTTTTTCGCCCATATCTTTGAGAATATTGTTACGTATCCCCCTTCGAAGGCTCATTCATTTGTCTATGATCTGAACTTCGGGAGAATCACGACTGTCTTTTGGATATGACATCAGTCTTGTGTGTCTCTCTTCGGAGCTCTGACGTGTCTCATCGTAATACTCTTTGTAATTAATAAACCGCCCCAAATATTTGTCAACCTGTGTCGTCTTTATTCTTCGCTGGATATAACATTGGTGTCAGAAGTGGGATTAATCAAAACCTACGAGCCTAGAAAATCTCTCTATCCTTCCGGCTCTGTTAACTGGACTTCCTACTTTTGGATTCCTGTCAACAAATCTTGGGAATTATTAAATTTGACGTCAAGCTGTGGAAAATTATTTTTTTCCCTTTATTGGTGAGTCACTTTATTTAAATAATTATGTCGGGAAGAGGAAGGCGAAGACGAGCCACTTTGGAAGAGCATCATGCTCCATTGGCTCCCCCCTATCGCCCTCATTCTCCACTGGATGACGAAATACTCCACCATAATCCGACTTCTCGAGAAATTGAAGATTTGGGCAATCAACTTCGCAATGAATTCCAAAATCAATTACGGGACGCTGTAACTAGTATCAGAGAAGTTATTCGAAAAGAGAGAGAGGAAGAACGCCGGACTAGTCGCAATGACATTTTTAATTCACTTAGAAATCTTACAGGCAATTCAACAACTCATAATATCCATGGAATTCTTCAAAATTGTACACCAGGAAACCAGACAATTCCTATCGTTGTCGATGTCCACCAGAACCCTACTCCAGAGATTCCAGGAAATTTTTCAGCCGATAATTATCATACTGTTCCTGTCAACTCTGAACAACATCTTTCTGGGGAACTCCTTAATCCAACCATTCCAAGAATTAATGGTACTTCAAGGGAACCAAACACGTCACAATCAGTTCCAGCAGTCCTAGGCATGACTCTTCAACATGGAACGGAAGCGCCGATTCCTCCTGGGGTTCAAGTGCCACCATACCCTCCTCCGAGGAATCCAACAGATAACACTCTAAATTATTTCCCTTCTCACCCCTTTGCTTTTGCTAATCGTAGTGATGCTGCACATGCTAACGCTAATCCTTCTCCTCACATCAATAATTTACCCTCAATGAAGGAAAACAGAATTTCCCAAATTAAACCAGACACGTACGACGGTTCAGAACTTTGGTCTCATTACTACCTGCAATTCGAAATTGCTTCTTCTCATAACCAGTGGTCAGAAGAGACTAAAGCTTCACAATTATTAACGCGTCTCCGCGGAAAAGCTCGGTTAATTTTGAGTAAAATCGTAGATCAGAATAAATCAGATTACAAAACAATTACAAAAATATTAGCTGAAAAGTTTGATGAAAAACATCTTTCGCGTATGTATTACCACGAATTACAATCTCGGAAACAGAAAAAAGGTGAAAGCTACGTCACTTACTCGGAAGAGATTGATCGACTTAGCCGTTTGGCTTATTCAAGTTCTTCTGAGGAAGAACGTGATCGTGCTGCCTGCCGCGCCTTTATCGATGGAATCAATAACCCACAAATGGAATTTACCTTAAAATCTGAGGATATTGAAAATTTCCAACGTGCAGTTGAACGCGCAACTCAGTTGAGTTCTATTTCCAACTCTGTGATTAACAAACGCCAACCTCAAAATTCATCGCATTTTCGATCACAAATCGATTATCGCGATCTCTCATCAAAACATGACAGGCATAAGAAATTTTTCAATACGGAAACGAATATACGATGCTACAAATGTCACAATTTTGGCCATTTCGCTAAGCATTGCAACAGCTTTGGTAACCCAAATCAAAATAGTTCTAGGAGTTCTCACAATAATCCCACACAAGAATTCAACTCAACTCGGGTCAATCACCATCCCTACCGTCATTTTAATAATGGCAGTAGAAATTTCAAATCAAAATTTCCATATAATAACAAACATTCAAACCGAAACGGATCTGCTAACACCCACACACATTCGGAAAACTGAATGGAGTCGATTCGTTGGGGGACGAATTGACTCAACCAAATTTCAATATTTCTAGATGTTTTCAGGTGAAAAATGAAACTCAAGATCCAATCCTTGCTTTGGAATTGAAAGGAAAAATTAATGATCATTCTTGCTTTATGACAATTGACACGGCTAGTGACATTACATTAATTAACCCTAAACTTTTGAACAACAATCTGACTGGTCTAAAAAACTCTACCAGAAGGATCAGTATTATCACTGTTTCTGGCGAACATTTCCCTTATCAAGCTATCAAAGAAATTGAAATTTCAATCGGAAATTTTTCTATTGTTCTTGACGCGGTCTTCGCAATTATAAAAGAAGATTGTATTCTTGGCTTAGATTTTCTCTACAAATCTGGCCTCTTACAAGACTTCCAGTCGATTGTTAAGAGAAAATTTGACATTGATAACCCTAAGAAAACGGTTTTTATCAAACGAACGATTTCGAAAGGAATCTCTGGATTTTCCCCAAATATTCCTGAATTTTTGCTTCAACTATTTGAAAATTCATGTGAGTTATTAAATCCAAAAGAACAGAGAGTATTCAAAAGCTTTCTTCTAACTTATCAAGAGCGCTTTTCCTCTAGTTCTACTGACTTAGGGAGATATCCAGGAGCTAAACACGTAATCGACACTGGGAACTCGAATCCAATCAAACAAAATCCTCGCAGAGTCCCATTCCATTACCGCGACAAAGTTTTTGATCTCCTTGAGGAAATGAAAGAACAACAGGTTATTGAACCTAGCTACAGTCCTTGGGCTTCTCCTGTTGTCCTAGTTAAGAAAAAAGATGATAAAAACACCCCGCGTTTTTGTGTCGATTATCGCGAACTGAACAACATCACCAAAAAAGATTCCATGCCTTTACCTCGCGACGAAGAAATTTTTGATGCTGCCTCTGAATCTTCTTGGTTCTCAACAATCGACTTAAAAAGCGGATATTGGCAAGTCGAACTGGATCCTAAAGATAAAGAGAAAACTGCTTTTGCAATTGGCGATGAATTATGGCAATTCAAAATTCTCCCTTTTGGTCTTTGCAACGCCCCTGCAACCTTCGTTAGAATAATGAATGAGGTTTTACGAGGCTTGAATGGGAAAATTTGTCGCGTATTTCTAGATGACATCATTGTTTTCGGTCATAATTTTGACGAACATTTACACAATCTCAAATTAGTATTCTCTCGATTAACTGAAGCCAACTTAAAAGTGAACACGAAAAAATGTAAATTTTTCAAACACGAAGTGCTTTATTTGGGTCACATAATTTCAAGAAATGGAATCAAATGCTCTCAGGACAAAATTTCATCTATTATAGATTGGCCAATTCCTAAAACTAAACGTCAACTCAGAAGTTTCCTTGGTTTATGCTCCTACTACAGAAAATACGTGAAAGGTTTTGCTGCCATTGCTAAACCCTTACATACTCTAACTGAAGATCGAATTCCCTTCAAATGGACCCCTGAATCTCAAGCTAGTTTTGATCAATTGAAATCCGGCCTAACCTCTCCACCTACTCGATCAATTCCAATTCCCAATGGCGATTTCATTCTAGATACTGATGCATCATTATTCGCCATTGGAGCCACCCTTTCCCAAATTCAGAATGACGAAGAAAAAGTCATTGCTTATTTCAGTAAATGTTTAAACAAATCTGAGAGAAATTATTGCGTCACTCGTAGGGAACTATTAGCTGTAGTTGTATCTGTCGAGCATTTCAGTCATTATCTTCTCGGAAGAAAATTCTTAATTAGAACAGACCACGCAGCTTTGAAATGGCTTCTTTCTTTTAAAAATCCACAAGACCAAGTGGCTCGTTGGATCGAAATTCTATTCACTTACGATTTTGAAATTACTCACAGACCAGGCCATCTTCATGGAAATGCTGATGGTTTGTCGAGACGTCCTTGCTCTTGTAAAAAATGTGAAAGACTCAATACAAGAAACGAGGAAGAAGAGAAACACGTTTTTCGAACAACTTGCATCACTACTGATGACGGCAATTGGTCCACTCTGCAGGCTCAAGATCCAATCCTCCGTATGTTGATCGATTCAAAAAAACGGAATCAACGTCCTGATTGGCATAAAATCTCTCACCTTGGCGCAGATGTAAAGCTTTACCTCCTATATTGGGATTCTCTCGAATTGATAGGTGATACTCTCTACCGTCGATGGGAATCCAACGACAAATCCAAAATTACCCTTCAAATTATTGTTCCTAATTCTTCGAGAATAGAAATACTCAAGACAGCACACTCTTCTCCCCTCGGTGGCCATTTCAAAGTCAACAAAACGCTAGATAATATTCGGAAACGTTTCTATTGGGCTTCTTGTAAAATTGATGTTGAGAATTGGTGCCGCAGATGTTCTGTTTGTTTCAGTCGAGATGGCCCAGCACAACGAGCCAGAGGGGAATTACAGCTTTATAATGTCGGCTTTCCTTTTGAGAGAATAGCAGTTGACATTTTAGGTCCTTTACCAAGAACTATTAGTAACAATCGGTTCGTCCTTGTAGTCACTGACTATTTTTCTCGTTGGCCTGAAGCAATCCCGCTTCCAAATCATCGGGCAGCTACTATCGCTGAAGCTTTGGTAGTCCATGTTGTTTCACGTTTTGGAATACCTCTAGAAATCCACTCCGATCAAGGAAGAGATTTTGAATCCGGAATTTTCACCTCACTTATGAAGCTATTAGGTATTCATAAAACGCGTACCACCCCATTGCATCCACAATCCAATGGTATGGTTGAGCGTTTAAACAGAACTATCCTTAACTACCTCGCTAAATTTATCAATGACAATCAGAATTCATGGGACAAGTGGCTTCCATTATTCCTTCTCGCATATCGTTCCTCCAAGCATCGAACCACCCAATTCACTCCAGCAAAGTTAATATTCGGTAGAGAATTGCGACTTCCTCTAGATTTGCTTCATGGTAACCCATCATGCAATAACTCTAACAATCTCGGAAATTTACCTGATTACATAGATCAGTTGCAAGAGCAATTGGTGAACACCCATAATCAAGTCAGAGAAAATTGGAAAATCAAAAGCGACAAAATGAAATCTAAATTCGATTTAAAAGCTCACATGATATACTTTACACCTGGTCAGAGAGTTTGGCTCTTTGCCCCCAAGAGAGTCAAAGGTCGATGTCCAAAAATTCAAAAAAGTTGGGAGAAAACATATGTGATCCGATCCAAACTAAATGATGTTGTGTATCAAATTCAGAAATTCCCTAAAGGAAAATTCAAAATAGTACATGTCAACCGTCTGTGGCCAGTGGAACATGATGATCTAGAATGATTATTATCCTTCAGTGCCCCATCACTTATGTCTGTTGTAGCAGACGGGCCCCATCACTTATGTCTGTTGTAGCAGACGGGCCCCATCACTTGTGTCTGTTGTAGCAGACTGGCCCCATCACTTGTGTCTGTTGTAGCAGACTGGCCTGATTACTTATGTCTGTTGTAGCAGACGGGCCTCATTACTTGTGTCTGTTGTAGCAGACGGGCCTCATCACTTATGTCTGTTGTAGCAGACGGGCCCCATCACTTATGTCTGTTGTAGCAGACGGGCCCCATCACTTATGTCTGTTGTAGCAGACGGGCCCCATCACTTATGTCTGTTGTAGCAGACGGGCCCCATCACTTATGTCTGTTGTAGCAGACGGGCCCCATCACTTATGTCTGTTGTAGCAGACGGGCCCCATCACTTATGTCTGTTGTAGCAGACGGGCCCCATCACTTATGTCTGTTGTAGCAGACGGGCCCCATCACTTATGTCTGTTGTAGCAGACGGGCCCCATCACTTGTGTCTGTTGTAGCAGACTGGCCCCATTACTTGTGTCTGTTGTAGCAGACGGGCCTGATTACTTGTGTCTGTTGTAGCAGACTGGCCTGATTACTTATGTCTGTTGTAGCAGACGGACCTCATTACTTGTGTCTGTTGTAGCAGACGGGCCCCATTACTTGTGTCTGTTGTAGCAGACGGGCCTGATTACTTGTGTCTGTTGAAGCAGACTGGCCTGATTATTTATTTTTAACTGTTTCACTTTACTCTATCACCTTTGAGTTATTTCAGGATGAATGAATGTGTGTATGTGTCAAAATGAATTATATACGCTTATTTTTGCATAATGCATGTAATAATTTCGAAAGCTTTCGAAAAACTGCAATCTTGTGAAGTTTGAATTTTTGGTAGTTGCTTTTAAACTAGTTGCTAGTAGTTGTCTGCAGACAAGTAATTTGAAAAAGTAGTTGCTTGTTATTTTCATTGGATGATATTCTCATTTAAATGTTTTTCTTTTCTTTTCTAATTTGAGGAAATCTCTGTGTTGAGTTGTTTTCAGATACTGTACCCATAACGGAAATTTTCAAGTGAACCATTCTGCTGTTTCAGAAAATGAACAATGAAAGTTCGAGTCAAATACTGACATTCACACCCTTAATGAATAAGTCAATTAAGAACACTTTATTCCTCTTGCTCAACATAACCCATTGAAAATTGTAACAAACACTTTCGATAAATTATGATTGTATAGAATCAAACAAATATTAATCGGCTGTTCTTTAGCGTTGATTTCTGGGAGGTTTTAGCTAAAGAACAGACTGGGGCCCTCCCTATGTGAGATCTTGCAACGCTTAAATTTTTCAGTTTGTCTTAAATTAAAGCAACAAATCCTAGAGTTGTAATACCTCAAATAGTCCCTGGTGTGATTGCCGGGGCGGCAATCTTTTTGCGGAGGGGAGTAGTGTTACGTATCCCCCTTCGAAGGCTCATTCATTTGTCTATGATCTGAACTTCGGGAGAATCACGACTGTCTTTTGGATATGACATCAGTCTTGTGTGTCTCTCTTCGGAGCTCTGACGTGTCTCATCGTAATACTCTTTGTAATTAATAAACCGCCCCAAATATTTGTCAACCTGTGTCGTCTTTATTCTTCGCTGGATATAACAATATCATAGCTAGGACAATTTGGCTGGCGCCATTGGATTCGTGAGACGATTTCCGATTTTTCTAAAGTCGATTTTTTCGTTTTTCGCGTTTTTCTCGGCTCCTGGGCCTCCTAGAGCCACACGGGCCCGGATTTGGGATCACACCGTTTTTCGCCCATATCTTTGAGAATATCATAGCTAGGACAATTTGGCTGGCGCCATTGGATTCGTGAGACGATTTCCGGTTTTTCTAGGGGTCCGGGAATTGTCCACAGACAATTTTTTTGTTTTTCGCGTTTATCTCGGCTCCGGGGCCTCCTAGAGCCAAACGGGCCCGGATTTGGGATCACGCCGTTTTTCGCCCATATCTTTGAGAATATCATAGCTAGGACAATTTGGCTGGCGCCATTGGATTCGTGAGACGATTTCCGATCTTTCTAGGGGTCCAGGAATTTTCTAAAGTAAATTTTTTCGTTTTTCGCGTTTTTCTCGGCTCCTGGGCCTCCTACAGCAAAACGGGCCCTGATTTGGGATCACACCGTTTTTCGCCCATATCTTTGAGAATATCATAGCTAGGACAATTTGGCTGGCGCCATTGGATTCGTGAGACGATTTCCGATTTTTCTAAAGTCGATTTTTTCGTTTTTCGCGTTTTTCTCGGCTCCTGGGCCTCCTACAGCAAAACGCGCCCGGATTTAGACTCAGACCGTTTTTCGCCCATATCTTTGGAAATATCATAGCTAGGACAATTTGGCTGGCGCCATTGGATTCGTGAGACGATTTCCGATTTTTCTAGGGGTCCAGGAATTGTCCACAGACTATTTTTTAGTTTTTCGCGTTTATCTCGGCTCCTGGGCCTCCTACAGCAAAACGCGCCCGGATTTAGACTCAGACCGTTTTTCGCCCATATCTTTGGAAATATCATAGCTAGGACAATTTGGCTGGCGCCATTGGATTCGTGAGACGATTTCCGATCTTTCTAGGGGTCCAGGAATTGTCCACAGACTATTTTTTTGTTTTTCCCGTTTATAACGGCTCCTGGGCCTCCTAGAGCCAAACGGGCCCGGATTGGGACTCAGATCGTTTTTCGCCCATATCTTTGGAAATATCATAGCTAGGACAATTTGGCTGGCGCCATTGGGTTCGTGAGACGATTTCCGATCTTTCTAGGGGTCCAGGAATTTTCTAAAGTAAATTTTTTCGTTTTTCGCGTTTTTCTCGGCTCCTGGGCCTCCTACAGCAAAACGGGCCCTGATTTGGGATCACACCGTTTTTCGCCCATATCTTTGAGAATATCATAGCTAGGACAATTTGGCTGGCGCCATTGGATTCGTGAGACGATTTCCGATTTTTCTAAAGTCGATTTTTTCGTTGTTCGCGTTTTTCTCGGCTCCTGGGCCTCCTACAGCAAAACGCGCCCGGATTTAGACTCAGACCGTTTTTCGCCCATATCTTTGGAAATATCATAGCTAGGACAATTTGGCTGTCGCCATTGGATTCGTGAGACGATTTCCGATCGTTCTAGGGGTCCAGGAATTTTCTAAAGTCAATTTTTTCGTTTTTCTCGTTTTTCTCGGCTCCTGGGCCTCCTACAGCAAAACGGGCCCTGATTTGGGATCACACCGTTTTTCGCCCATATCTTTGAGAATATCATAGCTAGGACTATTTGGCTGGCACCATTGGATTCGTCAGACGATTTCCGATTTTTCTAGGGGTCCGGGAATTGTCCACAGACTATTTTTTAGTTTTTCGCGTTTATAACGGCTCCTGGGCCTCCTAGAGCCAAACGGGCCCGGATTGGGACTCAGATCGTTTTTCGCCCATATCTTTGGAAATATCATAGCTAGGACAATTTGGCTGGCGCCATTGGGTTCGTGAGACGATTTCCGATCTTTCTAGGGGTCCAGGAATTTTCTAAAGTCAATTTTTTCGTTTTTCGCGTTTTTCTCGGCTCCTGGGCCTCCTACAGCAAAACGCGCCCGGATTTAGACTCAGACCGTTTTTCGCCCATATCTTTGAGAATATCATAGCTAGGACAATTTGGCTGGCGCCTTTGGATTCGTGAGACGATTTCCGATCTTTCTAGGGGTCCAGGAATTGTCCACAGACTATTTTTTAGTTTTTCGCATTTATCTCGGCTCCTGGGCCTACTAGAGTAAAACAGGCCCGGATTGGGACTCAGATCGTTTTTCGCCCATATCTTTGGAAATATCATAGCTAGGACAATTTGGCTGGCGCCATTGGATTCGTGAGACGATTTCCGATTTTTCTAGGGGTCCGGGAATTGTCCACAGACAATTTTTTTGTTTTTCGCGATTATCTCGGCTCCTGGGCCTCCTACAGCAAAACGGGCTCTGATTTGGGATCACACCGTTTTTCGCCCATATCTTTGAGAATATCATAGCTAGGACAATTTGGCTGGCGCCATTGGATTCGTGAGACGATTTCCGATTTTTCTAAAGTCGATTTTTTCGTTTTTCGCGTTTTTCTCGGCTCCTGGGCCTCCTACAGCAAAACGCGCCCGGATTTAGACTCAGACCGTTTTTCGCCCATATCTTTGAGAATATCATAGCTAGGACAATTTGGCTGGCGCCTTTGGATTCGTGAGACGATTTCCGATTTTTCGAGGGGTCCGGGAATTTTCTAAAGTCGATTTTTCCGTTTTTCGCGTTTTTCTCGGCTCCTGGGCCTCCTAGAGCAAAACGGGCCCTGATTTGGGATCACAGCGTTTTTCGCCCATATCTTTGAGAATATCATAGCTAGGACAATTTGGCTGGCGCCATTGGATTCGTGAGACGATTTCCGATTTTTCTAGTGGTCCGGGAATTGTCCACAGACAATTTTTTTGTTTTTCGCGTTTATCTCGGCTCCGGGGCCTCCTAGAGCCGAACGGGCCCGGATTTGGGATCACGCCGTTTTTCGCCCATATCTTTGAGAATATCATAGCTAGGACAATTTGGCTGGCGCCATTGGATTCGTGAGACGATTTCCGATTTTTCTAAAGTCGATTTTTTCGTTTTTCGCGTTTTTCTCGGCTCCTGGGCCTCCTACAGCAAAACGCGCCCGGATTTAGACTCAGACCGTTTTTCGCCCATATCTTTGGAAATATCATAGCTAGGACAATTTGGCTGGCGCCATTGGATTCGTGAGACGATTTCCGATCTTTCTAGGGGTCCAGGAATTGTCCACAGACTATTTTTTAGTTTTTCGCGTTTATCTCGGCTCCTGGGCCTCCTACAGCAAAACGCGCCCGGATTTAGACTCAGACCGTTTTTCGCCCATATCTTTGGAAATATCATAGCTAGGACAATTTGGCTGGCGCCATTGGATTCGTGAGACGATTTCCGATTTTTCTAGGGGTCCGGGAATTGTCGACAGACTATTTTTTCGTTTTTCGCGTTTATCTCGGCTCCTGGGCCTCCTAGAGCAAAACGGGCCCGGATTTGGGATCACACCGTTTTTCGCCCATATCTTTGAGAATATCATAGCTAGGACAATTTGGCTGGCGCCATTGGATTCGTGAGACGATTTCCGATCTTTCTAGAGGTCCAGGAATTGTCCACAGACTATTTTTTAGTTTTTCGCGTTTATCTCGGCTCCTGGGCCTCCTACAGCAAAACGGGCCCTGATTTGGGATCACACCGTTTTTCGCCCATATCCTTGAGAATATCATAGCTAGGACAATTTGGCTGGCGCCATTGGATTCGTGAGACGATTTCCGATTTTTCTAGTGGTCCGGGAATTGTCCACAGACTATTTTTTTGTTTTTCGCGTTTATAACGGCTCCTGGGCCTCCTAGAGCCAAACGGGCCCGGATTGGGACTCAGATCGTTTTTCGCCCATATCTTTGGAAATATCATAGCTAGGACAATTTGGCTGGCGCCATTGGGTTCGTGAGACGATTTCCGATCTTTCTAGGGGTCCAGGAATTTTCTAAAGTAAATTTTTTCGTTTTTCGCGTTTTTCTCGGCTCCTGGGCCTCCTACAGCAAAACGGGCCCTGATTTGGGATCACACCGTTTTTCGCCCTTATCTTTGAGAATATCATAGCTAGGACAATTTGGCTGGCGCCATTGGATTCGTGAGACGATTTCCGATTTTTCTAAAGTCGATTTTTTCGTTTTTCGCGTTTTTCTCGGCTCCTGGGCCTCCTAGAGCCACACGGGCCCGGATTTGGGATCACACCGTTTTTCGCCCATATCTTTGAGAATATCATAGCTAGGACAATTTGGCTGGCGCCATTGGATTCGTGAGACGATTTCCGGTTTTTCTAGGGGTCCGGGAATTGTCCACAGACAATTTTTTTGTTTTTCGCGTTTATCTCGGCTCCGGGGCCTCCTAGAGCCAAACGGGCCCGGATTTGGGATCACGCCGTTTTTCGCCCATATCTTTGAGAATATCATAGCTAGGACAATTTGGCTGGCGCCTTTGGATTCGTGAGACGATTTCCGATTTTTCGAGGGGTCCGGGAATTTTCTAAAGTCGATTTTTTCGTTTTTCGCGTTTTTCTCGGCTCCTGGGCCTCCTAGAGCCAAACGGGCCCTGATTTGGGATCACAGCGTTTTTCGCCCATATCTTTGAGAATATCATAGCTAGGACAATTTGGCTGGCGCCATTGGATTCGTGAGACGATTTCCGATCTTTCTAGGGGTCCAGGAATTTTCTAAAGTAAATTTTTTCGTTTTTCGCGTTTTTCTCGGCTCCTGGGCCTCCTACAGCAAAACGGGCCCTGATTTGGGATCACACCGTTTTTCGCCCATATCTTTGAGAATATCATAGCTAGGACAATTTGGCTGGCGCCATTGGATTCGTGAGACGATTTCCGATTTTTCTAAAGTCGATTTTTTCGTTTTTCGCGTTTTTCTCGGCTCCTGGGCCTCCTACAGCAAAACGCGCCCGGATTTAGACTCAGACCGTTTTTCGCCCATATCTTTGGAAATATCATAGCTAGGACAATTTGGCTGGCGCCATTGGATTCGTGAGACGATTTCCGATCGTTCTAGGGGTCCAGGAATTTTCTAAAGTCGATTTTTTCGTTTTTCGCGTTTTTCTCGGCTCCTGGGCCTCCTAGAGCCAAACGGGCCCGGATTTGGGATCACACCGTTTTTCGCCCATATCTTTGAGAATATCATAGCTAGGACAATTTGGCTGGCGCCATTGGATTCGTGAGACGATTTCCGATTTTTCTAGGGGTCCGGGAATTGTCCACAGACAATTTTTTTGTTTTTCGCGTTTATCTCGGCTCCGGGGCCTCCTAGAGCCAAACGGGCCCGGATTTGGGATCACGCCGTTTTTCGCCCATATCTTTGAGAATATCATAGCTAGGACAATTTGGCTGGCGCCTTTGGATTCGTGAGACGATTTCCGATTTTTCGAGGGGTCCGGGAATTTTCTAAAGTCGATTTTTCCGTTTTTCGCGTTTTTCTCGGCTCCTGGGCCTCCTAGAGCAAAACGGGCCCTGA
Source organism: Diachasmimorpha longicaudata (assembly GCF_034640455.1). Classification (NCBI taxonomy): domain Eukaryota; kingdom Metazoa; phylum Arthropoda; class Insecta; order Hymenoptera; family Braconidae; genus Diachasmimorpha; species Diachasmimorpha longicaudata. The sequence continues at coordinate 93,852 of NW_026973903.1, read as the reverse complement.
TTTGGGATCACAGCGTTTTTCGCCCATATCTTTGAGAATATCATAGCTAGGACAATTTGGCTGGCGCCATTGGATTCGTGAGACGATTTCCGGTTTTTCTAGGGGTCCGGGAATTGTCCACAGACAATTTTTTTGTTTTTCGCGTTTATCTCGGCTCCGGGGCCTCCTAGAGCCAAACGGGCCCGGATTTGGGATCACGCCGTTTTTCGCCCATATCTTTGAGAATATCATAGCTAGGACAATTTGGCTGGCGCCTTTGGATTCGTGAGACGATTTCCGATTTTTCGAGGGGTCCGGGAATTTTCTAAAGTCGATTTTTTCGTTTTTCGCGTTTTTCTCGGCTCCTGGGCCTCCTAGAGCAAAACGGGCCCTGATTTGGGATCACAGCGTTTTTCGCCCATATCTTTGAGAATATCATAGCTAGGACAATTTGGCTGGCGCCATTGGATTCGTGAGACGATTTCCGATCTTTCTAGGGGTCCAGGAATTTTCTAAAGTAAATTTTTTCGTTTTTCGCGTTTTTCTCGGCTCCTGGGCCTCCTACAGCAAAACGGGCCCTGATTTGGGATCACACCGTTTTTCGCCCATATCTTTGAGAATATCATAGCTAGGACAATTTGGCTGGCGCCATTGGATTCGTGAGACGATTTCCGATTTTTCTAAAGTCGATTTTTTCGTTTTTCGCGTTTTTCTCGGCTCCTGGGCCTCCTACAGCAAAACGCGCCCGGATTTAGACTCAGACCGTTTTTCGCCCATATCTTTGGAAATATCATAGCTAGGACAATTTGGCTGGCGCCATTGGATTCGTGAGACGATTTCCGATCGTTCTAGGGGTCCAGGAATTTTCTAAAGTCGATTTTTTCGTTTTTCGCGTTTTTCTCGGCTCCTGGGCCTCCTAGAGCCAAACGGGCCCGGATTTGGGATCACACCGTTTTTCGCCCATATCTTTGAGAATATCATAGCTAGGACAATTTGGCTGGCGCCATTGGATTCGTGAGACGATTTCCGATTTTTCTAGGGGTCCGGGAATTGTCCACAGACAATTTTTTTGTTTTTCGCGTTTATCTCGGCTCCGGGGCCTCCTAGAGCCAAACGGGCCCGGATTTGGGATCACGCCGTTTTTCGCCCATATCTTTGAGAATATCATAGCTAGGACAATTTGGCTGGCGCCTTTGGATTCGTGAGACGATTTCCGATTTTTCGAGGGGTCCGGGAATTTTCTAAAGTCGATTTTTCCGTTTTTCGCGTTTTTCTCGGCTCCTGGGCCTCCTAGAGCAAAACGGGCCCTGATTTGGGATCACAGCGTTTTTCGCCCATATCTTTGAGAATATCATAGCTATGACAATTTGGCTGGCGCCATTGGATTCGTGAGACGATTTCCGATTTTTCTAGTGGTCCGGGAATTGTCCACAGACAATTTTTTTGTTTTTCGCGTTTATCTCGGCTCCGGGGCCTCCTAGAGCCGAATGGGCCCGGATTTGGGATCACGCCGTTTTTCGCCCATATCTTTGAGAATATCATAGCTAGGACAATTTGGCTGGCGCCATTGGATTCGTGAGACGATTTCCGATCTTTCTAGGGGTCCAGGAATTGTCCACAGACTATTTTTTAGTTTTTCGCGTTTATCTCGGCTCCTGGGCCTACTAGAGTAAAACAGGCCCGGATTGGGACTCAGATCGTTTTTCGCCCATATCTTTGGAAATATCATAGCTAGGACAATTTGGCTGGCGCCATTGGATTCGTGAGACGATTTCCGATCTTTCTAGGGGTCCAGGAATTTTCTAAAGTAAATTTTTTCGTTTTTCGCGTTTTTCTCGGCTCCTCGGCCTCCTACAGCAAAACGGGCCCTGATTTGGGATCACACCGTTTTTCGCCCATATCTTTGAGAATATCATAGCTAGGACAATTTGGCTGGCGCCATTGGATTCGTTAGACGATTTCCGATTTTTCTAGTGGTCCGGGGATTGTCCACAGACTATTTTTTAGTTTTTCGCGTTTATCTCGGCTCCTGGGCCGACTAGAGTAAAACAGGCCCGGATTGGGACTCAGATCGTTTTCGCCCATATCTTTAGAAATATCATAGCTAGGACAATTTGGCTGGCGCCATTGGATTCGTGAGACGATTTCCGATCTTTCTAGGGGTCCAGGAATTTTCTAAAGTAAATTTTTTCGTTTTTCGCGTTTTTCTCGGCTCCTGGGCCTCCTACAGCAAAACGGGCCCTGATTTGGGATCACACCGTTTTTCGCCCATATCTTTGAGAATATCATAGCTAGGACAATTTGGCTGGCGCCATTGGATTCGTCAGACGATTTCCGACCGTTCTAGGGGTCCAGGAATTTTCTAAAGTCAATTTTTTCGTTTTTCGCGTTTTTCTCGGCTCCTGGGCCTCCTACAGCAAAACGGGCCCGGATTTCTGGATCACACCGTTTTTCGGCCATATCTTTGAGAATATCATAGCTAGGACAATTTGGCTGGCGCCTTTGGATTCGTGAGACGATTTCCGATTTTTCGAGGGGTCCGGGAATTTTCTAAAGTCGATTTTTTCGTTTTTCGCGTTTTTCTCGGCTCCTGGGCCTCCTAGAGCAAAACGGGCCCGGATTTGGGATCACACCGTTTTTCGCCCATATCTTTGAGAATATCATAGCTAGGACAATTTGGCTGGCGCCATTGGATTCGTGAGACGATTTCCGATTTTTCTAGGGGTCCGGGAATTGTCCACAGACAATTTTTTTGTTTTTCGCGTTTATCTCGGCTCCGGGGCCTCCTAGAGCCGAACGGGCCCGGATTTGGGATCACGCCGTTTTTCGCCCATATCTTTGAGAATATCATGGCTAGGACAATTTGGCTGGCGCCATTGGATTCGTGAGACGATTTCCGATCTTTCTAGGGGTCCAGGAATTGTCCACAGACTAGTTTTTAGTTTTTCGCGTTTATCTCGGCTCCTGGGCCTACTAGAGTAAAACAGGCCCGGATTGGGACTCAGATCGTTTTCGCCCATATCTTTAGAAATATCATAGCTAGGACAATTTGGCTGACGCCATTGGATTCGTGAGACGATTTCCGATCTTTCTAGGGGTCCAGGAATTTTCTAAAGTAAATTTTTTCGTTTTTCGCGTTTTTCTCGGCTCCTCGGCCTCCTACAGCAAAACGGGCCCTGATTTGGGATCACACCGTTTTTCGCCCATATCTTTGAGAATATCATAGCTAGGACAATTTGGCTGGCGCCATTGGATTCGTGAGACGATTTCCGATTTTTCTAGTGGTCCGGGAATTGTCCACAGACTATTTTTTTGTTTTTCGCGTTTATAACGGCTCCTGGACCTCCTAGAGCCAAACGGGCCCGGATTGGGACTCAGATCGTTTTTCGCCCATATCTTTGGAAATATCATAGCTAGGACAATTTGGCTGGCGCCATTGGGTTCGTGAGACGACTTCCGATCTTTCTAGGGGTCCAGGAATTTTCTAAAGTAAATTTTTTCGTTTTTCGCGTTTTTCTCGGCTCCTGGGCCTCCTACAGCAAAACGGGCCCTGATTTGGGATCACACCGTTTTTCGCCCATATCTTTGAGAATATTGTTACGTATCCCCCTTCGAAGGCTCATTCATTTGTCTATGATCTGAACTTCGGGAGAATCACGACTGTCTTTTGGATATGACATCAGTCTTGTGTGTCTCTCTTCGGAGCTCTGACGTGTCTCATCGTAATACTCTTTGTAATTAATAAACCGCCCCAAATATTTGTCAACCTGTGTCGTCTTTATTCTTCGCTGGATATAACATTGGTGTCAGAAGTGGGATTAATCAAAACCTACGAGCCTAGAAAATCTCTCTATCCTTCCGGCTCTGTTAACTGGACTTCCTACTTTTGGATTCCTGTCAACAAATCTTGGGAATTATTAAATTTGACGTCAAGCTGTGGAAAATTATTTTTTTCCCTTTATTGGTGAGTCACTTTATTTAAATAATTATGTCGGGAAGAGGAAGGCGAAGACGAGCCACTTTGGAAGAGCATCATGCTCCATTGGCTCCCCCCTATCGCCCTCATTCTCCACTGGATGACGAAATACTCCACCATAATCCGACTTCTCGAGAAATTGAAGATTTGGGCAATCAACTTCGCAATGAATTCCAAAATCAATTACGGGACGCTGTAACTAGTATCAGAGAAGTTATTCGAAAAGAGAGAGAGGAAGAACGCCGGACTAGTCGCAATGACATTTTTAATTCACTTAGAAATCTTACAGGCAATTCAACAACTCATAATATCCATGGAATTCTTCAAAATTGTACACCAGGAAACCAGACAATTCCTATCGTTGTCGATGTCCACCAGAACCCTACTCCAGAGATTCCAGGAAATTTTTCAGCCGATAATTATCATACTGTTCCTGTCAACTCTGAACAACATCTTTCTGGGGAACTCCTTAATCCAACCATTCCAAGAATTAATGGTACTTCAAGGGAACCAAACACGTCACAATCAGTTCCAGCAGTCCTAGGCATGACTCTTCAACATGGAACGGAAGCGCCGATTCCTCCTGGGGTTCAAGTGCCACCATACCCTCCTCCGAGGAATCCAACAGATAACACTCTAAATTATTTCCCTTCTCACCCCTTTGCTTTTGCTAATCGTAGTGATGCTGCACATGCTAACGCTAATCCTTCTCCTCACATCAATAATTTACCCTCAATGAAGGAAAACAGAATTTCCCAAATTAAACCAGACACGTACGACGGTTCAGAACTTTGGTCTCATTACTACCTGCAATTCGAAATTGCTTCTTCTCATAACCAGTGGTCAGAAGAGACTAAAGCTTCACAATTATTAACGCGTCTCCGCGGAAAAGCTCGGTTAATTTTGAGTAAAATCGTAGATCAGAATAAATCAGATTACAAAACAATTACAAAAATATTAGCTGAAAAGTTTGATGAAAAACATCTTTCGCGTATGTATTACCACGAATTACAATCTCGGAAACAGAAAAAAGGTGAAAGCTACGTCACTTACTCGGAAGAGATTGATCGACTTAGCCGTTTGGCTTATTCAAGTTCTTCTGAGGAAGAACGTGATCGTGCTGCCTGCCGCGCCTTTATCGATGGAATCAATAACCCACAAATGGAATTTACCTTAAAATCTGAGGATATTGAAAATTTCCAACGTGCAGTTGAACGCGCAACTCAGTTGAGTTCTATTTCCAACTCTGTGATTAACAAACGCCAACCTCAAAATTCATCGCATTTTCGATCACAAATCGATTATCGCGATCTCTCATCAAAACATGACAGGCATAAGAAATTTTTCAATACGGAAACGAATATACGATGCTACAAATGTCACAATTTTGGCCATTTCGCTAAGCATTGCAACAGCTTTGGTAACCCAAATCAAAATAGTTCTAGGAGTTCTCACAATAATCCCACACAAGAATTCAACTCAACTCGGGTCAATCACCATCCCTACCGTCATTTTAATAATGGCAGTAGAAATTTCAAATCAAAATTTCCATATAATAACAAACATTCAAACCGAAACGGATCTGCTAACACCCACACACATTCGGAAAACTGAATGGAGTCGATTCGTTGGGGGACGAATTGACTCAACCAAATTTCAATATTTCTAGATGTTTTCAGGTGAAAAATGAAACTCAAGATCCAATCCTTGCTTTGGAATTGAAAGGAAAAATTAATGATCATTCTTGCTTTATGACAATTGACACGGCTAGTGACATTACATTAATTAACCCTAAACTTTTGAACAACAATCTGACTGGTCTAAAAAACTCTACCAGAAGGATCAGTATTATCACTGTTTCTGGCGAACATTTCCCTTATCAAGCTATCAAAGAAATTGAAATTTCAATCGGAAATTTTTCTATTGTTCTTGACGCGGTCTTCGCAATTATAAAAGAAGATTGTATTCTTGGCTTAGATTTTCTCTACAAATCTGGCCTCTTACAAGACTTCCAGTCGATTGTTAAGAGAAAATTTGACATTGATAACCCTAAGAAAACGGTTTTTATCAAACGAACGATTTCGAAAGGAATCTCTGGATTTTCCCCAAATATTCCTGAATTTTTGCTTCAACTATTTGAAAATTCATGTGAGTTATTAAATCCAAAAGAACAGAGAGTATTCAAAAGCTTTCTTCTAACTTATCAAGAGCGCTTTTCCTCTAGTTCTACTGACTTAGGGAGATATCCAGGAGCTAAACACGTAATCGACACTGGGAACTCGAATCCAATCAAACAAAATCCTCGCAGAGTCCCATTCCATTACCGCGACAAAGTTTTTGATCTCCTTGAGGAAATGAAAGAACAACAGGTTATTGAACCTAGCTACAGTCCTTGGGCTTCTCCTGTTGTCCTAGTTAAGAAAAAAGATGATAAAAACACCCCGCGTTTTTGTGTCGATTATCGCGAACTGAACAACATCACCAAAAAAGATTCCATGCCTTTACCTCGCGACGAAGAAATTTTTGATGCTGCCTCTGAATCTTCTTGGTTCTCAACAATCGACTTAAAAAGCGGATATTGGCAAGTCGAACTGGATCCTAAAGATAAAGAGAAAACTGCTTTTGCAATTGGCGATGAATTATGGCAATTCAAAATTCTCCCTTTTGGTCTTTGCAACGCCCCTGCAACCTTCGTTAGAATAATGAATGAGGTTTTACGAGGCTTGAATGGGAAAATTTGTCGCGTATTTCTAGATGACATCATTGTTTTCGGTCATAATTTTGACGAACATTTACACAATCTCAAATTAGTATTCTCTCGATTAACTGAAGCCAACTTAAAAGTGAACACGAAAAAATGTAAATTTTTCAAACACGAAGTGCTTTATTTGGGTCACATAATTTCAAGAAATGGAATCAAATGCTCTCAGGACAAAATTTCATCTATTATAGATTGGCCAATTCCTAAAACTAAACGTCAACTCAGAAGTTTCCTTGGTTTATGCTCCTACTACAGAAAATACGTGAAAGGTTTTGCTGCCATTGCTAAACCCTTACATACTCTAACTGAAGATCGAATTCCCTTCAAATGGACCCCTGAATCTCAAGCTAGTTTTGATCAATTGAAATCCGGCCTAACCTCTCCACCTACTCGATCAATTCCAATTCCCAATGGCGATTTCATTCTAGATACTGATGCATCATTATTCGCCATTGGAGCCACCCTTTCCCAAATTCAGAATGACGAAGAAAAAGTCATTGCTTATTTCAGTAAATGTTTAAACAAATCTGAGAGAAATTATTGCGTCACTCGTAGGGAACTATTAGCTGTAGTTGTATCTGTCGAGCATTTCAGTCATTATCTTCTCGGAAGAAAATTCTTAATTAGAACAGACCACGCAGCTTTGAAATGGCTTCTTTCTTTTAAAAATCCACAAGACCAAGTGGCTCGTTGGATCGAAATTCTATTCACTTACGATTTTGAAATTACTCACAGACCAGGCCATCTTCATGGAAATGCTGATGGTTTGTCGAGACGTCCTTGCTCTTGTAAAAAATGTGAAAGACTCAATACAAGAAACGAGGAAGAAGAGAAACACGTTTTTCGAACAACTTGCATCACTACTGATGACGGCAATTGGTCCACTCTGCAGGCTCAAGATCCAATCCTCCGTATGTTGATCGATTCAAAAAAACGGAATCAACGTCCTGATTGGCATAAAATCTCTCACCTTGGCGCAGATGTAAAGCTTTACCTCCTATATTGGGATTCTCTCGAATTGATAGGTGATACTCTCTACCGTCGATGGGAATCCAACGACAAATCCAAAATTACCCTTCAAATTATTGTTCCTAATTCTTCGAGAATAGAAATACTCAAGACAGCACACTCTTCTCCCCTCGGTGGCCATTTCAAAGTCAACAAAACGCTAGATAATATTCGGAAACGTTTCTATTGGGCTTCTTGTAAAATTGATGTTGAGAATTGGTGCCGCAGATGTTCTGTTTGTTTCAGTCGAGATGGCCCAGCACAACGAGCCAGAGGGGAATTACAGCTTTATAATGTCGGCTTTCCTTTTGAGAGAATAGCAGTTGACATTTTAGGTCCTTTACCAAGAACTATTAGTAACAATCGGTTCGTCCTTGTAGTCACTGACTATTTTTCTCGTTGGCCTGAAGCAATCCCGCTTCCAAATCATCGGGCAGCTACTATCGCTGAAGCTTTGGTAGTCCATGTTGTTTCACGTTTTGGAATACCTCTAGAAATCCACTCCGATCAAGGAAGAGATTTTGAATCCGGAATTTTCACCTCACTTATGAAGCTATTAGGTATTCATAAAACGCGTACCACCCCATTGCATCCACAATCCAATGGTATGGTTGAGCGTTTAAACAGAACTATCCTTAACTACCTCGCTAAATTTATCAATGACAATCAGAATTCATGGGACAAGTGGCTTCCATTATTCCTTCTCGCATATCGTTCCTCCAAGCATCGAACCACCCAATTCACTCCAGCAAAGTTAATATTCGGTAGAGAATTGCGACTTCCTCTAGATTTGCTTCATGGTAACCCATCATGCAATAACTCTAACAATCTCGGAAATTTACCTGATTACATAGATCAGTTGCAAGAGCAATTGGTGAACACCCATAATCAAGTCAGAGAAAATTGGAAAATCAAAAGCGACAAAATGAAATCTAAATTCGATTTAAAAGCTCACATGATATACTTTACACCTGGTCAGAGAGTTTGGCTCTTTGCCCCCAAGAGAGTCAAAGGTCGATGTCCAAAAATTCAAAAAAGTTGGGAGAAAACATATGTGATCCGATCCAAACTAAATGATGTTGTGTATCAAATTCAGAAATTCCCTAAAGGAAAATTCAAAATAGTACATGTCAACCGTCTGTGGCCAGTGGAACATGATGATCTAGAATGATTATTATCCTTCAGTGCCCCATCACTTATGTCTGTTGTAGCAGACGGGCCCCATCACTTATGTCTGTTGTAGCAGACGGGCCCCATCACTTGTGTCTGTTGTAGCAGACTGGCCCCATCACTTGTGTCTGTTGTAGCAGACTGGCCTGATTACTTATGTCTGTTGTAGCAGACGGGCCTCATTACTTGTGTCTGTTGTAGCAAACGGGCCTCATCACTTATGTCTGTTGTAGCAGACGGGCCCCATCACTTATGTCTGTTGTAGCAGACGGGCCCCATCACTTATGTCTGTTGTAGCAGACGGGCCCCATCACTTATGTCTGTTGTAGCAGACGGGCCCCATCACTTATGTCTGTTGTAGCAGACGGGCCCCATCACTTATGTCTGTTGTAGCAGACGGGCCCCATCACTTATGTCTGTTGTAGCAGACGGGCCCCATCACTTATGTCTGTTGTAGCAGACGGGCCCCATCACTTATGTCTGTTGTAGCAGACGGGCCCCATCACTTGTGTCTGTTGTAGCAGACTGGCCCCATTACTTGTGTCTGTTGTAGCAGACGGGCCTGATTACTTGTGTCTGTTGTAGCAGACTGGCCTGATTACTTATGTCTGTTGTAGCAGACGGACCTCATTACTTGTGTCTGTTGTAGCAGACGGGCCCCATTACTTGTGTCTGTTGTAGCAGACGGGCCTGATTACTTGTGTCTGTTGAAGCAGACTGGCCTGATTATTTATTTTTAACTGTTTCACTTTACTCTATCACCTTTGAGTTATTTCAGGATGAATGAATGTGTGTATGTGTCAAAATGAATTATATACGCTTATTTTTGCATAATGCATGTAATAATTTCGAAAGCTTTCGAAAAACTGCAATCTTGTGAAGTTTGAATTTTTGGTAGTTGCTTTTAAACTAGTTGCTAGTAGTTGTCTGCAGACAAGTAATTTGAAAAAGTAGTTGCTTGTTATTTTCATTGGATGATATTCTCATTTAAATGTTTTTCTTTTCTTTTCTAATTTGAGGAAATCTCTGTGTTGAGTTGTTTTCAGATACTGTACCCATAACGGAAATTTTCAAGTGAACCATTCTGCTGTTTCAGAAAATGAACAATGAAAGTTCGAGTCAAATACTGACATTCACACCCTTAATGAATAAGTCAATTAAGAACACTTTATTCCTCTTGCTCAACATAACCCATTGAAAATTGTAACAAACACTTTCGATAAATTATGATTGTATAGAATCAAACAAATATTAATCGGCTGTTCTTTAGCGTTGATTTCTGGGAGGTTTTAGCTAAAGAACAGACTGGGGCCCTCCCTATGTGAGATCTTGCAACGCTTAAATTTTTCAGTTTGTCTTAAATTAAAGCAACAAATCCTAGAGTTGTAATACCTCAAATAGTCCCTGGTGTGATTGCCGGGGCGGCAATCTTTTTGCGGAGGGGAGTAGTGTTACGTATCCCCCTTCGAAGGCTCATTCATTTGTCTATGATCTGAACTTCGGGAGAATCACGACTGTCTTTTGGATATGACATCAGTCTTGTGTGTCTCTCTTCGGAGCTCTGACGTGTCTCATCGTAATACTCTTTGTAATTAATAAACCGCCCCAAATATTTGTCAACCTGTGTCGTCTTTATTCTTCGCTGGATAGAACAATATCATAGCTAGGACAATTTGGCTGGCGCCATTGGATTCGTGAGACGATTTCCGATTTTTCTAAAGTCGATTTTTTCGTTTTTCGCGTTTTTCTCGGCTCCTGGGCCTCCTAGAGCCACACGGGCCCGGATTTGGGATCACACCGTTTTTCGCCCATATCTTTGAGAATATCATAGCTAGGACAATTTGGCTGGCGCCATTGGATTCGTGAGACGATTTCCGGTTTTTCTAGGGGTCCGGGAATTGTCCACAGACAATTTTTTTGTTTTTCGCGTTTATCTCGGCTCCGGGGCCTCCTAGAGCCAAACGGGCCCGGATTTGGGATCACGCCGTTTTTCGCCCATATCTTTGAGAATATCATAGCTAGGACAATTTGGCTGGCGCCATTGGATTCGTGAGACGATTTCCGATCTTTCTAGGGGTCCAGGAATTTTCTAAAGTAAATTTTTTCGTTTTTCGCGTTTTTCTCGGCTCCTGGGCCTCCTACAGCAAAACGGGCCCTGATTTGGGATCACACCGTTTTTCGCCCATATCTTTGAGAATATCATAGCTAGGACAATTTGGCTGGCGCCATTGGATTCGTGAGACGATTTCCGATTTTTCTAAAGTCGATTTTTTCGTTTTTCGCGTTTTTCTCGGCTCCTGGGCCTCCTACAGCAAAACGCGCCCGGATTTAGACTCAGACCGTTTTTCGCCCATATCTTTGGAAATATCATAGCTAGGACAATTTGGCTGGCGCCATTGGATTCGTGAGACGATTTCCGATTTTTCTAGGGGTCCAGGAATTGTCCACAGACTATTTTTTAGTTTTTCGCGTTTATCTCGGCTCCTGGGCCTCCTACAGCAAAACGCGCCCGGATTTAGACTCAGACCGTTTTTCGCCCATATCTTTGGAAATATCATAGCTAGGACAATTTGGCTGGCGCCATTGGATTCGTGAGACGATTTCCGATCTTTCTAGGGGTCCAGGAATTGTCCACAGACTATTTTTTTGTTTTTCCCGTTTATAACGGCTCCTGGGCCTCCTAGAGCCAAACGGGCCCGGATTGGGACTCAGATCGTTTTTCGCCCATATCTTTGGAAATATCATAGCTAGGACAATTTGGCTGGCGCCATTGGGTTCGTGAGACGATTTCCGATCTTTCTAGGGGTCCAGGAATTTTCTAAAGTAAATTTTTTCGTTTTTCGCGTTTTTCTCGGCTCCTGGGCCTCCTACAGCAAAACGGGCCCTGATTTGGGATCACACCGTTTTTCGCCCATATCTTTGAGAATATCATAGCTAGGACAATTTGGCTGGCGCCATTGGATTCGTGAGACGATTTCCGATTTTTCTAAAGTCGATTTTTTCGTTGTTCGCGTTTTTCTCGGCTCCTGGGCCTCCTACAGCAAAACGCGCCCGGATTTAGACTCAGACCGTTTTTCGCCCATATCTTTGGAAATATCATAGCTAGGACAATTTGGCTGTCGCCATTGGATTCGTGAGACGATTTCCGATCGTTCTAGGGGTCCAGGAATTTTCTAAAGTCAATTTTTTCGTTTTTCTCGTTTTTCTCGGCTCCTGGGCCTCCTACAGCAAAACGGGCCCTGATTTGGGATCACACCGTTTTTCGCCCATATCTTTGAGAATATCATAGCTAGGACTATTTGGCTGGCACCATTGGATTCGTCAGACGATTTCCGATTTTTCTAGGGGTCCGGGAATTGTCCACAGACTATTTTTTAGTTTTTCGCGTTTATAACGGCTCCTGGGCCTCCTAGAGCCAAACGGGCCCGGATTGGGACTCAGATCGTTTTTCGCCCATATCTTTGGAAATATCATAGCTAGGACAATTTGGCTGGCGCCATTGGGTTCGTGAGACGATTTCCGATCTTTCTAGGGGTCCAGGAATTTTCTAAAGTCAATTTTTTCGTTTTTCGCGTTTTTCTCGGCTCCTGGGCCTCCTACAGCAAAACGCGCCCGGATTTAGACTCAGACCGTTTTTCGCCCATATCTTTGAGAATATCATAGCTAGGACAATTTGGCTGGCGCCTTTGGATTCGTGAGACGATTTCCGATCTTTCTAGGGGTCCAGGAATTGTCCACAGACTATTTTTTAGTTTTTCGCATTTATCTCGGCTCCTGGGCCTACTAGAGTAAAACAGGCCCGGATTGGGACTCAGATCGTTTTTCGCCCATATCTTTGGAAATATCATAGCTAGGACAATTTGGCTGGCGCCATTGGATTCGTGAGACGATTTCCGATTTTTCTAGGGGTCCGGGAATTGTCCACAGACAATTTTTTTGTTTTTCGCGATTATCTCGGCTCCTGGGCCTCCTACAGCAAAACGGGCTCTGATTTGGGATCACACCGTTTTTCGCCCATATCTTTGAGAATATCATAGCTAGGACAATTTGGCTGGCGCCATTGGATTCGTGAGACGATTTCCGATTTTTCTAAAGTCGATTTTTTCGTTTTTCGCGTTTTTCTCGGCTCCTGGGCCTCCTACAGCAAAACGCGCCCGGATTTAGACTCAGACCGTTTTTCGCCCATATCTTTGAGAATATCATAGCTAGGACAATTTGGCTGGCGCCTTTGGATTCGTGAGACGATTTCCGATTTTTCGAGGGGTCCGGGAATTTTCTAAAGTCGATTTTTCCGTTTTTCGCGTTTTTCTCGGCTCCTGGGCCTCCTAGAGCAAAACGGGCCCTGATTTGGGATCACAGCGTTTTTCGCCCATATCTTTGAGAATATCATAGCTAGGACAATTTGGCTGGCGCCATTGGATTCGTGAGACGATTTCCGATTTTTCTAGTGGTCCGGGAATTGTCCACAGACAATTTTTTTGTTTTTCGCGTTTATCTCGGCTCCGGGGCCTCCTAGAGCCGAACGGGCCCGGATTTGGGATCACGCCGTTTTTCGCCCATATCTTTGAGAATATCATAGCTAGGACAATTTGGCTGGCGCCATTGGATTCGTGAGACGATTTCCGATTTTTCTAAAGTCGATTTCTTCGTTTTTCGCGTTTTTCTCGGCTCCTGGGCCTCCTACAGCAAAACGCGCCCGGATTTAGACTCAGACCGTTTTTCGCCCATATCTTTGGAAATATCATAGCTAGGACAATTTGGCTGGCGCCATTGGATTCGTGAGACGATTTCCGATCTTTCTAGGGGTCCAGGAATTGTCCACAGACTATTTTTTAGTTTTTCGCGTTTATCTCGGCTCCTGGGCCTACTAGAGTAAAACAGGCCCGGATTGGGACTCAGATCGTTTTTCGCCCATATCTTTGGAAATATCATAGCTAGGACAATTTGGCTGGCGCCATTGGATTCGTGAGACGATTTCCGATTTTTCTAGGGGTCCGGGAATTGTCCACAGACAATTTTTTTGTTTTTCGCGATTATCTCGGCTCCTGGGCCTCCTACAGCAAAACGGGCTCTGATTTGGGATCACACCGTTTTTCGCCCATATCTTTGAGAATATCATAGCTAGGACAATTTGGCTGGCGCCATTGGATTCGTGAGACGATTTCCGATTTTTCTAAAGTCGATTTTTTCGTTTTTCGCGTTTTTCTCGGCTCCTGGGCCTCCTACAGCAAAACGCGCCCGGATTTAGACTCAGACCGTTTTTCGCCCATATCTTTGAGAATATCATAGCTAGGACAATTTGGCTGGCGCCTTTGGATTCGTGAGACGATTTCCGATTTTTCGAGGGGTCCGGGAATTTTCTAAAGTCGATTTTTCCGTTTTTCGCGTTTTTCTCGGCTCCTGGGCCTCCTAGAGCAAAACGGGCCCTGATTTGGGATCACAGCGTTTTTCGCCCATATCTTTGAGAATATCATAGCTAGGACAATTTGGCTGGCGCCATTGGATTCGTGAGACGATTTCCGATTTTTCTAGTGGTCCGGGAATTGTCCACAGACAATTTTTTTGTTTTTCGCGTTTATCTCGTCTCCGGGGCCTCCTAGAGCCGAACGGGCCCGGATTTGGGATCACGCCGTTTTTCGCCCATATCTTTGAGAATATCATAGCTAGGACAATTTGGCTGGCGCCATTGGATTCGTGAGACGATTTCCGATCTTTCTAGGGGTCCAGGAATTGTCCACAGACTATTTTTTAGTTTTTCGCGTTTATCTCGGCTCCTGGGCCTACTAGAGTAAAACAGGCCCGGATTGGGACTCAGATCGTTTTTCGCCCATATCTTTGGAAATATCTTAGCTAGGACAATTTGGCTGGCGCCATTGGATTCGTGAGACGATTTCCGATCTTTCTAGGGGTCCAGGAATTTTCTAAAGTAAATTTTTTTGTTTTTCGCGTTTTTCTCGGCTCCTCGGCCTCCTACAACAAAACGGGCCCTGATTTGGGATCACACCGTTTTTCGCCCATATCTTTGAGAATATCATAGCTAGGACAATTTGGCTGGCGCCATTGGATTCGTGAGACGATTTCCGATTTTTCTAGTGGTCCGGGAATTGTCCACAGACTATTTTTTTGTTTTTCCCGTTTATAACGGCTCCTGGGCCTCCTAGAGCCAAACGGGCCCGGATTGGGACTCAGATCGTTTTTCGCCCATATCTTTGGAAATATCATAGCTAGGACAATTTGGCTGGCGCCATTGGGTTCGTGAGACGATTTCCGATCTTTCTAGGGGTCCAGGAATTTTCTAAAGTAAATTTTTTCGTTTTTCGCGTTTTTCTCGGCTCCTGGGCCTCCTACAGCAAAACGGGCCCTGATTTGGGATCACACCGTTTTTCGCCCATATCTTTGAGAATATCATAGCTAGGACAATTTGGCTGGCGCCATTGGATTCGTGAGACGATTTCCGATTTTTCTAAAGTCGATTTTTTCGTTGTTCGCGTTTTTCTCGGCTCCTGGGCCTCCTACAGCAAAACGCGCCCGGATTTAGACTCAGACCGTTTTTCGCCCATATCTTTGGAAATATCATAGCTAGGACAATTTGGCTGGCGCCATTGGATTCGTGAGACGATTTCCGATCGTTCTAGGGGTCCAGGAATTTTCTAAAGTCAATTTTTTCGTTTTTCGCGTTTTTCTCGGCTCCTGGGCCTCCTACAGCAAAACGGGCCCTGATTTGGGATCACACCGTTTTTCGCCCATATCTTTGAGAATATCATAGCTAGGACTATTTGGCTGGCACCATTGGATTCGTCAGACGATTTCCGATTTTTCTAGGGGTCCGGGAATTGTCCACAGACTATTTTTTAGTTTTTCGCGTTTATAACGGCTCCTGGGCCTCCTAGAGCCAAACGGGCCCGGATTGGGACTCAGATCGTTTTTCGCCCATATCTTTGGAAATATCATAGCTAGGACAATTTGGCTGGCGCCATTGGGTTCGTGAGACGATTTCCGATCTTTCTAGGGGTCCAGGAATTTTCTAAAGTCAATTTTTTCGTTTTTCGCGTTTTTCTCGGCTCCTGGGCCTCCTACAGCAAAACGGGCCCGGATTTCTGGATCACACCGTTTTTCGGCGATATCTTTGAGAATATCATAGCTAGGACAATTTGGCTGGCGCCATTGGATTCGTGAGACGATTTCCGATCTTTCTAGGTGTCCAGGAATTTTCTAAAGTCAATTTTTTCGTTTTTCGCGTTTTTCTCGGCTCCTGGGCCTCCTACAGCAAAACGGGCCCTGATTTGGGATCACACCGTTTTTCGCCCATATCTTTGAGAATATCATAGCTAGGACAATTTTGCTGGCGCCATCGGATTCGTCAGACGATTTCCGATTTTTCTAGGGGTCCGGAAATTGTCCACAGACTATTTTTTAGTTTTTCGCGTTTATCTCGGCTCCTGGGCCTCCTAGAGCCAAACGGGCCCGGATTTGGGATCACACCGTTTTTCGCCCATATCTTTGAGAATATCATAGCTAGGACAGATTGGCTGGCGCCATTGGATTCGTGGGACGATTTCCGATCTTTCTAGGTGTCCAGGAATTTTCTAAAGTCAATTTTTTCGTTTTTCGCGTTTTTCTCGGCTCCTGGGCCTCCTAGAGCAAAACGGGCCCGGATTTGGGATCACACCGTTTTTCGCCCATATCTTTGAGAATATCATAGCTAGGACAATTTTGCTGGCGCCATCGGATTCGTCAGACGATTTCCGATTTTTCTAGGGGTCCGGAAATTGTCCACAGACTATTTTTTAGTTTTTCGCGTTTATCTCGGCTCCTGGGCCTCCTAGAGCCAAACGGGCCCGGATTTGGGATCACACCGTTTTTCGCCCATATCTTTGAGAATATCATAGCTAGGACAGATTGGCTGGCGCCATTGGATTCGTGGGACGATTTCCGATCTTTCTAGGTGTCCAGGAATTTTCTAAAGTCAATTTTTTCGTTTTTCGCGTTTTTCTCGGCTCCTGGGCCTCCTAGAGCAAAACGGGCCCGGATTTGGGATCACACCGTTTTTCGCCCATATCTTTGAGAATATCATAGCTAGGACAATTTGGCTGGCGCCATTGGATTCGTGAGACGATTTCCGATTTTTCTAGGGGTCCGGGAATTGTCCACAGAAAATTTTTTTGTTTTTCGCGTTTATCTCGGCTCCGGGGCCTCCTAGAGCCAAACGGGCCCGGATTTGGGATCACGCCGTTTTTCGCCCATATCTTTGAGAATATCATAGCTAGGACAATTTGGCTGGCGCCTTTGGATTCGTGAGACGATTTCCGATTTTTCGAGGGGTCCGGGAATTTTCTAAAGTCGATTTTTTCGTTTTTCGCGTTTTTCTCGGCTCCTGGGCCTCCTAGAGCCAAACGGGCCCTGATTTGGGATCACACCGTTTTTCGCCCATATCTTTGAGAATATCATAGCTAGGACAATTTGGCTGGCGCTATTGCATTCGTGAGACGATTTCCGATTTTTCTAGTGGTCCGGGAATTATCCACAGACAATTTTTTTGTTTTTCGCGTTTATCTCGGCTCCGGGGCCTCCTAGAGCCGAACGGGCCCGGATTTGGGATCACGCCGTTTTTCGCCCATATCTTTGAGAATATCATAGCTAGGACAATTTGGCTGGCGCCATTGGATTCGTGAGACGATTTCCGATCTTTCTAGGTGTCCAGGAATTTTCTAAAGTCAATTTTTTCGTTTTTCTCGTTTTTCTCGGCTCCTGGGCCTCCTAGAGCAAAACGGGCCCGGATTTGGGATCACACCGTTTTTCGCCCATATCTTTGAGAATATCATAGCTAGGACAATTTGGCTGGCGCCATTGGATTCGTGAGACGATTTCCGATTTTTCTAGGGGTCCGGGAATTGTCCACAGACAATTTTTTTGTTTTTCGCGATTATCTCGGCTCCTGGGCCTCCTACAGCAAAACGGGCTCTGATTTGGGATCACACCGTTTTTCGCCCATATCTTTGAGAATATCATAGCTAGGACAATTTGGCTGGCGCCATTGGATTCGTCAGACGATTTCCGATCTTTCTAGAGGTCCGGGAATTGTCCACAGACTATTTTTTTGTTTTTCGCGTTTATCTCGGCTCCTGGGCCTCCTAGAGCCAAACGGGCCCGGATTTGGGATCACACCGTTTTTCGCCCATATCTTTGAGAATATCATAGCTAGGACAATTTAGCTGGCGCCATTGGATTCGTGAGACGATTTCCGATCTTTCTAGGTGTCCAGGAATTTTCTAAAGTCAATTTTTTCGTTTTTCGCGTTTGTCTCGGCTCCTGGGCCTACTAGAGTAAAACAGGCCCGGATTGGGACTCAGATCGTTTTTCGTCCATATCTTTGGAAATATCATAGCTAGGACAATTTGGCTGGCGCCATTGGATTCGTGAGACGATTTCCGATCTTTCTAGGGGTCCGGGAATTGTCCACAGACTATTTTTTTGTTTTTCCCGTTTATAACGGCTCCTGGGCCTCCTAGAGCCAAACGGGCCCGGATTGGGACTCAGATCGTTTTTCGCCCATATCTTTGGAAATATCATAGCTAGGACAATTTGGCTGGCGCCTTTGGATTCGTGAGACGATTTCCGATTTTTCGAGGGGTCCGGGAATTTTCTAAAGTCGATTTTTTCGTTTTTCGCGTTTTTCTCGGCTCCTGGGCCTCCTAGAGCCAAACGGGCCCTGATTTGGGATCACACCGTTTTTCGCCCATATCTTTGAGAATATCATAGCTAGGACAATTTGGCTGGCGCTATTGCATTCGTGAGACGATTTCCGATTTTTCTAGTGGTCCGGGAATTATCCACAGACAATTTTTTTGTTTTTCGCGTTTATCTCGGCTCCGGGGCCTCCTAGAGCCGAACGGGCCCGGATTTGGGATCACGCCGTTTTTCGCCCATATCTTTGAGAATATCATAGCTAGGACAATTTGGCTGGCGCCATTGGATTCGTGAGACGATTTCCGATCTTTCTAGGTGTCCAGGAATTTTCTAAAGTCAATTTTTTCGTTTTTCTCGTTTTTCTCGGCTCCTGGGCCTCCTAGAGCAAAACGGGCCCGGATTTGGGATCACACCGTTTTTCGCCCATATCTTTGAGAATATCATAGCTAGGACAATTTGGCTGGCGCCATTGGATTCGTGAGACGATTTCCGATTTTTCTAGGGGTCCGGGAATTGTCCACAGACAATTTTTTTGTTTTTCGCGATTATCTCGGCTCCTGGGCCTCCTACAGCAAAACGGGCTCTGATTTGGGATCACACCGTTTTTCGCCCATATCTTTGAGAATATCATAGCTAGGACAATTTGGCTGGCGCCATTGGATTCGTCAGACGATTTCCGATCTTTCTAGAGGTCCGGGAATTGTCCACAGACTATTTTTTTGTTTTTCGCGTTTATCTCGGCTCCTGGGCCTCCTAGAGCCAAACGGGCCCGGATTTGGGATCACACCGTTTTTCGCCCATATCTTTGAGAATATCATAGCTAGGACAATTTGGCTGGCGCCATTGGATTCGTGAGACGATTTCCGATCTTTCTAGGTGTCCAGGAATTTTCTAAAGTCAATTTTTTCGTTTTTCGCGTTTTTCTCGGCTCCTGGGCCTCCTAGAGCAAAACGGGCCCGGATTTGGGATCACACCGTTTTTCGCCCATATCTTTGAGAATATCATAGCTAGGACAATTTGGCTGGCGCCATTGGATTCGTGAGACGATTTCCGATTTTTCTAGGGGTCCGGGAATTGTCCACAGACAATTTTTTTGTTTTTCGCGTTTATCTCGGCTCCGGGGCCTCCTAGAGCCAAACGGGCCCGGATTTGGGATCACACCGTTTTTCGCCCATATCTTTGAGAATATCATAGCTAGGACAATTTGGCTGGCGCCATTGGATTCGTGAGACGATTTCCGATCTTTCTAGGGGTCCAGGAATTGTCCACAGACTATTTTTTAGTTTTTCGCGTTTATCTCGGCTCCTGGGCCTACTAGAGTAAAACAGGCCCGGATTGGGACTCAGATCGTTTTTCGTCCATATCTTTGGAAATATCATAGCTAGGACAATTTGGCTGGCGCCATTGGATTCGTGAGACGATTTCCGATCTTTCTAGGGGTCCGGGAATTGTCCACAGACTATTTTTTTGTTTTTCCCGTTTATAACGGCTCCTGGGCCTCCTAGAGCCAAACGGGCCCGGATTGGGACTCAGATCGTTTTTCGCCCATATCTTTGGAAATATCATAGCTAGGACAATTTGGCTGGCGCCTTTGGATTCGTGAGACGATTTCCGATTTTTCGAGGGGTCCGGGAATTTTCTAAAGTCGATTTTTTCGTTTTTCGCGTTTTTCTCGGCTCCTGGGCCTCCTAGAGCCAAACGGGCCCTGATTTGGGATCACACCGTTTTTCGCCCATATCTTTGAGAATATCATAGCTAGGACAATTTGGCTGGCGCTATTGCATTCGTGAGACGATTTCCGATTTTTCTAGTGGTCCGGGAATTATCCACAGACAATTTTTTTGTTTTTCGCGTTTATCTCGGCTCCGGGGCCTCCTAGAGCCGAACGGGCCCGGATTTGGGATCACGCCGTTTTTCGCCCATATCTTTGAGAATATCATAGCTAGGACAATTTGGCTGGCGCCATTGGATTCGTGAGACGATTTCCGATCTTTCTAGGTGTCCAGGAATTTTCTAAAGTCAATTTTTTCGTTTTTCTCGTTTTTCTCGGCTCCTGGGCCTCCTAGAGCAAAACGGGCCCGGATTTGGGATCACACCGTTTTTCGCCCATATCTTTGAGAATATCATAGCTAGGACAATTTGGCTGGCGCCATTGGATTCGTGAGACGATTTCCGATTTTTCTAGGGGTCCGGGAATTGTCCACAGACAATTTTTTTGTTTTTCGCGATTATCTCGGCTCCTGGGCCTCCTACAGCAAAACGGGCTCTGATTTGGGATCACACCGTTTTTCGCCCATATCTTTGAGAATATCATAGCTAGGACAATTTGGCTGGCGCCATTGGATTCGTCAGACGATTTCCGATCTTTCTAGAGGTCCGGGAATTGTCCACAGACTATTTTTTTGTTTTTCGCGTTTATCTCGGCTCCTGGGCCTCCTAGAGCCAAACGGGCCCGGATTTGGGATCACACCGTTTTTCGCCCATATCTTTGAGAATATCATAGCTAGGACAATTTGGCTGGCGCCATTGGATTCGTGAGACGATTTCCGATCTTTCTAGGTGTCCAGGAATTTTCTAAAGTCAATTTTTTCGTTTTTCGCGTTTTTCTCGGCTCCTGGGCCTCCTAGAGCAAAACGGGCCCGGATTTGGGATCACACCGTTTTTCGCCCATATCTTTGAGAATATCATAGCTAGGACAATTTGGCTGGCGCCATTGGATTCGTGAGACGATTTCCGATTTTTCTAGGGGTCCGGGAATTGTCCACAGACAATTTTTTTGTTTTTCGCGTTTATCTCGGCTCCGGGGCCTCCTAGAGCCAAACGGGCCCGGATTTGGGATCACACCGTTTTTCGCCCATATCTTTGAGAATATCATAGCTAGGACAATTTGGCTGGCGCCATTGGATTCGTGAGACGATTTCCGATCTTTCTAGGGGTCCAGGAATTGTCCACAGACTATTTTTTAGTTTTTCGCGTTTATCTCGGCTCCTGGGCCTACTAGAGTAAAACAGGCCCGGATTGGGACTCAGATCGTTTTTCGTCCATATCTTTGGAAATATCATAGCTAGGACAATTTGGCTGGCGCCATTGGATTCGTGAGACGATTTCCGATCTTTCTAGGGGTCCGGGAATTGTCCACAGACTATTTTTTTGTTTTTCCCGTTTATAACGGCTCCTGGGCCTCCTAGAGCCAAACGGGCCCGGATTGGGACTCAGATCGTTTTTCGCCCATATCTTTGGAAATATCATAGCTAGGACAATTTGGCTGGCGCCTTTGGATTCGTGAGACGATTTCCGATTTTTCGAGGGGTCCGGGAATTTTCTAAAGTCGATTTTTTCGTTTTTCGCGTTTTTCTCGGCTCCTGGGCCTCCTAGAGCCAAACGGGCCCTGATTTGGGATCACACCGTTTTTCGCCCATATCTTTGAGAATATCATAGCTAGGACAATTTGGCTGGCGCCATTGGATTCGTCAGACGATTTCCGATCTTTCTAGAGGTCCGGGAATTGTCCACAGACTATTTTTTTGTTTTTCGCGTTTATCTCGGCTCCTGGGCCTCCTAGAGCCAAACGGGCCCGGATTTGGGATCACACCGTTTTTCGCCCATATCTTTGAGAATATCATAGCTAGGACAATTTGGCTGGCGCCATTGGATTCGTGAGACGATTTCCGATCTTTCTAGGTGTCCAGGAATTTTCTAAAGTCGATTTTTTCGTTTTTCGCGTTTTTCTCGGCTCCTGGGCCTCCTAGAGCCAAACGGGCCCTGATTTGGGATCACACCGTTTTTCGCCCATATCTTTGAGAATATCATAGCTAGGACAATTTGGCTGGCGCTATTGCATTCGTGAGACGATTTCCGATTTTTCTAGTGGTCCGGGAATTATCCACAGACAATTTTTTTGTTTTTCGCGTTTATCTCGGCTCCGGGGCCTCCTAGAGCCGAACGGGCCCGGATTTGGGATCACGCCGTTTTTCGCCCATATCTTTGAGAATATCATAGCTAGGACAATTTGGCTGGCGCCATTGGATTCGTGAGACGATTTCCGATCTTTCTAGGTGTCCAGGAATTTTCTAAAGTCAATTTTTTCGTTTTTCTCGTTTTTCTCGGCTCCTGGGCCTCCTAGAGCAAAACGGGCCCGGATTTGGGATCACACCGTTTTTCGCCCATATCTTTGAGAATATCATAGCTAGGACAATTTGGCTGGCGCCATTGGATTCGTGAGACGATTTCCGATTTTTCTAGGGGTCCGGGAATTGTCCACAGACAATTTTTTTGTTTTTCGCGATTATCTCGGCTCCTGGGCCTTCTACAGCAAAACGGGCTCTGATTTGGGATCACACCGTTTTTCGCCCATATCTTTGAGAATATCATAGCTAGGACAATTTGGCTGGCGCCATTGGATTCGTGAGACGATTTCCGATTTTTCTAAAGTCGATTTTTTCGTTGTTCGCGTTTTTCTCGGCTCCTGGGCCTCCTACAGCAAAACGCGCCCGGATTTAGACTCAGACCGTTTTTCGCCCATATCTTTGGAAATATCATAGCTAGGACAATTTGGCTGTCGCCATTGGATTCGTGAGACGATTTCCGATCGTTCTAGGCGTCCAGGAATTTTCTAAAGTCAATTTTTTCGTTTTTCGCGTTTTTCTCGGCTCCTGGGCCTCCTACAGCAAAACGGGCCCTGATTTGGGATCACACCGTTTTTCGCCCATATCTTTGAGAATATCATAGCTAGGACTATTTGGCTGGCACCATTGGATTCGTCAGACGATTTCCGATTTTTCTAGGGGTCCGGGAATTGTCCACAGACTATTTTTTAGTTTTTCGCGTTTATAACGGCTCCTGGGCCTCCTAGAGCCAAACGGGCCCGGATTGGGACTCAGATCGTTTTTCGCCCATATCTTTGGAAATATCATAGCTAGGACAATTTGGCTGGCGCCATTGGGTTCGTGAGACGATTTCCGATCTTTCTAGGGGTCCAGGAATTTTCTAAAGTCAATTTTTTCGTTTTTCGCGTTTTTCTCGGCTCCTGGGCCTCCTACAGCAAAACGCGCCCGGATTTAGACTCAGACCGTTTTTCGCCCATATCTTTGAGAATATCATAGCTAGGACAATTTGGCTGGCGCCTTTGGATTCGTGAGACGATTTCCGATTTTTCGAGGGGTCCGGGAATTTTCTAAAGTCGATTTTTCCGTTTTTCGCGTTTTTCTCGGCTCCTGGGCCTCCTAGAGCAAAACGGGCCCTGATTTGGGATCACAGCGTTTTTCGCCCATATCTTTGAGAATATCATAGCTAGGACAATTTGGCTGGCGCCATTGGATTCGTGAGACGATTTCCGATTTTTCTAGTGGTCCGGGAATTGTCCACAGACAATTTTTTTGTTTTTCGCGTTTATCTCGGCTCCGGGGCCTCCTAGAGCCGAACGGGCCCGGATTTGGGATCACGCCGTTTTTCGCCCATATCTTTGAGAATATCATAGCTAGGACAATTTGGCTGGCGCCATTGGATTCGTGAGACGATTTCCGATTTTTCTAAAGTCGATTTTTTCGTTTTTCGCGTTTTTCTCGGCTCCTGGGCCTCCTACAGCAAAACGCGCCCGGATTTAGACTCAGACCGTTTTTCGCCCATATCTTTGGAAATATCATAGCTAGGACAATTTGGCTGGCGCCATTGGATTCGTGAGACGATTTCCGATCTTTCTAGGGGTCCAGGAATTGTCCACAGACTATTTTTTAGTTTTTCGCGTTTATCTCGGCTCCTGGGCCTCCTACAGCAAAACGCGCCCGGATTTAGACTCAGACCGTTTTTCGCCCATATCTTTGGAAATATCATAGCTAGGACAATTTGGCTGGCGCCATTGGATTCGTGAGACGATTTCCGATTGTTCTAGGGGTCCGGGAATTGTCGACAGACTATTTTTTCGTTTTTCGCGTTTATCTCGGCTCCTGGGCCTCCTAGAGCAAAACGGGCCCGGATTTGGGATCACACCGTTTTTCGCCCATATCTTTGAGAATATCATAGCTAGGACAATTTGGCTGGCGCCATTGGATTCGTGAGACGATTTCCGATCTTTCTAGGGGTCCAGGAATTGTCCACAGACTATTTTTTTGTTTTTCCCGTTTATAACGGCTCCTGGGCCTCCTAGAGCCAAACGGGCCCGGATTGGGACTCAGATCGTTTTTCGCCCATATCTTTGGAAATATCATAGCTAGGACAATTTGGCTGGCGCCATTGGGTTCGTGAGACGATTTCCGATCTTTCTAGGGGTCCAGGAATTTTCTAAAGTAAATTTTTTCGTTTTTCGCGTTTTTCTCGGCTCCTGGGCCTCCTACAGCAAAACGGGCCCTGATTTGGGATCACACCGTTTTTCGCCCATATCTTTGAGAATATCATAGCTAGGACAATTTGGCTGGCGCCATTGGATTCGTGAGACGATTTCCGATTTTTCTAAAGTCGATTTTTTCGTTGTTCGCGTTTTTCTCGGCTCCTGGGCCTCCTACAGCAAAACGCGCCCGGATTTAGACTCAGACCGTTTTTCGCCCATATCTTTGGAAATATCATAGCTAGGACAATTTGGCTGGCGCCATTGGATTCGTGAGACGATTTCCGATCGTTCTAGGGGTCCAGGAATTTTCTAAAGTCAATTTTTTCGTTTTTCGCGTTTTTCTCGGCTCCTGGGCCTCCTACAGCAAAACGGGCCCTGATTTGGGATCACACCGTTTTTCGCCCATATCTTTGAGAATATCATAGCTAGGACTATTTGGCTGGCACCATTGGATTCGTCAGACGATTTCCGATTTTTCTAGGGGTCCGGGAATTGTCCACAGACTATTTTTTAGTTTTTCGCGTTTATAACGGCTCCTGGGCCTCCTAGAGCCAAACGGGCCCGGATTGGGACTCAGATCGTTTTTCGCCCATATCTTTGGAAATATCATAGCTAGGACAATTTGGCTGGCGCCATTGGGTTCGTGAGACGATTTCCGATCTTTCTAGGGGTCCAGGAATTTTCTAAAGTCAATTTTTTCGTTTTTCGCGTTTTTCTCGGCTCCTGGGCCTCCTACAGCAAAACGGGCCCGGATTTCTGGATCACACCGTTTTTCGGCCATATCTTTGAGAATATCATAGCTAGGACAATTTGGCTGGCGCCATCGGATTCGTCAGACGATTTCCGATTTTTCTAGGGGTCCGGAAATTGTCCACAGACTATTTTTTAGTTTTTCGCGTTTATCTCGGCTCCTGGGCCTCCTAGAGCCAAACGGGCCCGGATTTGGGATCACACCGTTTTTCGCCCATATCTTTGAGAATATCATAGCTAGGACAGATTGGCTGGCGCCATTGGATTCGTGGGACGATTTCCGATCTTTCTAGGGGTCCGGGAATTTTCTAAAGTCGATTTTTTCGTTTTTCGCGTTTTTCTCGGCTCCTGGGCCTCCTAGAGCCAAACGGGCCCTGATTTGGGATCACACCGTTTTTCGCCCATATCTTTGAGAATATCATAGCTAGGACAATTTGGCTGGCGCTATTGCATTCGTGAGACGATTTCCGATTTTTCTAGTGGTCCGGGAATTATCCACAGACAATTTTTTTGTTTTTCGCGTTTATCTCGGCTCCGGGGCCTCCTAGAGCCGAACGGGCCCGGATTTGGGATCACGCCGTTTTTCGCCCATATCTTTGAGAATATCATAGCTAGGACAATTTGGCTGGCGCCATTGGATTCGTGAGACGATTTCCGATCTTTCTAGGTGTCCAGGAATTTTCTAAAGTCAATTTTTTCGTTTTTATCGTTTTTCTCGGCTCCTGGGCCTCCTAGAGCAAAACGGGCCCGGATTTGGGATCACACCGTTTTTCGCCCATATCTGTGAGAATATCATAGCTAGGACAATTTGGCTGGCGCCATTGGATTCGTGAGACGATTTCCGATTTTTCTAGGGGTCCGGGAATTGTCCACAGACAATTTTTTTGTTTTTCGCGTTTATCTCGGCTCCGGGGCCTCCTAGAGCCAAACGGGCCCGGATTTGGGATCACACCGTTTTTCGCCCATATCTTTGAGAATATCATAGCTAGGACAATTTGGCTGGCGCCATTGGATTCGTGAGACGATTTCCGATCTTTCTAGGGGTCCAGGAATTGTCCACAGACTATTTTTTAGTTTTTCGCGTTTATCTCGGCTCCTGGGCCTACTAGAGTAAAACAGGCCCGGATTGGGACTCAGATCGTTTTTCGTCCATATCTTTGGAAATATCATAGCTAGGACAATTTGGCTGGCGCCATTGGATTCGTGAGACGATTTCCGATCTTTCTAGGGGTCCGGGAATTGTCCACAGACTATTTTTTTGTTTTTCCCGTTTATAACGGCTCCTGGGCCTCCTAGAGCCAAACGGGCCCGGATTGGGACTCAGATCGTTTTTCGCCCATATCTTTGGAAATATCATAGCTAGGACAATTTGGCTGGCGCCTTTGGATTCGTGAGACGATTTCCGATTTTTCGAGGGGTCCGGGAATTTTCTAAAGTCGATTTTTTCGTTTTTCGCGTTTTTCTCGGCTCCTGGGCCTCCTAGAGCCAAACGGGCCCTGATTTGGGATCACACCGTTTTTCGCCCATATCTTTGAGAATATCATAGCTAGGACAATTTGGCTGGCGCTATTGCATTCGTGAGACGATTTCCGATTTTTCTAGTGGTCCGGGAATTATCCACAGACAATTTTTTTGTTTTTCGCGTTTATCTCGGCTCCGGGGCCTCCTAGAGCCGAACGGGCCCGGATTTGGGATCACGCCGTTTTTCGCCCATATCTTTGAGAATATCATAGCTAGGACAATTTGGATGGCGCCATTGGATTCGTGAGACGATTTCCGATCTTTCTAGGTGTCCAGGAATTTTCTAAAGTCAATTTTTTCGTTTTTCTCGTTTTTCTCGGCTCCTGGGCCTCCTAGAGCAAAACGGGCCCGGATTTGGGATCACACCGTTTTTCGCCCATATCTTTGAGAATATCATAGCTAGGACAATTTGGCTGGCGCCATTGGATTCGTGAGACGATTTCCGATTTTTCTAGGGGTCCGGGAATTGTCCACAGACAATTTTTTTGTTTTTCGCGATTATCTCGGCTCCTGGGCCTCCTACAGCAAAACGGGCTCTGATTTGGGATCACACCGTTTTTCGCCCATATCTTTGAGAATATCATAGCTAGGACAATTTGGCTGGCGCCATTGGATTCGTCAGACGATTTCCGATCTTTCTAGAGGTCCGGGAATTGTCCACAGACTATTTTTTTGTTTTTCGCGTTTATCTCGGCTCCTGGGCCTCCTAGAGCCAAACGGGCCCGGATTTGGGATCACACCGTTTTTCGCCCATATCTTTGAGAATATCATAGCTAGGACAATTTGGCTGGCGCCATTGGATTCGTGAGACGATTTCCGATCTTTCTAGGTGTCCAGGAATTTTCTAAAGTCGATTTTTTCGTTTTTCGCGTTTTTCTCGGCTCCTGGGCCTCCTAGAGCCAAACGGGCCCGGATTTGGGATCACACCGTTTTTCGCCCATATCTTTGAGAATATCATAGCTAGGACAATTTGGCTGGCGCCATTGGATTCGTGAGACGATTTCCGATTTTTCTAGGGGTCCGGGAATTGTCCACAGACAATTTTTTTGTTTTTCGCGATTATCTCGGCTCCTGGGCCTCCTACAGCAAAACGGGCTCTGATTTGGGATCACACCGTTTTTCGCCCATATCTTTGAGAATATCATAGCTAGGACAATTTGGCTGGCGCCATTGGATTCGTGAGACGATTTCCGATCTTTCTAGGGGTCCAGGAATTGTCCACAGACTATTTTTTAGTTTTTCGCGTTTATCTCGGCTCCTGGGCCTACTAGAGTAAAACAGGCCCGGATTGGGACTCAGATCGTTTTTCGCCCATATCTTTGGAAATATCATAGCTAGGACAATTTGGCTGGCGCCATTGGATTCGTGAGACGATTTCCGATCTTTCTAGGGGTCCAGGAATTTTCTAAAGTAAATTTTTTCGTTTTTCGCGTTTTTCTCGGCTCCTCGGCCTCCTACAACAAAACGGGCCCTGATTTGGGATCACACCGTTTTTCGCCCATATCTTTGAGAATATCATAGCTAGGACAATTTGGCTGGCGCCATTGGATTCGTGAGACGATTTCCGATTTTTCTAGTGGTCCGGGAATTGTCCACAGACTATTTTTTTGTTTTTCCCGTTTATAACGGCTCCTGGGCCTCCTAGAGCCAAACGGGCCCGGATTGGGACTCAGATCGTTTTTCGCCCATATCTTTGGAAATATCATAGCTAGGACAATTTGGCTGGCGCCATTGGGTTCGTGAGACGATTTCCGATCTTTCTAGGGGTCCAGGAATTTTCTAAAGTAAATTTTTTCGTTTTTCGCGTTTTTCTCGGCTCCTGGGCCTCCTACAGCAAAACGGGCCCTGATTTGGGATCACACCGTTTTTCGCCCATATCTTTGAGAATATCATAGCTAGGACAATTTGGCTGGCGCCATTGGATTCGTGAGACGATTTCCGATTTTTCTAAAGTCGATTTTTTCGTTGTTCGCGTTTTTCTCGGCTCCTGGGCCTCCTACAGCAAAACGCGCCCGGATTTAGACTCAGACCGTTTTTCGCCCATATCTTTGGAAATATCATAGCTAGGACAATTTGGCTGGCGCCATTGGATTCGTGAGACGATTTCCGATCGTTCTAGGGGTCCAGGAATTTTCTAAAGTCAATTTTTTCGTTTTTCGCGTTTTTCTCGGCTCCTGGGCCTCCTACAGCAAAACGGGCCCTGATTTGGGATCACACCGTTTTTCGCCCATATCTTTGAGAATATCATAGCTAGGACTATTTGGCTGGCACCATTGGATTCGTCAGACGATTTCCGATTTTTCTAGGGGTCCGGGAATTGTCCACAGACTATTTTTTAGTTTTTCGCGTTTATAACGGCTCCTGGGCCTCCTAGAGCCAAACGGGCCCGGATTGGGACTCAGATCGTTTTTCGCCCATATCTTTGGAAATATCATAGCTAGGACAATTTGGCTGGCGCCATTGGGTTCGTGAGACGATTTCCGATCTTTCTAGGGGTCCAGGAATTTTCTAAAGTCAATTTTTTCGTTTTTCGCGTTTTTCTCGGCTCCTGGGCCTCCTACAGCAAAACGGGCCCGGATTTCTGGATCACACCGTTTTTCGGCCATATCTTTGAGAATATCATAGCTAGGACAATTTGGCTGGCGCCATCGGATTCGTCAGACGATTTCCGATTTTTCTAGGGGTCCGGAAATTGTCCACAGACTATTTTTTAGTTTTTCGCGTTTATCTCGGCTCCTGGGCCTCCTAGAGCCAAACGGGCCCGGATTTGGGATCACACCGTTTTTCGCCCATATCTTTGAGAATATCATAGCTAGGACAGATTGGCTGGCGCCATTGGATTCGTGGGACGATTTCCGATCTTTCTAGGGGTCCGGGAATTTTCTAAAGTCGATTTTTTCGTTTTTCGCGTTTTTCTCGGCTCCTGGGCCTCCTAGAGCCAAACGGGCCCTGATTTGGGATCACACAGTTTTTCGCCCATATCTTTGAGAATATCATAGCTAGGACAATTTGGCTGGCGCTATTGCATTCGTGAGACGATTTCCGATTTTTCTAGTGGTCCGGGAATTATCCACAGACAATTTTTTTGTTTTTCGCGTTTATCTCGGCTCCGGGGCCTCCTAGAGCCGAACGGGCCCGGATTTGGGATCACGCCGTTTTTCGCCCATATCTTTGAGAATATCATAGCTAGGACAATTTGGCTGGCGCCATTGGATTCGTGAGACGATTTCCGATCTTTCTAGGTGTCCAGGAATTTTCTAAAGTCAATTTTTTCGTTTTTATCGTTTTTCTCGGCTCCTGGGCCTCCTAGAGCAAAACGGGCCCGGATTTGGGATCACACCGTTTTTCGCCCATATCTTTGAGAATATCATAGCTAGGACAATTTGGCTGGCGCCATTGGATTCGTGAGACGATTTCCCATTTTTCTAGGGGTCCGGGAATTGTCCACAGACTATTTTTTAGTTTTTCGCGTTTTTCTCGGCTCCTGGGCCTCCTAGAGCCAAACGGGCCCTGATTTGGGATCACACCGTTTTTCGCCCATATCTTTGAGAATATCATAGCTAGGACAATTTGGCTGGCGCCATTGGATTCGTGAGACGATTTCCGATTTTTCTAGGGGTCCGGGAATTGTCCACAGACAATTTTTTTGTTTTTCGCGATTATCTCGGCTCCTGGGCCTCCTACAGCAAAACGGGCTCTGATTTGGGATCACACCGTTTTTCGCCCATATCTTTGAGAATATCATAGCTAGGACAATTTGGCTGGCGCCATTGGATTCGTCAGACGATTTCCGATCTTTCTAGAGGTCCGGGAATTGTCCACAGACTATTTTTTTGTTTTTCCCGTTTATAACGGCTCCTGGGCCTCCTAGAGCCAAACGGGCCCGGATTGGGACTCAGATCGTTTTTCGCCCATATCTTTGGAAATATCATAGCTAGGACAATTTGGCTGGCGCCTTTGGATTCGTGAGACGATTTCCGATTTTTCGAGGGGTCCGGGAATTTTCTAAAGTCGATTTTTTCGTTTTTCGCGTTTTTCTCGGCTCCTGGGCCTCCTAGAGCCAAACGGGCCCTGATTTGGGATCACACCGTTTTTCGCCCATATCTTTGAGAATATCATAGCTAGGACAATTTGGCTGGCGCCATTGGATTCGTCAGACGATTTCCGATCTTTCTAGAGGTCCGGGAATTGTCCACAGACTATTTTTTTGTTTTTCGCGTTTATCTCGGCTCCTGGGCCTCCTAGAGCCAAACGGGCCCGGATTTGGGATCACACCGTTTTTCGCCCATATCTTTGAGAATATCATAGCTAGGACAATTTGGCTGGCGCCATTGGATTCGTGAGACGATTTCCGATCTTTCTAGGTGTCCAGGAATTTTCTAAAGTCAATTTTTTCGTTTTTCGCGTTTTTCTCGGCTCCTGGGCCTCCTAGAGCAAAACGGGCCCGGATTTGGGATCACACCGTTTTTCGCCCATATCTGTGAGAATATCATAGCTAGGACAATTTGGCTGGCGCCATTGGATTCGTGAGACGATTTCCGATTTTTCTAGGGGTCCGGGAATTGTCCACAGACAATTTTTTTGTTTTTCGCGTTTATCTCGGCTCCGGGGCCTCCTAGAGCCAAACGGGCCCGGATTTGGGATCACACCGTTTTTCGCCCATATCTTTGAGAATATCATAGCTAGGACAATTTGGCTGGCGCCATTGGATTCGTGAGACGATTTCCGATCTTTCTAGGGGTCCAGGAATTGTCCACAGACTATTTTTTAGTTTTTCGCGTTTATCTCGGCTCCTGGGCCTACTAGAGTAAAACAGGCCCGGATTGGGACTCAGATCGTTTTTCGTCCATATCTTTGGAAATATCATAGCTAGGACAATTTGGCTGGCGCCATTGGATTCGTGAGACGATTTCCGATCTTTCTAGGGGTCCGGGAATTGTCCACAGACTATTTTTTTGTTTTTCCCGTTTATAACGGCTCCTGGGCCTCCTAGAGCCAAACGGGCCCGGATTGGGACTCAGATCGTTTTTCGCCCATATCTTTGGAAATATCATAGCTAGGACAATTTGGCTGGCGCCTTTGGATTCGTGAGACGATTTCCGATTTTTCGAGGGGTCCGGGAATTTTCTAAAGTCGATTTTTTCGTTTTTCGCGTTTTTCTCGGCTCCTGGGCCTCCTAGAGCCAAACGGGCCCTGATTTGGGATCACACCGTTTTTCGCCCATATCTTTGAGAATATCATAGCTAGGACAATTTGGCTGGCGCTATTGCATTCGTGAGACGATTTCCGATTTTTCTAGTGGTCCGGGAATTATCCACAGACAATTTTTTTGTTTTTCGCGTTTATCTCGGCTCCGGGGCCTCCTAGAGCCGAACGGGCCCGGATTTGGGATCACGCCGTTTTTCGCCCATATCTTTGAGAATATCATAGCTAGGACAATTTCGATGGCGCCATTGGATTCGTGAGACGATTTCCGATCTTTCTAGGTGTCCAGGAATTTTCTAAAGTCAATTTTTTCGTTTTTCTCGTTTTTCTCGGCTCCTGGGCCTCCTAGAGCAAAACGGGCCCGGATTTGGGATCACACCGTTTTTCGCCCATATCTTTGAGAATATCATAGCTAGGACAATTTGGCTGGCGCCATTGGATTCGTGAGACGATTTCCGATTTTTCTAGGGGTCCGGGAATTGTCCACAGACTATTTTTTTGTTTTTCGCGTTTATCTCGGCTCCTGGGCCTCCTAGAGCCAAACGGGCCCGGATTTGGGATCACACCGTTTTTCGCCCATATCTTTGAGAATATCATAGCTAGGACAATTTGGCTGGCGCTATTGCATTCGTGAGACGATTTCCGATTTTTCTAGTATTCCGGGAATTGTCCACAGACAATTTTTTTGTTTTTCGCGATTATCTCGGCTCCTGGGCCTCCTACAGCAAAACGGGCTCTGATTTGGGATCACACCGTTTTTCGCCCATATCTTTGAGAATATCATAGCTAGGACAATTTGGCTGGCGCCATTGGATTCGTGAGACGATTTCCGATCTTTCTAGGTGTCCAGGAATTTTCTAAAGTCGATTTTTTCGTTTTTCGCGTTTTTCTCGGCTCCTGGGCCTCCTAGAGCCAAACGGGCCCTGATTTGGGATCACACCGTTTTTCGCCCATATCTTTGAGAATATCATAGCTAGGACAATTTGGCTGGCGCTATTGCATTCGTGAGACGATTTCCGATTTTTCTAGTATTCCGGGAATTGTCCACAGACAATTTTTTTGTTTTTCGCGATTATCTCGGCTCCTGGGCCTCCTACAGCAAAACGGGCTCTGATTTGGGATCACACCGTTTTTCGCCCATATCTTTGAGAATATCATAGCTAGGACAATTTGGCTGACGCCATTGGATTGGTGAGACGATTTCCGATCTTTCTAGGGGTCCAGGAATTGTCCACAGACTATTTTTTAGTTTTTCGCGTTTATCTCGGCTCCTGGGCCTACTAGAGTAAAACAGGCCCGGATTGGGACTCAGATCGTTTTTCGCCCATATCTTTGGAAATATCATAGCTAGGACAATTTGGCTGGCGCCATTGGATTCGTGAGACGATTTCCGATCTTTCTAGGGGTCCAGGAATTTTCTAAAGTAAATTTTTTCGTTTTTCGCGTTTTTCTCGGCTCCTCGGCCTCCTACAACAAAACGGGCCCTGATTTGGGATCACACCGTTTTTCGCCCATATCTTTGAGAATATCATAGCTAGGACAATTTGGCTGGCGCCATTGGATTCGTGAGACGATTTCCGATTTTTCTAGTGGTCCGGGAATTGTCCACAGACTATTTTTTTGTTTTTCCCGTTTATAACGGCTCCTGGGCCTCCTAGAGCCAAACGGGCCCGGATTGGGACTCAGATCGTTTTTCGCCCATATCTTTGGAAATATCATAGCTAGGACAATTTGGCTGGCGCCATTGGGTTCGTGAGACGATTTCCGATCTTTCTAGGGGTCCAGGAATTTTCTAAAGTAAATTTTTTCGTTTTTCGCGTTTTTCTCGGCTCCTGGGCCTCCTACAGCAAAACGGGCCCTGATTTGGGATCACACCGTTTTTCGCCCATATCTTTGAGAATATCATAGCTAGGACAATTTGGCTGGCGCCATTGGATTCGTGAGACGATTTCCGATTTTTCTAAAGTCGATTTTTTCGTTGTTCGCGTTTTTCTCGGCTCCTGGGCCTCCTACAGCAAAACGCGCCCGGATTTAGACTCAGACCGTTTTTCGCCCATATCTTTGGAAATATCATAGCTAGGACAATTTGGCTGGCGCCATTGGATTCGTGAGACGATTTCCGATCGTTCTAGGGGTCCAGGAATTTTCTAAAGTCAATTTTTTCGTTTTTCGCGTTTTTCTCGGCTCCTGGGCCTCCTACAGCAAAACGGGCCCTGATTTGGGATCACACCGTTTTTCGCCCATATCTTTGAGAATATCATAGCTAGGACTATTTGGCTGGCACCATTGGATTCGTCAGACGATTTCCGATTTTTCTAGGGGTCCGGGAATTGTCCACAGACTATTTTTTAGTTTTTCGCGTTTATAACGGCTCCTGGGCCTCCTAGAGCCAAACGGGCCCGGATTGGGACTCAGATCGTTTTTCGCCCATATCTTTGGAAATATCATAGCTAGGACAATTTGGCTGGCGCCATTGGGTTCGTGAGACGATTTCCGATCTTTCTAGGGGTCCAGGAATTTTCTAAAGTCAATTTTTTCGTTTTTCGCGTTTTTCTCGGCTCCTGGGCCTCCTACAGCAAAACGGGCCCGGATTTCTGGATCACACCGTTTTTCGGCCATATCTTTGAGAATATCATAGCTAGGACAATTTGGCTGGCGCCATCGGATTCGTCAGACGATTTCCGATTTTTCTAGGGGTCCGGAAATTGTCCACAGACTATTTTTTAGTTTTTCGCGTTTATCTCGGCTCCTGGGCCTCCTAGAGCCAAACGGGCCCGGATTTGGGATCACACCGTTTTTCGCCCATATCTTTGAGAATATCATAGCTAGGACAGATTGGCTGGCGCCATTGGATTCGTGGGACGATTTCCGATCTTTCTAGGGGTCCGGGAATTTTCTAAAGTCGATTTTTTCGTTTTTCGCGTTTTTCTCGGCTCCTGGGCCTCCTAGAGCCAAACGGGCCCTGATTTGGGATCACACCGTTTTTCGCCCATATCTTTGAGAATATCCTAGCTAGGACAATTTGGCTGGCGCTATTGCATTCGTGAGACGATTTCCGATTTTTCTAGTGGTCCGGGAATTATCCACAGACAATTTTTTTGTTTTTCGCGTTTATCTCGGCTCCGGGGCCTCCTAGAGCCGAACGGGCCCGGATTTGGGATCACGCCGTTTTTCGCCCATATCTTTGAGAATATCATAGCTAGGACAATTTGGCTGGCGCCATTGGATTCGTGAGACGATTTCCGATCTTTCTAGGTGTCCAGGAATTTTCTAAAGTCAATTTTTTCGTTTTTATCGTTTTTCTCGGCTCCTGGGCCTCCTAGAGCAAAACGGGCCCGGATTTGGGATCACACCGTTTTTCGCCCATATCTTTGAGAATATCATAGCTAGGACAATTTGGCTGGCGCCATTGGATTCGTGAGACGATTTCCCATTTTTCTAGGGGTCCGGGAATTGTCCACAGACTATTTTTTAGTTTTTCGCGTTTTTCTCGGCTCCTGGGCCTCCTAGAGCCAAACGGGCCCTGATTTGGGATCACACCGTTTTTCGCCCATATCTTTGAGAATATCATAGCTAGGACAATTTGGCTGGCGCCATTGGATTCGTGAGACGATTTCCGATTTTTCTAGGGGTCCGGGAATTGTCCACAGACAATTTTTTTGTTTTTCGCGATTATCTCGGCTCCTGGGCCTCCTACAGCAAAACGGGCTCTGATTTGGGATCACACCGTTTTTCGCCCATATCTTTGAGAATATCATAGCTAGGACAATTTGGCTGGCGCCATTGGATTCGTCAGACGATTTCCGATCTTTCTAGAGGTCCGGGAATTGTCCACAGACTATTTTTTTGTTTTTCCCGTTTATAACGGCTCCTGGGCCTCCTAGAGCCAAACGGGCCCGGATTGGGACTCAGATCGTTTTTCGCCCATATCTTTGGAAATATCATAGCTAGGACAATTTGGCTGGCGCCTTTGGATTCGTGAGACGATTTCCGATTTTTCGAGGGGTCCGGGAATTTTCTAAAGTCGATTTTTTCGTTTTTCGCGTTTTTCTCGGCTCCTGGGCCTCCTAGAGCCAAACGGGCCCTGATTTGGGATCACACCGTTTTTCGCCCATATCTTTGAGAATATCATAGCTAGGACAATTTGGCTGGCGCTATTGCATTCGTGAGACGATTTCCGATTTTTCTAGTGGTCCGGGAATTATCCACAGACAATTTTTTTGTTTTTCGCGTTTATCTCGGCTCCGGGGCCTCCTAGAGCCGAACGGGCCCGGATTTGGGATCACGCCGTTTTTCGCCCATATCTTTGAGAATATCATAGCTAGGACAATTTCGATGGCGCCATTGGATTCGTGAGACGATTTCCGATCTTTCTAGGTGTCCAGGAATTTTCTAAAGTCAATTTTTTCGTTTTTCTCGTTTTTCTCGGCTCCTGGGCCTCCTAGAGCAAAACGGGCCCGGATTTGGGATCACACCGTTTTTCGCCCATATCTTTGAGAATATCATAGCTAGGACAATTTGGCTGGCGCCATTGGATTCGTGAGACCATTTCCGATCTTTCTAGGTGTCCAGGAATTTTCTAAAGTCGATTTTTTCGTTTTTCGCGTTTTTCTCGGCTCCTGGGCCTCCTAGAGCCAAACGGGCCCTGATTTGGGATCACACCGTTTTTCGCCCATATCTTTGAGAATATCATAGCTAGGACAATTTGGCTGGCGCTATTGCATTCGTGAGACGATTTCCGATTTTTCTAGTGGTCCGGGAATTATCCACAGACAATTTTTTTGTTTTTCGCGTTTATCTCGGCTCCGGGGCCTCCTAGAGCCGAACGGGCCCGGATTTGGGATCACGCCGTTTTTCGCCCATATCTTTGAGAATATCATAGCTAGGACAATTTGGCTGGCGCCATTGGATTCGTGAGACGATTTCCGATCTTTCTAGGGGTCCGGGAATTGTCCACAGACAATTTTTTTGTTTTTCGCGATTATCTCGGCTCCTGGGCCTCCTACAGCAAAACGGGCTCTGATTTGGGATCACACCGTTTTTCGCCCATATCTTTGAGAATATCATAGCTAGGACAATTTGGCTGGCGCCATTGGATTCGTGAGACGATTTCCGATCTTTCTAGGTGTCCAGGAATTTTCTAAAGTCAATTTTTTCGTTTTTCTCGTTTTTCTCGGCTCCTGGGCCTCCTAGAGCAAAACGGGCCCGGATTTGGGATCACACCGTTTTTCGCCCATATCTTTGAGAATATCATAGCTAGGACAATTTGGCTGGCGCCATTGGATTCGTGAGACGATTTCCGATTTTTCTAGGGGTCCGGGAATTGTCCACAGACTATTTTTTAGTTTTTCGCGTTTATAACGGCTCCTGGGCCTCCTAGAGCCAAACGGGCCCGGATTGGGACTCAGATCGTTTTTCGCCCATATCTTTGGAAATATCATAGCTAGGACAATTTGGCTGGCGCCATTGGGTTCGTGAGACGATTTCCGATCTTTCTAGGGGTCCAGGAATTTTCTAAAGTCAATTTTTTCGTTTTTCGCGTTTTTCTCGGCTCCTGGGCCTCCTACAGCAAAACGGGCCCGGATTTCTGGATCACACCGTTTTTCGGCCATATCTTTGAGAATATCATAGCTAGGACAATTTGGCTGGCGCCATCGGATTCGTCAGACGATTTCCGATTTTTCTAGGGGTCCGGAAATTGTCCACAGACTATTTTTTAGTTTTTCGCGTTTATCTCGGCTCCTGGGCCTCCTAGAGCCAAACGGGCCCGGATTTGGGATCACACCGTTTTTCGCCCATATCTTTGAGAATATCATAGCTAGGACAGATTGGCTGGCGCCATTGGATTCGTGGGACGATTTCCGATCTTTCTAGGGGTCCGGGAATTTTCTAAAGTCGATTTTTTCGTTTTTCGCGTTTTTCTCGGCTCCTGGGCCTCCTAGAGCCAAACGGGCCCTGATTTGGGATCACACCGTTTTTCGCCCATATCTTTGAGAATATCATAGCTAGGACAATTTGGCTGGCGCTATTGCATTCGTGAGACGATTTCCGATTTTTCTAGTGGTCCGGGAATTATCCACAGACAATTTTTTTGTTTTTCGCGTTTATCTCGGCTCCGGGGCCTCCTAGAGCCGAACGGGCCCGGATTTGGGATCACGCCGTTTTTCGCCCATATCTTTGAGAATATCATAGCTAGGACAATTTGGCTGGCGCCATTGGATTCGTGAGACGATTTCCGATCTTTCTAGGGGTCCGGGAATTGTCCACAGACAATTTTTTTGTTTTTCGCGATTATCTCGGCTCCTGGGCCTCCTACAGCAAAACGGGCTCTGATTTGGGATCACACCGTTTTTCGCCCATATCTTTGAGAATATCATAGCTAGGACAATTTGGCTGGCGCCATTGGATTCGTGAGACGATTTCCGATCTTTCTAGGTGTCCAGGAATTTTCTAAAGTCAATTTTTTCGTTTTTCGCGTTTTTCTCGGCTCCTGGGCCTCCTAGAGCAAAACGGGCCCGGATTTGGGATCACACCGTTTTTCGCCCATATCTGTGAGAATATCATAGCTAGGACAATTTGGCTGGCGCCATTGGATTCGTGAGACGATTTCCGATTTTTCTAGGGGTCCGGGAATTGTCCACAGACAATTTTTTTGTTTTTCGCGTTTATCTCGGCTCCGGGGCCTCCTAGAGCCAAACGGGCCCGGATTTGGGATCACACCGTTTTTCGCCCATATCTTTGAGAATATCATAGCTAGGACAATTTGGCTGGCGCCATTGGATTCGTGAGACGATTTCCGATCTTTCTAGGGGTCCAGGAATTGTCCACAGACTATTTTTTAGTTTTTCGCGTTTATCTCGGCTCCTGGGCCTACTAGAGTAAAACAGGCCCGGATTGGGACTCAGATCGTTTTTCGTCCATATCTTTGGAAATATCATAGCTAGGACAATTTGGCTGGCGCCATTGGATTCGTGAGACGATTTCCGATCTTTCTAGGGGTCCGGGAATTGTCCACAGACTATTTTTTTGTTTTTCCCGTTTATAACGGCTCCTGGGCCTCCTAGAGCCAAACGGGCCCGGATTGGGACTCAGATCGTTTTTCGCCCATATCTTTGGAAATATCATAGCTAGGACAATTTGGCTGGCGCCTTTGGATTCGTGAGACGATTTCCGATTTTTCGAGGGGTCCGGGAATTTTCTAAAGTCGATTTTTTCGTTTTTCGCGTTTTTCTCGGCTCCTGGGCCTCCTAGAGCCAAACGGGCCCTGATTTGGGATCACACCGTTTTTCGCCCATATCTTTGAGAATATCATAGCTAGGACAATTTGGCTGGCGCTATTGCATTCGTGAGACGATTTCCGATTTTTCTAGTGGTCCGGGAATTATCCACAGACAATTTTTTTGTTTTTCGCGTTTATCTCGGCTCCGGGGCCTCCTAGAGCCGAACGGGCCCGGATTTGGGATCACGCCGTTTTTCGCCCATATCTTTGAGAATATCATAGCTAGGACAATTTCGATGGCGCCATTGGATTCGTGAGACGATTTCCGATCTTTCTAGGTGTCCAGGAATTTTCTAAAGTCAATTTTTTCGTTTTTCTCGTTTTTCTCGGCTCCTGGGCCTCCTAGAGCAAAACGGGCCCGGATTTGGGATCACACCGTTTTTCGCCCATATCTTTGAGAATATCATAGCTAGGACAATTTGGCTGGCGCCATTGGATTCGTGAGACGATTTCCGATTTTTCTAGGGGTCCGGGAATTGTCCACAGACTATTTTTTTGTTTTTCGCGTTTATCTCGGCTCCTGGGCCTCCTAGAGCCAAACGGGCCCGGATTTGGGATCACACCGTTTTTCGCCCATATCTTTGAGAATATCATAGCTAGGACAATTTGGCTGGCGCCATTGGATTCGTGAGACGATTTCCGATCTTTCTAGGTGTCCAGGAATTTTCTAAAGTCGATTTTTTCGTTTTTCGCGTTTTTCTCGGCTCCTGGGCCTCCTAGAGCCAAACGGGCCCTGATTTGGGATCACACCGTTTTTCGCCCATATCTTTGAGAATATCATAGCTAGGACAATTTGGCTGGCGCTATTGCATTCGTGAGACGATTTCCGATTTTTCTAGTATTCCGGGAATTGTCCACAGACAATTTTTTTGTTTTTCGCGATTATCTCGGCTCCTGGGCCTCCTACAGCAAAACGGGCTCTGATTTGGGATCACACCGTTTTTCGCCCATATCTTTGAGAATATCATAGCTAGGACAATTTGGCTGGCGCCATTGGATTCGTGAGACGATTTCCGATCTTTCTAGGTGTCCAGGAATTTTCTAAAGTCGATTTTTTCGTTTTTCGCGTTTTTCTCGGCTCCTGGGCCTCCTAGAGCCAAACGGGCCCTGATTTGGGATCACACCGTTTTTCGCCCATATCTTTGAGAATATCATAGCTAGGACAATTTGGCTGGCGCTATTGCATTCGTGAGACGATTTCCGATTTTTCTAGTATTCCGGGAATTGTCCACAGACAATTTTTTTGTTTTTCGCGATTATCTCGGCTCCTGGGCCTCCTACAGCAAAACGGGCTCTGATTTGGGATCACACCGTTTTTCGCCCATATCTTTGAGAATATCATAGCTAGGACAATTTGGCTGACGCCATTGGATTGGTGAGACGATTTCCGATCTTTCTAGGGGTCCAGGAATTGTCCACAGACTATTTTTTAGTTTTTCGCGTTTATCTCGGCTCCTGGGCCTACTAGAGTAAAACAGGCCCGGATTGGGACTCAGATCGTTTTTCGCCCATATCTTTGGAAATATCATAGCTAGGACAATTTGGCTGGCGCCATTGGATTCGTGAGACGATTTCCGATCTTTCTAGGGGTCCAGGAATTTTCTAAAGTAAATTTTTTCGTTTTTCGCGTTTTTCTCGGCTCCTCGGCCTCCTACAACAAAACGGGCCCTGATTTGGGATCACACCGTTTTTCGCCCATATCTTTGAGAATATCATAGCTAGGACAATTTGGCTGGCGCCATTGGATTCGTG
Organism: Diachasmimorpha longicaudata; assembly: GCF_034640455.1. Classification (NCBI taxonomy): domain Eukaryota; kingdom Metazoa; phylum Arthropoda; class Insecta; order Hymenoptera; family Braconidae; genus Diachasmimorpha; species Diachasmimorpha longicaudata. The sequence continues at coordinate 52,442 of NW_026973903.1, read as the reverse complement.
AGACGATTTCCGATTTTTCTAGTGGTCCGGGAATTGTCCACAGACTATTTTTTTGTTTTTCCCGTTTATAACGGCTCCTGGGCCTCCTAGAGCCAAACGGGCCCGGATTGGGACTCAGATCGTTTTTCGCCCATATCTTTGGAAATATCATAGCTAGGACAATTTGGCTGGCGCCATTGGGTTCGTGAGACGATTTCCGATCTTTCTAGGGGTCCAGGAATTTTCTAAAGTAAATTTTTTCGTTTTTCGCGTTTTTCTCGGCTCCTGGGCCTCCTACAGCAAAACGGGCCCTGATTTGGGATCACACCGTTTTTCGCCCATATCTTTGAGAATATCATAGCTAGGACAATTTGGCTGGCGCCATTGGATTCGTGAGACGATTTCCGATTTTTCTAAAGTCGATTTTTTCGTTGTTCGCGTTTTTCTCGGCTCCTGGGCCTCCTACAGCAAAACGCGCCCGGATTTAGACTCAGACCGTTTTTCGCCCATATCTTTGGAAATATCATAGCTAGGACAATTTGGCTGGCGCCATTGGATTCGTGAGACGATTTCCGATCGTTCTAGGGGTCCAGGAATTTTCTAAAGTCAATTTTTTCGTTTTTCGCGTTTTTCTCGGCTCCTGGGCCTCCTACAGCAAAACGGGCCCTGATTTGGGATCACACCGTTTTTCGCCCATATCTTTGAGAATATCATAGCTAGGACTATTTGGCTGGCACCATTGGATTCGTCAGACGATTTCCGATTTTTCTAGGGGTCCGGGAATTGTCCACAGACTATTTTTTAGTTTTTCGCGTTTATAACGGCTCCTGGGCCTCCTAGAGCCAAACGGGCCCGGATTGGGACTCAGATCGTTTTTCGCCCATATCTTTGGAAATATCATAGCTAGGACAATTTGGCTGGCGCCATTGGGTTCGTGAGACGATTTCCGATCTTTCTAGGGGTCCAGGAATTTTCTAAAGTCAATTTTTTCGTTTTTCGCGTTTTTCTCGGCTCCTGGGCCTCCTACAGCAAAACGGGCCCGGATTTCTGGATCACACCGTTTTTCGGCCATATCTTTGAGAATATCATAGCTAGGACAATTTGGCTGGCGCCATCGGATTCGTCAGACGATTTCCGATTTTTCTAGGGGTCCGGAAATTGTCCACAGACTATTTTTTAGTTTTTCGCGTTTATCTCGGCTCCTGGGCCTCCTAGAGCCAAACGGGCCCGGATTTGGGATCACACCGTTTTTCGCCCATATCTTTGAGAATATCATAGCTAGGACAGATTGGCTGGCGCCATTGGATTCGTGGGACGATTTCCGATCTTTCTAGGGGGCCGGGAATTTTCTAAAGTCGATTTTTTCGTTTTTCGCGTTTTTCTCGGCTCCTGGGCCTCCTAGAGCCAAACGGGCCCTGATTTGGGATCACACCGTTTTTCGCCCATATCTTTGAGAATATCCTAGCTAGGACAATTTGGCTGGCGCTATTGCATTCGTGAGACGATTTCCGATTTTTCTAGTGGTCCGGGAATTATCCACAGACAATTTTTTTGTTTTTCGCGTTTATCTCGGCTCCGGGGCCTCCTAGAGCCGAACGGGCCCGGATTTGGGATCACGCCGTTTTTCGCCCATATCTTTGAGAATATCATAGCTAGGACAATTTGGCTGGCGCCATTGGATTCGTGAGACGATTTCCGATCTTTCTAGGTGTCCAGGAATTTTCTAAAGTCAATTTTTTCGTTTTTATCGTTTTTCTCGGCTCCTGGGCCTCCTAGAGCAAAACGGGCCCGGATTTGGGATCACACCGTTTTTCGCCCATATCTTTGAGAATATCATAGCTAGGACAATTTGGCTGGCGCCATTGGATTCGTGAGACGATTTCCCATTTTTCTAGGGGTCCGGGAATTGTCCACAGACTATTTTTTAGTTTTTCGCGTTTTTCTCGGCTCCTGGGCCTCCTAGAGCCAAACGGGCCCTGATTTGGGATCACACCGTTTTTCGCCCATATCTTTGAGAATATCATAGCTAGGACAATTTGGCTGGCGCCATTGGATTCGTGAGACGATTTCCGATTTTTCTAGGGGTCCGGGAATTGTCCACAGACAATTTTTTTGTTTTTCGCGATTATCTCGGCTCCTGGGCCTCCTACAGCAAAACGGGCTCTGATTTGGGATCACACCGTTTTTCGCCCATATCTTTGAGAATATCATAGCTAGGACAATTTGGCTGGCGCCATTGGATTCGTCAGACGATTTCCGATCTTTCTAGAGGTCCGGGAATTGTCCACAGACTATTTTTTTGTTTTTCCCGTTTATAACGGCTCCTGGGCCTCCTAGAGCCAAACGGGCCCGGATTGGGACTCAGATCGTTTTTCGCCCATATCTTTGGAAATATCATAGCTAGGACAATTTGGCTGGCGCCTTTGGATTCGTGAGACGATTTCCGATTTTTCGAGGGGTCCGGGAATTTTCTAAAGTCGATTTTTTCGTTTTTCGCGTTTTTCTCGGCTCCTGGGCCTCCTAGAGCCAAACGGGCCCTGATTTGGGATCACACCGTTTTTCGCCCATATCTTTGAGAATATCATAGCTAGGACAATTTGGCTGGCGCTATTGCATTCGTGAGACGATTTCCGATTTTTCTAGTGGTCCGGGAATTATCCACAGACAATTTTTTTGTTTTTCGCGTTTATCTCGGCTCCGGGGCCTCCTAGAGCCGAACGGGCCCGGATTTGGGATCACGCCGTTTTTCGCCCATATCTTTGAGAATATCATAGCTAGGACAATTTCGATGGCGCCATTGGATTCGTGAGACGATTTCCGATCTTTCTAGGTGTCCAGGAATTTTCTAAAGTCAATTTTTTCGTTTTTCTCGTTTTTCTCGGCTCCTGGGCCTCCTAGAGCAAAACGGGCCCGGATTTGGGATCACACCGTTTTTCGCCCATATCTTTGAGAATATCATAGCTAGGACAATTTGGCTGGCGCCATTGGATTCGTGAGACCATTTCCGATCTTTCTAGGTGTCCAGGAATTTTCTAAAGTCGATTTTTTCGTTTTTCGCGTTTTTCTCGGCTCCTGGGCCTCCTAGAGCCAAACGGGCCCTGATTTGGGATCACACCGTTTTTCGCCCATATCTTTGAGAATATCATAGCTAGGACAATTTGGCTGGCGCTATTGCATTCGTGAGACGATTTCCGATTTTTCTAGTGGTCCGGGAATTATCCACAGACAATTTTTTTGTTTTTCGCGTTTATCTCGGCTCCGGGGCCTCCTAGAGCCGAACGGGCCCGGATTTGGGATCACGCCGTTTTTCGCCCATATCTTTGAGAATATCATAGCTAGGACAATTTGGCTGGCGCCATTGGATTCGTGAGACGATTTCCGATCTTTCTAGGGGTCCGGGAATTGTCCACAGACAATTTTTTTGTTTTTCGCGATTATCTCGGCTCCTGGGCCTCCTACAGCAAAACGGGCTCTGATTTGGGATCACACCGTTTTTCGCCCATATCTTTGAGAATATCATAGCTAGGACAATTTGGCTGGCGCCATTGGATTCGTGAGACGATTTCCGATCTTTCTAGGTGTCCAGGAATTTTCTAAAGTCAATTTTTTCGTTTTTCTCGTTTTTCTCGGCTCCTGGGCCTCCTAGAGCAAAACGGGCCCGGATTTGGGATCACACCGTTTTTCGCCCATATCTTTGAGAATATCATAGCTAGGACAATTTGGCTGGCGCCATTGGATTCGTGAGACGATTTCCGATTTTTCTAGGGGTCCGGGAATTGTCCACAGACTATTTTTTAGTTTTTCGCGTTTATAACGGCTCCTGGGCCTCCTAGAGCCAAACGGGCCCGGATTGGGACTCAGATCGTTTTTCGCCCATATCTTTGGAAATATCATAGCTAGGACAATTTGGCTGGCGCCATTGGGTTCGTGAGACGATTTCCGATCTTTCTAGGGGTCCAGGAATTTTCTAAAGTCAATTTTTTCGTTTTTCGCGTTTTTCTCGGCTCCTGGGCCTCCTACAGCAAAACGGGCCCGGATTTCTGGATCACACCGTTTTTCGGCCATATCTTTGAGAATATCATAGCTAGGACAATTTGGCTGGCGCCATCGGATTCGTCAGACGATTTCCGATTTTTCTAGGGGTCCGGAAATTGTCCACAGACTATTTTTTAGTTTTTCGCGTTTATCTCGGCTCCTGGGCCTCCTAGAGCCAAACGGGCCCGGATTTGGGATCACACCGTTTTTCGCCCATATCTTTGAGAATATCATAGCTAGGACAGATTGGCTGGCGCCATTGGATTCGTGGGACGATTTCCGATCTTTCTAGGGGTCCGGGAATTTTCTAAAGTCGATTTTTTCGTTTTTCGCGTTTTTCTCGGCTCCTGGGCCTCCTAGAGCCAAACGGGCCCTGATTTGGGATCACACCGTTTTTCGCCCATATCTTTGAGAATATCATAGCTAGGACAATTTGGCTGGCGCTATTGCATTCGTGAGACGATTTCCGATTTTTCTAGTGGTCCGGGAATTATCCACAGACAATTTTTTTGTTTTTCGCGTTTATCTCGGCTCCGGGGCCTCCTAGAGCCGAACGGGCCCGGATTTGGGATCACGCCGTTTTTCGCCCATATCTTTGAGAATATCATAGCTAGGACAATTTGGCTGGCGCCATTGGATTCGTGAGACGATTTCCGATCTTTCTAGGGGTCCGGGAATTGTCCACAGACAATTTTTTTGTTTTTCGCGATTATCTCGGCTCCTGGGCCTCCTACAGCAAAACGGGCTCTGATTTGGGATCACACCGTTTTTCGCCCATATCTTTGAGAATATCATAGCTAGGACAATTTGGCTGGCGCCATTGGATTCGTGAGACGATTTCCGATCTTTCTAGGTGTCCAGGAATTTTCTAAAGTCAATTTTTTCGTTTTTCTCGTTTTTCTCGGCTCCTGGGCCTCCTAGAGCAAAACGGGCCCGGATTTGGGATCACACCGTTTTTCGCCCATATCTTTGAGAATATCATAGCTAGGACAATTTGGCTGGCGCCATTGGATTCGTGAGACGATTTCCGATTTTTCTAGGGGTCCGGGAATTGTCCACAGACTATTTTTTAGTTTTTCGCGTTTATAACGGCTCCTGGGCCTCCTAGAGCCAAACGGGCCCGGATTGGGACTCAGATCGTTTTTCGCCCATATCTTTGGAAATATCATAGCTAGGACAATTTGGCTGGCGCCATTGGGTTCGTGAGACGATTTCCGATCTTTCTAGGGGTCCAGGAATTTTCTAAAGTCAATTTTTTCGTTTTTCGCGTTTTTCTCGGCTCCTGGGCCTCCTACAGCAAAACGGGCCCGGATTTCTGGATCACACCGTTTTTCGGCCATATCTTTGAGAATATCATAGCTAGGACAATTTGGCTGGCGCCATCGGATTCGTCAGACGATTTCCGATTTTTCTAGGGGTCCGGAAATTGTCCACAGACTATTTTTTAGTTTTTCGCGTTTATCTCGGCTCCTGGGCCTCCTAGAGCCAAACGGGCCCGGATTTGGGATCACACCGTTTTTCGCCCATATCTTTGAGAATATCATAGCTAGGACAGATTGGCTGGCGCCATTGGATTCGTGGGACGATTTCCGATCTTTCTAGGGGTCCGGGAATTTTCTAAAGTCGATTTTTTCGTTTTTCGCGTTTTTCTCGGCTCCTGGGCCTCCTAGAGCCAAACGGGCCCTGATTTGGGATCACACCGTTTTTCGCCCATATCTTTGAGAATATCATAGCTAGGACAATTTGGCTGGCGCTATTGCATTCGTGAGACGATTTCCGATTTTTCTAGTGGTCCGGGAATTATCCACAGACAATTTTTTTGTTTTTCGCGTTTATCTCGGCTCCGGGGCCTCCTAGAGCCGAACGGGCGCGGATTTGGGATCACGCCGTTTTTCGCCCATATCTTTGAGAATATCATAGCTAGGACAATTTGGCTGGCGCCATTGGATTCGTGAGACGATTTCCGATCTTTTTAGGTGTCCAGGAATTTTCTAAAGTCAATTTTTTCGTTTTTCTCGTTTTTCTCGGCTCCTGGGCCTCCTAGAGCAAAACGGGCCCGGATTTGGGATCACACCGTTTTTCGCCCATATCTTTGAGAATATCATAGCTAGGACAATTTGGCTGGCGCCATTGGATTCGTGAGACGATTTCCGATTTTTCTAGGGGTCCGGGAATTGTCCACAGACAATTTTTTTGTTTTTCGCGTTTATTTCGGCTGCGGGGCCTCCTAGAGCCAAACGGGCCCGGATTTGGGATCACACCGTTTTTCGCCCATATCTTTGAGAATATCATAGCTAGGACACCTTGGCTGGCGCCATTGGATTCGTGAGACGATTTCCGATCTTTCTAGGGGTCCAGGAATTGTCCACAGACTATTTTTTAGTTTTTCGCGTTTATCTCGGCTCCTGGGCCTACTAGAGTAAAACAGGCCCGGATTGGGACTCAGATCGTTTTTCGTCCATATCTTTGGAAATATCATAGCTAGGACAATTTGGCTGGCGCCATTGGATTCGTGAGACGATTTCCGATCTTTCTAGGGGTCCGGGAATTGTCCACAGACTATTTTTTTGTTTTTCCCGTTTATAACGGCTCCTGGGCCTCCTAGAGCCAAACGGGCCCGGATTGGGACTCAGATCGTTTTTCGCCCATATCTTTGGAAATATCATAGCTAGGACAATTTGGCTGGCGCCTTTGGATTCGTGAGACGATTTCCGATTTTTCGAGGGGTCCGGGAATTTTCTAAAGTCGATTTTTTCGTTTTTCGCGTTTTTCTCGGCTCCTGGGCCTCCTAGAGCCAAACGGGCCCTGATTTGGGATCACACCGTTTTTCGCCCATATCTTTGAGAATATCATAGCTAGGACAATTTGGCTGGCGCTATTGCATTCGTGAGACGATTTCCGATTTTTTTAGTGGTCCGGGAATTATCCACAGACAATTTTTTTGTTTTTCTCGTTTTTCTCGGCTCCTGGGCCTCCTACAGCAAAACGGGCTCTGATTTGGGATCACACCGTTTTTCGCCCATATCTTTGAGAATATCATAGCTAGGACAATTTGGCTGGCGCCATTGGATTCGTCAGACGATTTCCGATCTTTCTAGAGGTCCGGGAATTGTCCACAGACTATTTTTTTGTTTTTCGCGTTTATCTCGGCTCCTGGGCCTCCTAGAGCCAAACGGGCCCGGATTTGGGATCACACCGTTTTTCGCCCATATCTTTGAGAATATCATAGCTAGGACAATTTGGCTGGCGCCATTGGATTCGTGAGACGATTTCCGATCTTTCTAGGTGTCCAGGAATTTTCTAAAGTCGATTTTTTCGTTTTTCGCGTTTTTCTCGGCTCCTGGGCCTCCTAGAGCCAAACGGGCCCTGATTTGGGATCACACCGTTTTTCGCCCATATCTTTGAGAATATCATAGCTAGGACAATTTGGCTGGCGCTATTGCATTCGTGAGACGATTTCCGATTTTTCTAGTGGTCCGGGAATTATCCACAGACAATTTTTTTGTTTTTCGCGTTTATCTCGGCTCCGGGGCCTCCTAGAGCCGAACGGGCCCGGATTTGGGATCACGCCGTTTTTCGCCCATATCTTTGAGAATATCATAGCTAGGACAATTTGGCTGGCGCCATTGGATTCGTGAGACGATTTCCGATCTTTCTAGGTGTCCAGGAATTTTCTAAAGTCAATTTTTTCGTTTTTCTCGTTTTTCTCGGCTCCTGGGCCTCCTAGAGCAAAACGGGCCCGGATTTGGGATCACACCGTTTTTCGCCCATATCTTTGAGAATATCATAGCTAGGACAATTTGGCTGGCGCCATTGGATTCGTGAGACGATTTCCGATTTTTCTAGGGGTCCGGGAATTGTCCACAGACAATTTTTTTGTTTTTCGCGATTATCTCGGCTCCTGGGCCTCCTACAGCAAAACGGGCTCTGATTTGGGATCACACCGTTTTTCGCCCATATCTTTGAGAATATCATAGCTAGGACAATTTGGCTGGCGCCATTGGATTCGTCAGACGATTTCCGATCTTTCTAGAGGTCCGGGAATTGTCCACAGACTATTTTTTTGTTTTTCGCGTTTATCTCGGCTCCTGGGCCTCCTAGAGCCAAACGGGCCCGGATTTGGGATCACACCGTTTTTCGCCCATATCTTTGAGAATATCATAGCTAGGACAATTTGGCTGGCGCCATTGGATTCGTGAGACGATTTCCGATCTTTCTAGGTGTCCAGGAATTTTCTAAAGTCAATTTTTTCGTTTTTCGCGTTTTTCTCGGCTCCTGGGCCTCCTAGAGCAAAACGGGCCCGGATTTGGGATCACACCGTTTTTCGCCCATATCTGTGAGAATATCATAGCTAGGACAATTTGGCTGGCGCCATTGGATTCGTGAGACGATTTCCGATTTTTCTAGGGGTCCGGGAATTGTCCACAGACAATTTTTTTGTTTTTCGCGTTTATCTCGGCTCCGGGGCCTCCTAGAGCCAAACGGGCCCGGATTTGGGATCACACCGTTTTTCGCCCATATCTTTGAGAATATCATAGCTAGGACAATTTGGCTGGCGCCATTGGATTCGTGAGACGATTTCCGATCTTTCTAGGGGTCCAGGAATTGTCCACAGACTATTTTTTAGTTTTTCGCGTTTATCTCGGCTCCTGGGCCTACTAGAGTAAAACAGGCCCGGATTGGGACTCAGATCGTTTTTCGTCCATATCTTTGGAAATATCATAGCTAGGACAATTTGGCTGGCGCCATTGGATTCGTGAGACGATTTCCGATCTTTCTAGGGGTCCGGGAATTGTCCACAGACTATTTTTTTGTTTTTCCCGTTTATAACGGCTCCTGGGCCTCCTAGAGCCAAACGGGCCCGGATTGGGACTCAGATCGTTTTTCGCCCATATCTTTGGAAATATCATAGCTAGGACAATTTGGCTGGCGCCTTTGGATTCGTGAGACGATTTCCGATTTTTCGAGGGGTCCGGGAATTTTCTAAAGTCGATTTTTTCGTTTTTCGCGTTTTTCTCGGCTCCTGGGCCTCCTAGAGCCAAACGGGCCCTGATTTGGGATCACACCGTTTTTCGCCCATATCTTTGAGAATATCATAGCTAGGACAATTTGGCTGGCGCTATTGCATTCGTGAGACGATTTCCGATTTTTCTAGTGGTCCGGGAATTATCCACAGACAATTTTTTTGTTTTTCGCGTTTATCTCGGCTCCGGGGCCTCCTAGAGCCGAACGGGCCCGGATTTGGGATCACGCCGTTTTTCGCCCATATCTTTGAGAATATCATAGCTAGGACAATTTGGATGGCGCCATTGGATTCGTGAGACGATTTCCGATCTTTCTAGGTGTCCAGGAATTTTCTAAAGTCAATTTTTTCGTTTTTCTCTTTTTCCTCGGCTCCTGGGCCTCCTAGAGCAAAACGGGCCCGGATTTGGGATCACACCGTTTTTCGCCCATATCTTTGAGAATATCATAGCTAGGACAATTTGGCTGGCGCCATTGGATTCGTGAGACGATTTCCGATTTTTCTAGGGGTCCGGGAATTGTCCACAGACAATTTTTTTGTTTTTCGCGATTATCTCGGCTCCTGGGCCTCCTACAGCAAAACGGGCTCTGATTTGGGATCACACCGTTTTTCGCCCATATCTTTGAGAATATCATAGCTAGGACAATTTGGCTGGCGCCATTGGATTCGTCAGACGATTTCCGATCTTTCTAGAGGTCCGGGAATTGTCCACAGACTATTTTTTTGTTTTTCGCGTTTATCTCGGCTCCTGGGCCTCCTAGAGCCAAACGGGCCCGGATTTGGGATCACACCGTTTTTCGCCCATATCTTTGAGAATATCATAGCTAGGACAATTTGGCTGGCGCCATTGGATTCGTGAGACGATTTCCGATCTTTCTAGGTGTCCAGGAATTTTCTAAAGTCGATTTTTTCGTTTTTCGCGTTTTTCTCGGCTCCTGGGCCTCCTAGAGCCAAACGGGCCCGGATTTGGGATCACACCGTTTTTCGCCCATATCTTTGAGAATATCATAGCTAGGACAATTTGGCTGGCGCCATTGGATTCGTGAGACGATTTCCGATTTTTCTAGGGGTCCGGGAATTGTCCACAGACAATTTTTTTGTTTTTCGCGATTATCTCGGCTCCTGGGCCTCCTACAGCAAAACGGGCTCTGATTTGGGATCACACCGTTTTTCGCCCATATCTTTGAGAATATCATAGCTAGGACAATTTGGCTGGCGCCATTGGATTCGTCAGACGATTTCCGATCTTTCTAGAGGTCCGGGAATTGTCCACAGACTATTTTTTTGTTTTTCGCGTTTATCTCGGCTCCTGGGCCTCCTAGAGCCAAACGGGCCCGGATTTGGGATCACACCGTTTTTCGCCCATATCTTTGAGAATATCATAGCTAGGACAATTTGGCTGGCGCCATTGGATTCGTGAGACGATTTCCGATCTTTCTAGGTGTCCAGGAATTTTCTAAAGTCAATTTTTTCGTTTTTCGCGTTTTTCTCGGCTCCTGGGCCTCCTAGAGCAAAACGGGCCCGGATTTGGGATCACACCGTTTTTCGCCCATATCTGTGAGAATATCATAGCTAGGACAATTTGGCTGGCGCCATTGGATTCGTGAGACGATTTCCGATTTTTCTAGGGGTCCGGGAATTGTCCACAGACAATTTTTTTGTTTTTCGCGTTTATCTCGGCTCCGGGGCCTCCTAGAGCCAAACGGGCCCGGATTTGGGATCACACCGTTTTTCGCCCATATCTTTGAGAATATCATAGCTAGGACAATTTGGCTGGCGCCATTGGATTCGTGAGACGATTTCCGATCTTTCTAGGTGTCCAGGAATTGTCCACAGACTATTTTTTAGTTTTTCGCGTTTATCTCGGCTCCTGGGCCTACTAGAGTAAAACAGGCCCGGATTGGGACTCAGATCGTTTTTCGTCCATATCTTTGGAAATATCATAGCTAGGACAATTTGGCTGGCGCCATTGGATTCGTGAGACGATTTCCGATCTTTCTAGGGGTCCGGGAATTGTCCACAGACTATTTTTTTGTTTTTCCCGTTTATAACGGCTCCTGGGCCTCCTAGAGCCAAACGGGCCCGGATTGGGACTCAGATCGTTTTTCGCCCATATCTTTGGAAATATCATAGCTAGGACAATTTGGCTGGCGCCATTGGGTTCGTGAGACGATTTCCGATCTTTCTAGGGGTCCAGGAATTTTCTAAAGTAAATTTTTTCGTTTTTCGCGTTTTTCTCGGCTCCTGGGCCTCCTACAGCAAAACGGGCCCGGATTTCTGGATCACACCGTTTTTCGCCCATATCTTTGAGAATATCATAGCTAGGACAATTTGGCTGGCGCCATTGGATTCGTGAGACGATTTCCGATCTTTCTAGGTGTCCAGGAATTTTCTAAAGTCGATTTTTTCGTTTTTCGCGTTTTTCTCGGCTCCTGGGCCTCCTAGAGCCAAACGGGCCCTGATTTGGGATCACACCGTTTTTCGCCCATATCTTTGAGAATATCATAGCTAGGACAATTTGGCTGGCGCTATTGCATTCGTGAGACGATTTCCGATTTTTCTAGTGGTCCGGGAATTATCCACAGACAATTTTTTTGTTTTTCGCGTTTATCTCGGCTCCGGGGCCTCCTAGAGCCGAACGGGCCCGGATTTGGGATCACGCCGTTTTTCGCCCATATCTTTGAGAATATCATAGCTAGGACAATTTGGCTGGCGCCATTGGATTCGTGAGACGATTTCCGATCTTTCTAGGTGTCCAGGAATTTTCTAAAGTCAATTTTTTCGTTTTTCTCGTTTTTCTCGGCTCCTGGGCCTCCTAGAGCAAAACGGGCCCGGATTTGGGATCACACCGTTTTTCGCCCATATCTTTGAGAATATCATAGCTAGGACAATTTGGCTGGCGCCATTGGATTCGTGAGACGATTTCCGATTTTTCTAGGGGTCCGGGAATTGTCCACAGACAATTTTTTTGTTTTTCGCGATTATCTCGGCTCCTGGGCCTCCTACAGCAAAACGGGCTCTGATTTGGGATCACACCGTTTTTCGCCCATATCTTTGAGAATATCATAGCTAGGACAATTTGGCTGGCGCCATTGGATTCGTCAGACGATTTCCGATCTTTCTAGAGGTCCGGGAATTGTCCACAGACTATTTTTTTGTTTTTCGCGTTTATCTCGGCTCCTGGGCCTCCTAGAGCCAAACGGGCCCGGATTTGGGATCACACCGTTTTTCGCCCATATCTTTGAGAATATCATAGCTAGGACAATTTGGCTGGCGCCATTGGATTCGTGAGACGATTTCCGATCTTTCTAGGTGTCCAGGAATTTTCTAAAGTCAATTTTTTCGTTTTTCGCGTTTTTCTCGGCTCCTGGGCCTCCTAGAGCAAAACGGGCCCGGATTTGGGATCACACCGTTTTTCGCCCATATCTGTGAGAATATCATAGCTAGGACAATTTGGCTGGCGCCATTGGATTCGTGAGACGATTTCCGATTTTTCTAGGGGTCCGGGAATTGTCCACAGACAATTTTTTTGTTTTTCGCGTTTATCTCGGCTCCGGGGCCTCCTAGAGCCAAACGGGCCCGGATTTGGGATCACACCGTTTTTCGCCCATATCTTTGAGAATATCATAGCTAGGACAATTTGGCTGGCGCCATTGGATTCGTGAGACGATTTCCGATCTTTCTAGGGGTCCAGGAATTGTCCACAGACTATTTTTTAGTTTTTCGCGTTTATCTCGGCTCCTGGGCCTACTAGAGTAAAACAGGCCCGGATTGGGACTCAGATCGTTTTTCGTCCATATCTTTGGAAATATCATAGCTAGGACAATTTGGCTGGCGCCATTGGATTCGTGAGACGATTTCCGATCTTTCTAGGGGTCCGGGAATTGTCCACAGACTATTTTTTTGTTTTTCCCGTTTATAACGGCTCCTGGGCCTCCTAGAGCCAAACGGGCCCGGATTGGGACTCAGATCGTTTTTCGCCCATATCTTTGGAAATATCATAGCTAGGACAATTTGGCTGGCGCCTTTGGATTCGTGAGACGATTTCCGATTTTTCGAGGGGTCCGGGAATTTTCTAAAGTCGATTTTTTCGTTTTTCGCGTTTTTCTCGGCTCCTGGGCCTCCTAGAGCCAAACGGGCCCTGATTTGGGATCACACCGTTTTTCGCCCATATCTTTGAGAATATCATAGCTAGGACAATTTGGCTGGCGCTATTGCATTCGTGAGACGATTTCCGATTTTTCTAGTGGTCCGGGAATTATCCACAGACAATTTTTTTGTTTTTCGCGTTTATCTCGGCTCCGGGGCCTCCTAGAGCCGAACGGGCCCGGATTTGGGATCACGCCGTTTTTCGCCCATATCTTTGAGAATATCATAGCTAGGACAATTTCACGTGAGTGATTGGATTCGTGAGACGATTTCCGATCTTTCTAGGTGTCCAGGAATTTTCTAAAGTCAATTTTTTCGTTTTTCTCTTTTTCCTCGGCTCCTGGGCCTCCTAGAGCAAAACGGGCCCGGATTTGGGATCACACCGTTTTTCGCCCATATCTTTGAGAATATCATAGCTAGGACAATTTGGCTGGCGCCATTGGATTCGTGAGACGATTTCCGATTTTTCTAGGGGTCCGGGAATTGTCCACAGACAATTTTTTTGTTTTTCGCGATTATCTCGGCTCCTTGGCCTCCTACAGCAAAACGGGCTCTGATTTGGGATCACACCGTTTTTCGCCCATATCTTTGAGAATATCATAGCTAGGACAATTTGGCTGGCGCCATTGGATTCGTCAGACGATTTCCGATCTTTCTAGAGGTCCGGGAATTGTCCACAGACTATTTTTTTGTTTTTCGCGTTTATCTCGGCTCCTGGGCCTCCTAGAGCCAAACGGGCCCGGATTTGGGATCACACCGTTTTTCGCCCATATCTTTGAGAATATCATAGCTAGGACAATTTGGCTGGCGCCATTGGATTCGTGAGACGATTTCCGATCTTTCTAGGTGTCCAGGAATTTTCTAAAGTCGATTGTTTCGTTTTTCGCGTTTTTCTCGGCTCCTGGGCCTCCTAGAGCCAAACGGGCCCGGATTTGGGATCACACCGTTTTTCGCCCATATCTTTGAGAATATCATAGCTAGGACAATTTGGCTGGCGCCATTGGATTCGTGAGACGATTTCCGATTTTTCTAGGGGTCCGGGAATTGTCCACAGACAATTTTTTTGTTTTTCGCGATTATCTCGGCTCCTGGGCCTCCTACAGCAAAACGGGCTCTGATTTGGGATCACACCGTTTTTCGCCCATATCTTTGAGAATATCATAGCTAGGACAATTTGGCTGGCGCCATTGGATTCGTCAGACGATTTCCGATCTTTCTAGAGGTCCGGGAATTGTCCACAGACTATTTTTTTGTTTTTCGCGTTTATCTCGGCTCCTGGGCCTCCTAGAGCCAAACGGGCCCGGATTTGGGATCACACCGTTTTTCGCCCATATCTTTGAGAATATCATAGCTAGGACAATTTGGCTGGCGCCATTGGATTCGTGAGACGATTTCCGATCTTTCTAGGTGTCCAGGAATTTTCTAAAGTCAATTTTTTCGTTTTTCGCGTTTTTCTCGGCTCCTGGGCCTCCTAGAGCAAAACGGGCCCGGATTTGGGATCACACCGTTTTTCGCCCATATCTGTGAGAATATCATAGCTAGGACAATTTGGCTGGCGCCATTGGATTCGTGAGACGATTTCCGATTTTTCTAGGGGTCCGGGAATTGTCCACAGACAATTTTTTTGTTTTTCGCGTTTATCTCGGCTCCGGGGCCTCCTAGAGCCAAACGGGCCCGGATTTGGGATCACACCGTTTTTCGCCCATATCTTTGAGAATATCATAGCTAGGACAATTTGGCTGGCGCCATTGGATTCGTGAGACGATTTCCGATCTTTCTAGGTGTCCAGGAATTTTCTAAAGTCAATTTTTTCGTTTTTCGCGTTTTTCTCGGCTCCTGGGCCTCCTAGAGCAAAACGGGCCCGGATTTGGGATCACACCGTTTTTCGCCCATATCTTTGAGAATATCATAGCTAGGACAATTTGGCTGGCGCCATTGGATTCGTGAGACGATTTCCGATCTTTCTAGGGGTCCAGGAATTGTCCACAGACTATTTTTTAGTTTTTCGCGTTTATCTCGGCTCCTGGGCCTACTAGAGTAAAACAGGCCCGGATTGGGACTCAGATCGTTTTTCGTCCATATCTTTGGAAATATCATAGCTAGGACAATTTGGCT
Source organism: Diachasmimorpha longicaudata (assembly GCF_034640455.1). Taxonomy (NCBI): domain Eukaryota; kingdom Metazoa; phylum Arthropoda; class Insecta; order Hymenoptera; family Braconidae; genus Diachasmimorpha; species Diachasmimorpha longicaudata. The sequence goes on along the minus strand of NW_026973903.1, from coordinate 37,141 downwards.
GGCGCCATTGGATTCGTGAGACGATTTCCGATCTTTCTAGGGGTCCGGGAATTGTCCACAGACTATTTTTTTGTTTTTCCCGTTTATAACGGCTCCTGGGCCTCCTAGAGCCAAACGGGCCCGGATTGGGACTCAGATCGTTTTTCGCCCATATCTTTGGAAATATCATAGCTAGGACAATTTGGCTGGCGCCATTGGGTTCGTGAGACGATTTCCGATCTTTCTAGGGGTCCAGGAATTTTCTAAAGTAAATTTTTTCGTTTTTCGCGTTTTTCTCGGCTCCTGGGCCTCCTACAGCAAAACGGGCCCTGATTTGGGATCACACCGTTTTTCGCCCATATCTTTGAGAATATCATAGCTAGGACAATTTGGCTGGCGCCATTGGATTCGTGAGACGATTTCCGATTTTTCTAAAGTCGATTTTTTCGTTGTTCGCGTTTTTCTCGGCTCCTGGGCCTCCTACAGCAAAACGCGCCCGGATTTAGACTCAGACCGTTTTTCGCCCATATCTTTGGAAATATCATAGCTAGGACAATTTGGCTGGCGCCATTGGATTCGTGAGACGATTTCCGATCGTTCTATGGGTCCAGGAATTTTCTAAAGTCAATTTTTTCGTTTTTCGCGTTTTTCTCGGCTCCTGGGCCTCCTACAGCAAAACGGGCCCGGATTTCTGGATCACACCGTTTTTCGGCCATATCTTTGAGAATATCATAGCTAGGACAATTTGATTGGCGCCATTGGATTCGTGAGACGATTTCCGATCTTTCTAGGTGTCCAGGAATTTTCTAAAGTCAATTTTTTCGTTTTTCGCGTTTTTCTCGGCTCCTGGGCCTCCTACAGCAAAACGGGCCCTGATTTGGGATCACACCGTTTTTCGCCCATATCTTTGAGAATATCATAGCTAGGACTATTTGGCTGGCACCATTGGATTCGTCAGACGATTTCCGATTTTTCTAGGGGTCCGGGAATTGTCCACAGACTATTTTTTAGTTTTTCGCGTTTATAACGGCTCCTGGGCCTCCTAGAGCCAAACGGGCCCGGATTGGGACTCAGATCGTTTTTCGCCCATATCTTTGGAAATATCATAGCTAGGACAATTTGGCTGGCGCCATTGGGTTCGTGAGACGATTTCCGATCTTTCTAGGGGTCCAGGAATTTTCTAAAGTCAATTTTTTCGTTTTTCGCGTTTTTCTCGGCTCCTGGGCCTCCTACAGCAAAACGGGCCCGGATTTCTGGATCACACCGTTTTTCGGCCATATCTTTGAGAATATCATAGCTAGGACAATTTGGCTGGCGCCATCGGATTCGTCAGACGATTTCCGATTTTTCTAGGGGTCCGGAAATTGTCCACAGACTATTTTTTAGTTTTTCGCGTTTATCTCGGCTCCTGGGCCTCCTAGAGCCAAACGGGCCCGGATTTGGGATCACACCGTTTTTCGCCCATATCTTTGAGAATATCATAGCTAGGACAGATTGGCTGGCGCCATTGGATTCGTGGGACGATTTCCGATCTTTCTAGGTGTCCCGGAATTTTCTAAAGTCAATTTTTTCGTTTTTCGCGTTTTTCTCGGCTCCTGGGCCTCCTAGAGCAAAACGGGCCCGGATTTGGGATCACACCGTTTTTCGCCCATAGCTTTGAGAATATCATAGCTAGGACAATTTGGCTGGCGCCATTGGATTCGTGAGACGATTTCCGATTTTTCTAGGGGTCCGGGAATTGTCCACAGACAATTTTTTTGTTTTTCGCGTTTATCTCGGCTCCGGGGCCTCCTAGAGCCAAACGGGCCCGGATTTGGGATCACGCCGTTTTTCGCCCATATCTTTGAGAATATCATAGCTAGGACAATTTGGCTGGCGCCTTTGGATTCGTGAGACGATTTCCGATTTTTCGAGGGGTCCGGGAATTTTCTAAAGTCGATTTTTTCGTTTTTCGCGTTTTTCTCGGCTCCTGGGCCTCCTAGAGCAAAACGGGCCCGGATTTGGGATCACACCGTTTTTCGCCCATATCTTTGAGAATATCATAGCTAGGACAATTTGGCTGGCGCCATTGGATTCGTGAGACGATTTCCGATCTTTCTAGGTGTCCAGGAATTTTCTAAAGTCAATTTTTTCGTTTTTCGCGTTTTTCTCGGCTCCTGGGCCTCCTAGAGCCGAACGGGCCCGGATTTGGGATCACGCCGTTTTTCGCCCATATCTTTGAGAACCTCATAGCTAGGACAATTTGGCTGGCGCCATTGGATTCGTGAGACGATTTCCGATTTTTCTAAAGTCGATTTTTTCGTTTTTCGCGTTTTTCTCGGCTCCTGGGCCTCCTAGAGCCAAACGGGCCCGGATTTGGGATCACACCGTTTTTCGCCCATATCTTTGAGAATATCATAGCTAGGACAATTTGGCTGGCGCCATTGGATTCGTGAGACGATTTCCGATTTTTCTAGGGGTCCGGGAATTGTCCACAGACAATTTTTTTGTTTTTCGCGTTTATCTCGGCTCCGGGGCCTCCTAGAGCCGAACGGGCCCGGATTTGGGATCACGCCGTTTTTCGCCCATATCTTTGAGAATATCATAGCTAGGACAATTTGGCTGGCGCCATTGGATTCGTGAGACGATTTCCGATCTTTCTAGGGGTCCAGGAATTGTCCACAGACTATTTTTTAGTTTTTCGCGTTTATCTCGGCTCCTGGGCCTACTAGAGTAAAAGAGGCCCGGATTGGGACTCAGATGGTTTTTCGCCCATATCTTTAGAAATATCATAGCTAGGACAATTTGGCTGGCGCCATTGGATTCGTGAGACGATTTCCGATCTTTCTAGGGGTCCAGGAATTTTCTAAAGTAAGTTTTTTCGTTTTTCGCGTTTTTCTCGGCTCCTCGGCCTCCTACAGCAAAACGGGCCCTGATTTGGGATCACACCGTTTTTCGCCCATATCTTTGAGAATATCATAGCTAGGACAATTTGGCTGGCGCCATTGGATTCGTGAGACGATTTCCGATTTTTCTAAAGTCGATTTTTTCGTTTTTCGCGTTTTTCTCGGCTCCTGGGCCTCCTAGAGCCAAACGGGCCCGGATTTGGGATCACACCGTTTTTCGCCCATATCTTTGAGAATATCATAGCTAGGACAATTTGGCTGGCGCCATTGGATTCGTGAGACGATTTCCGATTTTTCTAGGGGTCCGGGAATTGTCCACAGACAATTTTTTTGTTTTTCGCGTTTATCTCGGCTCCGGGGCCTCCTAGAGCCAAACGGGCCCGGATTTGGGATCACGCCGTTTTTCGCCCATATCTTTGAGAATATCATAGCTAGGACAATTTGGCTGGCGCCATTGGATTCGTGAGACGATTTCCGATCTTTCTAGGGGTCCAGGAATTTTCTAAAGTAAATTTTTTCGTTTTTCGCGTTTTTCTCGGCTCCTGGGCCTCCTACAGCAAAACGGGCCCTGATTTGGGATCACACCGTTTTTCGCCCATATCTTTGAGAATATCATAGCTAGGACAATTTGGCTGGCGCCATTGGATTCGTGAGACGATTTCCGATTTTTCTAAAGTCGATTTTTTCGTTGTTCGCGTTTTTCTCGGCTCCTGGGCCTCCTACAGCAAAACGCGCCCGGATTTAGACTCAGACCGTTTTTCGCCCATATCTTTGGAAATATCATAGCTAGGACAATTTGGCTGGCGCCATTGGATTCGTGAGACGATTTCCGATCGTTCTATGGGTCCAGGAATTTTCTAAAGTCAATTTTTTCGTTTTTCGCGTTTTTCTCGGCTCCTGGGCCTCCTACAGCAAAACGGGCCCGGATTTCTGGATCACACCGTTTTTCGGCCATATCTTTGAGAATATCATAGCTAGGACAATTTGATTGGAGCCATTGGATTCGTGAGACGATTTCCGATCTTTCTAGGTGTCCAGGAATTTTCTAAAGTCAATTTTTTCGTTTTTCGCGTTTTTCTCGGCTCCTGGGCCTCCTACAGCAAAACGGGCCCTGATTTGGGATCACACCGTTTTTCGCCCATATCTTTGAGAATATCATAGCTAGGACTATTTGGCTGGCACCATTGGATTCGTCAGACGATTTCCGATTTTTCTAGGGGTCCGGGAATTGTCCACAGACTATTTTTTAGTTTTTCGCGTTTATAACGGCTCCTGGGCCTCCTAGAGCCAAACGGGCCCGGATTGGGACTCAGATCGTTTTTCGCCCATATCTTTGGAAATATCATAGCTAGGACAATTTGGCTGGCGCCATTGGGTTCGTGAGACGATTTCCGATCTTTCTAGGGGTCCAGGAATTTTCTAAAGTCAATTTTTTCGTTTTTCGCGTTTTTCTCGGCTCCTGGGCCCCCTACAGCAAAACGGGCCCGGATTTCTGGATCACACCGTTTTTCGGCCATATCTTTGAGAATATCATAGCTAGGACAATTTGGCTGGCGCCATCGGATTCGTCAGACGATTTCCGATTTTTCTAGGGGTCCGGAAATTGTCCACAGACTATTTTTTAGTTTTTCGCGTTTATCTCGGCTCCTGGGCCTCCTAGAGCCAAACGGGCCCGGATTTGGGATCACACCGTTTTTCGCCCATATCTTTGAGAATATCATAGCTAGGACAGATTGGCTGGCGCCATTGGATTCGTGGGACGATTTCCGATCTTTCTAGGTGTCCCGGAATTTTCTAAAGTCAATTTTTTCGTTTTTCGCGTTTTTCTCGGCTCCTGGGCCTCCTAGAGCAAAACGGGCCCGGATTTGGGATCACACCGTTTTTCGCCCATATCTTTGAGAATATCATAGCTAGGACAATTTGGCTGGCGCCATTGGATTCGTGAGACGATTTCCGATCTTTCTAGGGGTCCAGGAATTGTCCACAGACTATTTTTTAGTTTTTCTCGTTTATCTCGGCTCCTGGGCCTACTAGAGTAAAAGAGGCCCGGATTGGGACTCAGATGGTTTTTCGCCCATATCTTTAGAAATATCATAGCTAGGACAATTTGGCTGGCGCCATTGGATTCGTGAGACGATTTCCGATTTTTCTAGGGGTCCGGGAATTGTCCACAGACAATTTTTTTGTTTTTCGCGTTTATCTCGGCTCCGGGGCCTCCTAGAGCCAAACGGGCCCGGATTTGGGATCACGCCGTTTTTCGCCCATATCTTTGAGAATATCATAGCTAGGACAATTTGGCTGGCGCCTTTGGATTCGTGAGACGATTTCCGATTTTTCGAGGGGTCCGGGAATTTTCTAAAGTCGATTTTTTCGTTTTTCGCGTTTTTCTCGGCTCCTGGGCCTCCTAGAGCCACACGGGCCCTGATTTGGGATCACACCGTTTTTCGCCCATATCTTTGAGAATATCATAGCTAGGACAATTTGGCTGGCGCTATTGCATTCGTGAGACGATTTCCGATTTTTCTAGTGGTCCGGGAATTGTCCACAGACAATTTTTTTGTTTTTCGCGTTTATCTCGGCTCCGGGGCCTCCTAGAGCCGAACGGGCCCGGATTTGGGATCACGCCGTTTTTCGCCCATGTCTTTGAGAATATCATAGCTAGGACAATTTGGCTGGCGCCATTGGATTCGTGAGACGATTTCCGATCTTTCTAGGTGTCCAGGAATTTTCTAAAGTCAATTTTTTCGTTTTTCGCGTTTTTCTCGGCTCCTGGGCCTCCTAGAGCAAAACGGGCCCGGATTTGGGATCACACCGTTTTTCGCCCATATCTTTGAGAATATCATAGCTAGGACAATTTGGCTGGCGCCATTGGATTCGTGAGACGATTTCCGATCTTTCTAGGTGTCCAGGAATTTTCTAAAGTCAATTTTTTCGTTTTTCGCGTTTTTCTCGGCTCCTGGGCCTCCTAGAGCCGAACGGGCCCGGATTTGGGATCACGCCGTTTTTCGCCCATATCTTTGAGAACCTCATAGCTAGGACAATTTGGCTGGCGCCATTGGATTCGTGAGACGATTTCCGATTTTTCTAAAGTCGATTTTTTCGTTTTTCGCGTTTTTCTCGGCTCCTGGGCCTCCTAGAGCCAAACGGGCCCGGATTTGGGATCACACCGTTTTTCGCCCATATCTTTGAGAATATCATAGCTAGGACAATTTGGCTGGCGCCATTGGATTCGTGAGACGATTTCCGATTTTTCTAGGGGTCCGGGAATTGTCCACAGACAATTTTTTTGTTTTTCGCGTTTATCTCGGCTCCGGGGCCTCCTAGAGCCGAACGGGCCCGGATTTGGGATCACGCCGTTTTTCGCCCATATCTTTGAGAATATCATAGCTAGGATAATTTGGCTGGCGCCATTGGATTCGTGAGACGATTTCCGATCTTTCTAGGGGTCCAGGAATTGTCCACAGACTATTTTTTAGTTTTTCGCGTTTATCTCGGCTCCTGGGCCTACTAGAGTAAAAGAGGCCCGGATTGGGACTCAGATGGTTTTTCGCCCATATCTTTAGAAATATCATAGCTAGGACAATTTGGCTGGCGCCATTGGATTCGTGAGACGATTTCCGATCTTTCTAGGGGTCCAGGAATTTTCTAAAGTAAGTTTTTTCGTTTTTCGCGTTTTTCTCGGCTCCTCGGCCTCCTACAGCAAAACGGGCCCTGATTTGGGATCACACCGTTTTTCGCCCATATCTTTGAGAATATCATAGCTAGGACAATTTGGCTGGCGCCATTGGATTCGTGAGACGATTTCCGATTTTTCTAGTGGTCCGGGAATTGTCCACAGACTATTTTTTTGTTTTTCGCGTTTATAACGGCTCCTGGGCCTCCTAGAGCCAAACGGGCCCGGATTGGGACTCAGATCGTTTTTCGCCCATATCTTTGGAAATATCATAGCTAGGACAATTTGGCTGGCGCCATTGGGTTCGTGAGACGATTTCCGATCTTTCTAGGGGTCCAGGAATTTTCTAAAGTAAATTTTTTCGTTTTTCGCGTTTTTCTCGGCTCCTGGGCCTCCTACAGCAAAACGGGCCCTGATTTGGGATCACACCGTTTTTCGCCCATATCTTTGAGAATATCATAGCTAGGACAATTTGGCTGGCGCCATTGGATTCGTGAGACGATTTCCGATTTTTCTAAAGTCGATTTTTTCGTTTTTCGCGTTTTTCTCGGCTCCTGGGCCTCCTAGAGCCAAACGGGCCCGGATTTGGGATCACACCGTTTTTCGCCCATATCTTTGAGAATATCATAGCTAGGACAATTTGGCTGGCGCCATTGGATTCGTGAGACGATTTCCGATTTTTCTAGGGGTCCGGGAATTGTCCACAGACAATTTTTTTGTTTTTCGCGTTTATCTCGGCTCCGGGGCCTCCTAGAGCCAAACGGGCCCGGATTTGGGATCACGCCGTTTTTCGCCCATATCTTTGAGAATATCATAGCTAGGACAATTTGGCTGGCGCCATTGGATTCGTGAGACGATTTCCGATCTTTCTAGGGGTCCAGGAATTTTCTAAAGTAAATTTTTTCGTTTTTCGCGTTTTTCTCGGCTCCTGGGCCTCCTACAGCAAAACGGGCCCTGATTTGGGATCACACCGTTTTTCGCCCATATCTTTGAGAATATCATAGCTAGGACAATTTGGCTGGCGCCATTGGATTCGTGAGACGATTTCCGATTTTTCTAAAGTCGATTTTTTCGTTTTTCGCGTTTTTCTCGGCTCCTGGGCCTCCTACAGCAAAACGCGCCCGGATTTAGACTCAGACCGTTTTTCGCCCATATCTTTGGAAATATCATAGCTAGGACAATTTGGCTGGCGCCATTGGATTCGTGAGACGATTTCCGATCGTTCTAGGGGTCCAGGAATTTTCTAAAGTCAATTTTTTCGTTTTTCGCGTTTTTCTCGGCTCCTGGGCCTCCTACAGCAAAACGGGCCCGGATTTGGGATCACACCGTTTTTCGCCCATATCTTTGAGAATATCATAGCTAGGACAATTTGGCTGGCGCCATTGGATTCGTGAGACGATTTCCGATTTTTCTAGGGGTCCGGGAATTGTCCACAGACAATTTTTTTGTTTTTCGCGTTTATCTCGGCTCCGGGGCCTCCTTGAGCCGAACGGGCCCGGATTTGGGATCACGCCGTTTTTCGCCCATATCTTTGAGAATATCATAGCTAGGACAATTTTGCTGGCGCCATTGGATTCGTGAGACGATTTACGATCTTTCTAGGGGTCCAGGAATTGTCCACAGACTATTTTTTAGTTTTTCGCGTTTATCTCGGCTCCTGGGCCTACTAGAGTAAAACAGGCCCGGATTGGGACTCAGATCGTTTTTCGCCCATATCTTTAGAAATATCATAGCTAGGACAATTTGGCTGGCGCCATTGGATTCGTGAGACGATTTCCGATCTTTCTAGGGGTCCAGGAATTTTCTAAAGTAAATTTTTTCGTTTTTCGCGTTTTTCTCGGCTCCTCGGCCTCCTACAGCAAAACGGGCCCTGATTTGGGATCACACCGTTTTTCGCCCATATCTTTGAGAATATCATAGCTAGGACAATTTGGCTGGCGCCATTGGATTCGTGAGAAGATTTCCGGTTTTTCTAGTGGTCCGGGAATTGTCCACAGACTATTTTTTTGTTTTTCGCGTTTATAACGGCTCCTGGGCCTCCTAGAGCCAAACGGGCCCGGATTGGGACTCAGATCGTTTTTCGCCCATATCTTTGGAAATATCATAGCTAGGACAATTTGGCTGGCGCCATTGGATTCGTGAGACGATTTCCGATCTTTCTAGGGGTCCAGGAATTTTCTAAAGTAAATTTTTTCGTTTTTCGCGTTTTTCTCGGCTCCTCGGCCTCCTACAGCAAAACGGGCCCTGATTTGGGATCACACCGTTTTTCGCCCATATCTTTGAGAATATCATAGCTAGGACAATTTGGCTGGCGCCATTGGATTCGTGAGACGATTTCCGATTTTTCTAGTGGTCCGGGAATTGTCCACATACTATTTTTTTGTTTTTCGCGTTTATAACGGCTCCTGGGCCTCCTAGAGCCAAACGGGCCCGGATTGGGACTCAGATCGTTTTTCGCCCATATCTTTGGAAATATCATAGCTAGGACAATTTGGCTGGCGCCATTGGGTTCGTGAGACGATTTCCGATCTTTCTAGGGGTCCAGGAATTTTCTAAAGTAAATTTTTTCGTTTTTCGCGTTTTTCTCGGCTCCTCGGCCTCCTACAGCAAAACGGGCCCTGATTTGGGATCACACCGTTTTTCGCCCATATCTTTGAGAATATCATAGCTAGGACAATTTGGCTGGCGCCATTGGATTCGTGAGACGATTTCCGATTTTTCTAGTGGTCCGGGAATTGTCCACATACTATTTTTTTGTTTTTCGCGTTTATAACGGCTCCTGGGCCTCCTAGAGCCAAACGGGCCCGGATTGGGACTCAGATCGTTTTTCGCCCATATCTTTGGAAATATCATAGCTAGGACAATTTGGCTGGCGCCATTGGGTTCGTGAGACGATTTCCGATCTTTCTAGGGGTCCAGGAATTTTCTAAAGTAAATTTTTTCGTTTTTCGCGTTTTTCTCGGCTCCTGGGCCTCCTAGAGCCAAACGGGCCCGGATTTGGGATCACACCGTTTTTCGCCCATATCTTTGAGAATATCATAGCTAGGACAATTTGGCTGGCGCCATTGGATTCGTGAGACGATTTCCGATTTTTCTAGGGGTCCGGGAATTGTCCACAGACAATTTTTTTGTTTTTCGCGTTTATCTCGGCTCCGGGGCCTCCTAGAGCCAAACGGGCCCGGATTTGGGATCACGCCGTTTTTCGCCCATATCTTTGAGAATATCATAGCTAGGACAATTTGGCTGGCGCCATTGGATTCGTGAGACGATTTCCGATCTTTCTAGGGGTCCGGGAATTTTCTAAAGTAAATTTTTTCGTTTTTCGCGTTTTTCTCGGCTCCTCGGCCTCCTACAGCAAAACGGGCCCTGATTTGGGATCACACCGTTTTTCGCCCATATCTTTGAGAATATCATAGCTAGGACGATTTGGCTGGCGCCATTGGATTCGTGAGACGATTTCCGATTTTTCTAGTGGTCCGGGAATTGTCCACAGACTATTTTTTTGTTTTTCGCGTTTATAACGGCTCCTGGGCCTCCTAGAGCCAAACGGGCCCGGATTGGGACTCGGATCGTTTTTCGCCCATATCTTTGGAAATATCATAGCTAGGACAATTTGGCTGGCGCCATTGGGTTCGTGAGACGATTTCCGATCTTTCTAGGGGTCCAGGAATTTTCTAAAGTAAATTTTTTCGTTTTTCGCGTTTTTCTCGGCTCCTGGGCCTCCTACAGCAAAACGGGCCCTGATTTGGGATCACACCGTTTTTCGCCCATATCTTTGAGAATATCATAGCTAGGACAATTTGGCTGGCGCCATTGGATTCGTGAGACGATTTCCGATTTTTCTAAAGTCGATTTTTTCGTTTTTCGCGTTTTTCTCGGCTCCTGGGCCTCCTACAGCAAAACGCGCCCGGATTGAGACTCAGACCGTTTTTCGCCCATATCTGTGGAAATATCATAGCTAGCACAATTTGGCTGGCGCCATTGGATTCGTGAGACGATTTCCGATCGTTCTAGGGGTCCAGGAATTTTCTAAAGTCAATTTTTTCGTTTTTCGCGTTTAGCTCGGCTCCTGGGCCTCCTAGAGCCAAACGGGCCCGCATTTGGGATCACACCGTTTTTCGCCCATATCTTTGAGAATATCATAGCTAGGACAATTTGGCTGGCGCCATTGGATTCGTGAGACGATTTCCGATTTTTCTAGGGGTCCGGGAATTGTCCACAGACAATTTTTTTGTTTTTCGCGTTTATCTCGGCTCCGGGGCCTCCTAGAGCCGAACGGGCCCGGATTTGGGATCACGCCGTTTTTCGCCCATATCTTTGAGAATATCATAGCTAGGACAATTTGGCTGGCGCCATTGGATTCGTGAGACGATTTCCGATCTTTCTAGGTGTCCAGGAATTTTCTAAAGTCAATTTTTTCGTTTTTCGCGTTTTTCTCGGCTCCTGGGCCTCCTACAGCAAAACGGGCCCTGATTTGGGATCACACCGTTTTTCGCCCATATCTTTGAGAATATCATAGCTAGGACAATTTGGCTGGCCCCATTGGATTCGTGAGACGATTTCCGATTTTTCTAAAGTCGATTTTTTCGTTGTTCGCGTTTTTCTCGGCTCCTGGGCCTCCTACAGCAAAACGGGCCCTGATTTGGGATGACACCGTTTTTCGCCCATTTATTTGAGTATATCATAGTTAGGACAATTTGGCTGGCGCCATTGGATTCGTGAGACGATTTCCGATTTTTCTAGGGGTCCGGGAATTGTCCACAGACTATTTTTTAGTTTTTCGCGTTTATCTCGGCTCCTGGGCCTCCTAGAGCCAAACGGGCCCGGATTTGGGATCACACCGTTTTTCGCCCATATCTTTGAGAATATCATAGCTAGGACAATTTGGCTGGCGCCATTGGATTCGTGAGACGATTTCCGATTTTTCTAGAGGTTCGAGAATTTTCTAAAGTCGATTTTTTCGTTTTTCGCGTTTTTCTCGGCTCCTGGGCCTCCCAGAGCAAAACGGGCCCGGATTTGGGATCACACCGTTTTTCGCCCATATCTTTGAGAATATCATAGCTAGGACAATTTGGCTGGCGTCATTGGATTCGTGAGACGATTTCCGATTTTTCTAGGGGTCCGGGAATTGTCCACAGACAATTTTTTTGTTTTTCGCGTTTATCTCGGCTCCGGGGCCTCCTAGAGCCGAACGGGCCCGGATTTGGGATCACGCCGTTTTTCGCCCATATCTTTGAGAATATCATAGCTAGGACAATTTGGCTGGCGCCATTGGATTCGTGAGACGATTTCCGATCTTTCTAGGGGTCCAGGAATTGTCCACAGACTATTTTTTAGTTTTTCGCGTTTATCTCGGCTCCTGGGCCTACTAGAGTAAAACAGGCCCGGATTGGGACTCAGATCGTTTTTCGCCCATATCTTTAGAAATATCATAGCTAGGACAATTTGGCTGGCGCCATTGGATTCGTGAGACGATTTCCGATCTTTCTAGGGGTCCAGGAATTTTCTAAAGTCAATTTTTTCGTTTTTCGCGTTTTTCTCGGCTCCTCGGCCTCCTACAGCAAAACGGGCCCTGATTTGGGATCACACCGTTTTTCGCCCATATCTTTGAGAATATCATAGCTAGGACAATTTGGCTGGCGCCATTGGATTCGTGAGACGATTTCCGATTTTTCTAGTGGTCCGGGAATTGTCCACAGACTATTTTTTTGTTTTTCGCGTTTATAACGGCTCCTGGGCCTCCTAGAGCCAAACGGGCCCGGATTGGGACTCAGATCGTTTTTCGCCCATATCTTTGGAAATATCATAGCTAGGACAATTTGGCTGGCGCCATTGGGTTCGTGAGACGATTTCCGATCTTTCTAGGGGTCCAGGAATTTTCTAAAGTAAATTTTTTCGTTTTTCGCGTTTTTCTCGGCTCCTGGGCCTCCTACAGCAAAACGGGCCCTGATTTGGGATCACACCGTTTTTCGCCCATATCTTTGAGAATATCATAGCTAGGACAATTTGGCTGGCGCCATTGGATTCGTGAGACGATTTCCGATTTTTCTAAAGTCGATTTTTTCGTTTTTCGCGTTTTTCTCGGCTCCTGGGCCTCCTACAGCAAAACGCGCCCGGATTTAGACTCAGACCGTTTTTCGCCCATATCTGTGGAAATATCATAGCTAGGACAATTTGGCTGGCGCCATTGGATTCGTGAGACGATTTCCGATCTTTCTAGGGGTCCAGGAATTGTCCACAGACTATTTTTTTGTTTTTCGCGTTTATCTCGGCTCCTGGGCCTCCTAGAGCCAAACGGGCCCGGATTTGGGATCACACCGTTTTTCGCCCATATCTTTGAGAATATCATAGCTAGGACAATTTGGCTGGCGCCATTGGATTCGTGAGACGATTTCCGATCTTTCTAGGTGTCCAGGAATTTTCTAAAGTCGATTTTTTCGTTTTTCGCGTTTTTCTCGGCTCCTGGGCCTCCTAGAGCCAAACGGGCCCGGATTTGGGATCACACCGTTTTTCGCCCATATCTTTGAGAATATCATAGCTAGGACAATTTGGCTGGCGCCATTGGATTCGTGAGACGATTTCCGATTTTTCTAGGGGTCCGGGAATTGTCCACAGACAATTTTTTTGTTTTTCGCGATTATCTCGGCTCCTGGGCCTCCTACAGCAAAACGGGCTCTGATTTGGGATCACACCGTTTTTCGCCCATATCTTTGAGAATATCATAGCTAGGACAATTTGGCTGGCGCCATTGGATTCGTCAGACGATTTCCGATCTTTCTAGAGGTCCGGGAATTGTCCACAGACTATTTTTTTGTTTTTCGCGTTTATCTCGGCTCCTGGGCCTCCTAGAGCCAAACGGGCCCGGATTTGGGATCACACCGTTTTTCGCCCATATCTTTGAGAATATCATAGCTAGGACAATTTGGCTGGCGCCATTGGATTCGTGAGACGATTTCCGATTTTTCTAGGGGTCCGGGAATTGTCCACAGACAATTTTTTTGTTTTTCGCGTTTATCTCGGCTCCGGGGCCTCCTAGAGCCAAACGGGCCCGGATTTGGGATCACACCGTTTTTCGCCCATATCTTTGAGAATATCATAGCTAGGACAATTTGGCTGGCGCCATTGGATTCGTGAGACGATTTCCGATCTTTCTAGGGGTCCAGGAATTGTCCACAGACTATTTTTTAGTTTTTCGCGTTTATCTCGGCTCCTGGGCCTACTAGAGTAAAACAGGCCCGGATTGGGACTCAGATCGTTTTTCGTCCATATCTTTGGAAATATCATAGCTAGGACAATTTGGCTGGCGCCATTGGATTCGTGAGACGATTTCCGATCTTTCTAGGGTTCCGGGAATTGTCCACAGACTATTTTTTTGTTTTTCCCGTTTATAACGGCTCCTGGGCCTCCTAGAGCCAAACGGGCCCGGATTGGGACTCAGATCGTTTTTCGCCCATATCTTTGGAAATATCATAGCTAGGACAATTTGGCTGGCGCCATTGGGTTCGTGAGACGATTTCCGATCTTTCTAGGGGTCCAGGAATTTTCTAAAGTAAATTTTTTCGTTTTTCGCGTTTTTCTCGGCTCCTGGGCCTCCTACAGCAAAACGGGCCCTGATTTGGGATCACACCGTTTTTCGCCCATATCTTTGAGAATATCATAGCTAGGACAATTTGGCTGGCGCCATTGGATTCGTGAGACGATTTCCGATTTTTCTAAAGTCGATTTTTTCGTTGTTCGCGTTTTTCTCGGCTCCTGGGCCTCCTACAGCAAAACGCGCCCGGATTTAGACTCAGACCGTTTTTCGCCCATATCTTTGGAAATATCATAGCTAGGACAATTTGGCTGGCGCCATTGGATTCGTGAGACGATTTCCGATCGTTCTATGGGTCCAGGAATTTTCTAAAGTCAATTTTTTCGTTTTTCGCGTTTTTCTCGGCTCCTGGGCCTCCTACAGCAAAACGGGCCCGGATTTCTGGATCACACCGTTTTTCGGCCATATCTTTGAGAATATCATAGCTAGGACAATTTGATTGGCGCCATTGGATTCGTGAGACGATTTCCGATCTTTCTAGGTGTCCAGGAATTTTCTAAAGTCAATTTTTTCGTTTTTCGCGTTTTTCTCGGCTCCTGGGCCTCCTACAGCAAAACGGGCCCTGATTTGGGATCACACCGTTTTTCGCCCATATCTTTGAGAATATCATAGCTAGGACTATTTGGCTGGCACCATTGGATTCGTCAGACGATTTCCGATTTTTCTAGGGGTCCGGGAATTGTCCACAGACTATTTTTTAGTTTTTCGCGTTTATAACGGCTCCTGGGCCTCCTAGAGCCAAACGGGCCCGGATTGGGACTCAGATCGTTTTTCGCCCATATCTTTGGAAATATCATAGCTAGGACAATTTGGCTGGCGCCATTGGGTTCGTGAGACGATTTCCGATCTTTCTAGGGGTCCAGGAATTTTCTAAAGTCAATTTTTTCGTTTTTCGCGTTTTTCTCGGCTCCTGGGCCTCCTACAGCAAAACGGGCCCGGATTTCTGGATCACACCGTTTTTCGGCCATATCTTTGAGAATATCATAGCTAGGACAATTTGGCTGGCGCCATCGGATTCGTCAGACGATTTCCGATTTTTCTAGGGGTCCGGAAATTGTCCACAGACTATTTTTTAGTTTTTCGCGTTTATCTCGGCTCCTGGGCCTCCTAGAGCCAAACGGGCCCGGATTTGGGATCACACCGTTTTTCGCCCATATCTTTGAGAATATCATAGCTAGGACAGATTGGCTGGCGCCATTGGATTCGTGGGACGATTTCCGATCTTTCTAGGTGTCCCGGAATTTTCTAAAGTCAATTTTTTCGTTTTTCGCGTTTTTCTCGGCTCCTGGGCCTCCTAGAGCAAAACGGGCCCGGATTTGGGATCACACCGTTTTTCGCCCATATCTTTGAGAATATCATAGCTAGGACAATTTGGCTGGCGCCATTGGATTCGTGAGACGATTTCCGATTTTTCTAGGGGTCCGGGAATTGTCCACAGACAATTTTTTTGTTTTTCGCGTTTATCTCGGCTCCGGGGCCTCCTAGAGCCAAACGGGCCCGGATTTGGGATCACGCCGTTTTTCGCCCATATCTTTGAGAATATCATAGCTAGGACAATTTGGCTGGCGCCTTTGGATTCGTGAGACGATTTCCGATTTTTCGAGGGGTCCGGGAATTTTCTAAAGTCGATTTTTTCGTTTTTCGCGTTTTTCTCGGCTCCTGGGCCTCCTAGAGCAAAACGGGCCCGGATTTGGGATCACACCGTTTTTCGCCCATATCTTTGAGAATATCATAGCTAGGACAATTTGGCTGGCGCCATTGGATTCGTGAGACGATTTCCGATCTTTCTAGGTGTCCAGGAATTTTCTAAAGTCAATTTTTTCGTTTTTCGCGTTTTTCTCGGCTCCTGGGCCTCCTAGAGCCGAACGGGCCCGGATTTGGGATCACGCCGTTTTTCGCCCATATCTTTGAGAACCTCATAGCTAGGACAATTTGGCTGGCGCCATTGGATTCGTGAGACGATTTCCGATTTTTCTAAAGTCGATTTTTTCGTTTTTCGCGTTTTTCTCGGCTCCTGGGCCTCCTAGAGCCAAACGGGCCCGGATTTGGGATCACACCGTTTTTCGCCCATATCTTTGAGAATATCATAGCTAGGACAATTTGGCTGGCGCCATTGGATTCGTGAGACGATTTCCGATTTTTCTAGGGGTCCGGGAATTGTCCACAGACAATTTTTTTGTTTTTCGCGTTTATCTCGGCTCCGGGGCCTCCTAGAGCCGAACGGGCCCGGATTTGGGATCACGCCGTTTTTCGCCCATATCTTTGAGAATATCATAGCTAGGACAATTTGGCTGGCGCCATTGGATTCGTGAGACGATTTCCGATCTTTCTAGGGGTCCAGGAATTTTCTAAAGTAAGTTTTTTCGTTTTTCGCGTTTTTCTCGGCTCCTCGGCCTCCTACAGCAAAACGGGCCCTGATTTGGGATCACACCGTTTTTCGCCCATATCTTTGAGAATATCATAGCTAGGACAATTTGGCTGGCGCCATTGGATTCGTGAGACGATTTCCGATTTTTCTAAAGTCGATTTTTTCGTTTTTCGCGTTTTTCTCGGCTCCTGGGCCTCCTAGAGCCAAACGGGCCCGGATTTGGGATCACACCGTTTTTCGCCCATATCTTTGAGAATATCATAGCTAGGACAATTTGGCTGGCGCCATTGGATTCGTGAGACGATTTCCGATTTTTCTAGGGGTCCGGGAATTGTCCACAGACAATTTTTTTGTTTTTCGCGTTTATCTCGGCTCCGGGGCCTCCTAGAGCCAAACGGGCCCCGATTTGGGATCACGCCGTTTTTCGCCCATATCTTTGAGAATATCATAGCTAGGACAATTTGGCTGGCGCCATTGGATTCGTGAGACGATTTCCGATCTTTCTAGGGGTCCAGGAATTTTCTAAAGTAAATTTTTTCGTTTTTCGCGTTTTTCTCGGCTCCTGGGCCTCCTACAGCAAAACGGGCCCTGATTTGGGATCACACCGTTTTTCGCCCATATCTTTGAGAATATCATAGCTAGGACAATTTGGCTGGCGCCATTGGATTCGTGAGACGATTTCCGATTTTTCTAAAGTCGATTTTTTCGTTGTTCGCGTTTTTCTCGGCTCCTGGGCCTCCTACAGCAAAACGCGCCCGGATTTAGACTCAGACCGTTTTTCGCCCATATCTTTGGAAATATCATAGCTAGGACAATTTGGCTGGCGCCATTGGATTCGTGAGACGATTTCCGATCGTTCTATGGGTCCAGGAATTTTCTAAAGTCAATTTTTTCGTTTTTCGCGTTTTTCTCGGCTCCTGGGCCTCCTACAGCAAAACGGGCCCGGATTTCTGGATCACACCGTTTTTCGGCCATATCTTTGAGAATATCATAGCTAGGACAATTTGATTGGCGCCATTGGATTCGTGAGACGATTTCCGATCTTTCTAGGTGTCCAGGAATTTTCTAAAGTCAATTTTTTCGTTTTTCGCGTTTTTCTCGGCTCCTGGGCCTCCTACAGCAAAACGGGCCCTGATTTGGGATCACACCGTTTTTCGCCCATATCTTTGAGAATATCATAGCTAGGACTATTTGGCTGGCACCATTGGATTCGTCAGACGATTTCCGATTTTTCTAGGGGTCCGGGAATTGTCCACAGACTATTTTTTAGTTTTTCGCGTTTATAACGGCTCCTGGGCCTCCTAGAGCCAAACGGGCCCGGATTGGGACTCAGATCGTTTTTCGCCCATATCTTTGGAAATATCATAGCTAGGACAATTTGGCTGGCGCCATTGGGTTCGTGAGACGATTTCCGATCTTTCTAGGGGTCCAGGAATTTTCTAAAGTCAATTTTTTCGTTTTTCGCGTTTTTCTCGGCTCCTGGGCCTCCTACAGTAAAACGGGCCCGGATTTCTGGATCACACCGTTTTTCGGCCATATCTTTGAGAATATCATAGCTAGGACAATTTGGCTGGCGCCTTTGGATTCGTGAGACGATTTCCGATTTTTCGAGGGGTCCGGGAATTTTCTAAAGTCGATTTTTTCGTTTTTCGCGTTTTTCTCGGCTCCTGGGCCTCCTAGAGCCACACGGGCCCTGATTTGGGATCACACCGTTTTTCGCCCATATCTTTGAGAATATCATAGCTAGGACAATTTGGCTGGCGCTATTGCATTCGTGAGACGATTTCCGATTTTTCTAGTGGTCCGGGAATTGTCCACAGACAATTTTTTTGTTTTTCGCGTTTATCTCGGCTCCGGGGCCTCCTAGAGCCGAACGGGCCCGGATTTGGGATCACGCCGTTTTTCGCCCATGTCTTTGAGAATCTCATAGCTAGGACAATTTGGCTGGCGCCATTGGATTCGTGAGACGATTTCCGATCTTTCTAGGTGTCCAGGAATTTTCTAAAGTCAATTTTTTCGTTTTTCGCGTTTTTCTCGGCTCCTGGGCCTCCTAGAGCAAAACGGTCCCGGATTTGGGATCACACCGTTTTTCGCCCATATCTTTGAGAATATCATAGCTAGGACAATTTGGCTGGCGCCATTGGATTCGTGAGACGATTTCCGATCTTTCTAGGTGTCCAGGAATTTTCTAAAGTCAATTTTTTCGTTTTTCGCGTTTTTCTCGGCTCCTGGGCCTCCTAGAGCCGAACGGGCCCGGATTTGGGATCACGCCGTTTTTCGCCCATATCTTTGAGAACCTCATAGCTAGGACAATTTGGCTGGCGCCATTGGATTCGTGAGACGATTTCCGATTTTTCTAAAGTCGATTTTTTCGTTTTTCGCGTTTTTCTCGGCTCCTGGGCCTCCTAGAGCCAAACGGGCCCGGATTTGGGATCACACCGTTTTTCGCCCATATCTTTGAGAATATCATAGCTAGGACAATTTGGCTGGCGCCATTGGATTCGTGAGACGATTTCCGATTTTTCTAGGGGTCCGGGAATTGTCCACAGACAATTTTTTTGTTTTTCGCGTTTATCTCGGCTCCGGGGCCTCCTAGAGCCGAACGGGCCCGGATTTGGGATCACGCCGTTTTTCGCCCATATCTTTGAGAATATCATAGCTAGGACAATTTGGCTGGCGCCATTGGATTCGTGAGACGATTTCCGATCTTTCTAGGGGTCCAGGAATTGTCCACAGACTATTTTTTAGTTTTTCGCGTTTATCTCGGCTCCTGGGCCTACTAGAGTAAAATAGGCCCGGATTGGGACTCAGATGGTTTTTCGCCCATATCTTTAGAAATATCATAGCTAGGACAATTTGGCTGGCGCCATTGGATTCGTGAGACGATTTCCGATCTTTCTAGGGGTCCAGGAATTTTCTAAAGTAAGTTTTTTCGTTTTTCGCGTTTTTCTCGGCTCCTCGGCCTCCTACAGCAAAACGGGCCCTGATTTGGGATCACACCGTTTTTCGCCCATATCTTTGAGAATATCATAGCTAGGACAATTTGGCTGGCGCCATTGGATTCGTGAGACGATTTCCGATTTTTCTAGTGGTCCGGGAATTGTCCACAGACTATTTTTTTGTTTTTCGCGTTTATAACGGCTCCTGGGCCTCCTAGAGCCAAACGGGCCCGGATTGGGACTCAGATCGTTTTTCGCCCATATCTTTGGAAATATCATAGCTAGGACAATTTGGCTGGCGCCATTGGGTTCGTGAGACGATTTCCGATCTTTCTAGGGGTCCAGGAATTTTCTAAAGTAAATTTTTTCGTTTTTCGCGTTTTTCTCGGCTCCTGGGCCTCCTACAGCAAAACGGGCCCTGATTTGGGATCACACCGTTTTTCGCCCATATCTTTGAGAATATCATAGCTAGGACAATTTGGCTGGCGCCATTGGATTCGTGAGACGATTTCCGATTTTTCTAAAGTCGATTTTTTCGTTTTTCGCGTTTTTCTCGGCTCCTGGGCCTCCTAGAGCCAAACGGGCCCGGATTTGGGATCACACCGTTTTTCGCCCATATCTTTGAGAATATCATAGCTAGGACAATTTGGCTGGCGCCATTGGATTCGTGAGACGATTTCCGATTTTTCTAGGGGTCCGGGAATTGTCCACAGACAATTTTTTTGTTTTTCGCGTTTATCTCGGCTCCGGGGCCTCCTAGAGCCAAACGGGCCCGGATTTGGGATCACGCCGTTTTTCGCCCATATCTTTGAGAATATCATAGCTAGGACAATTTGGCTGGCGCCATTGGATTCGTGAGACGATTTCCGATCTTTCTAGGGGTCCAGGAATTTTCTAAAGTAAATTTTTTCGTTTTTCGCGTTTTTCTCGGCTCCTGGGCCTCCTACAGCAAAACGGGCCCTGATTTGGGATCACACCGTTTTTCGCCCATATCTTTGAGAATATCATAGCTAGGACAATTTGGCTGGCGCCATTGGATTCGTGAGACGATTTCCGATTTTTCTAAAGTCGATTTTTTCGTTTTTCGCGTTTTTCTCGGCTCCTGGGCCTCCTACAGCAAAACGCGCCCGGATTTAGACTCAGACCGTTTTTCGCCCATATCTTTGGAAATATCATAGCTAGGACAATTTGGCTGGCGCCATTGGATTCGTGAGACGATTTCCGATCGTTCTAGGGGTC
The DNA here is from genome assembly GCF_034640455.1 of Diachasmimorpha longicaudata. Classification (NCBI taxonomy): domain Eukaryota; kingdom Metazoa; phylum Arthropoda; class Insecta; order Hymenoptera; family Braconidae; genus Diachasmimorpha; species Diachasmimorpha longicaudata. The sequence goes on along the minus strand of NW_026973903.1, from coordinate 16,467 downwards.
CAGGAATTTTCTAAAGTCAATTTTTTCGTTTTTCGCGTTTTTCTCGGCTCCTGGGCCTCCTACAGCAAAACGGGCCCGGATTTGGGATCACACCGTTTTTCGCCCATATCTTTGAGAATATCATAGCTAGGACAATTTGGCTGGCGCCATTGGATTCGTGAGACGATTTCCGATTTTTCTAGGGGTCCGGGAATTGTCCACAGACAATTTTTTTGTTTTTCGCGTTTATCTCGGCTCCGGGGCCTCCTTGAGCCGAACGGGCCCGGATTTGGGATCACGCCGTTTTTCGCCCATATCTTTGAGAATATCATAGCTAGGACAATTTTGCTGGCGCCATTGGATTCGTGAGACGATTTACGATCTTTCTAGGGGTCCAGGAATTGTCCACAGACTATTTTTTAGTTTTTCGCGTTTATCTCGGCTCCTGGGCCTACTAGAGTAAAACAGGCCCGGATTGGGACTCAGATCGTTTTTCGCCCATATCTTTAGAAATATCATAGCTAGGACAATTTGGCTGGCGCCATTGGATTCGTGAGACGATTTCCGATCTTTCTAGGGGTCCAGGAATTTTCTAAAGTAAATTTTTTCGTTTTTCGCGTTTTTCTCGGCTCCTCGGCCTCCTACAGCAAAACGGGCCCTGATTTGGGATCACACCGTTTTTCGCCCATATCTTTGAGAATATCATAGCTAGGACAATTTGGCTGGCGCCATTGCATTCGTGAGAAGATTTCCGGTTTTTCTAGTGGTCCGGGAATTGTCCACAGACTATTTTTTTGTTTTTCGCGTTTATAACGGCTCCTGGGCCTCCTAGAGCCAAACGGGCCCGGATTGGGACTCAGATCGTTTTTCGCCCATATCTTTGGAAATATCATAGCTAGGACAATTTGGCTGGCGCCATTGGATTCGTGAGACGATTTCCGATCTTTCTAGGGGTCCAGGAATTTTCTAAAGTAAATTTTTTCGTTTTTCGCGTTTTTCTCGGCTCCTCGGCCTCCTACAGCAAAACGGGCCCTGATTTGGGATCACACCGTTTTTCGCCCATATCTTTGAGAATATCATAGCTAGGACAATTTGGCTGGCGCCATTGGATTCGTGAGACGATTTCCGATTTTTCTAGTGGTCCGGGAATTGTCCACATACTATTTTTTTGTTTTTCGCGTTTATAACGGCTCCTGGGCCTCCTAGAGCCAAACGGGCCCGGATTGGGACTCAGATCGTTTTTCGCCCATATCTTTGGAAATATCATAGCTAGGACAATTTGGCTGGCGCCATTGGGTTCGTGAGACGATTTCCGATCTTTCTAGGGGTCCAGGAATTTTCTAAAGTAAATTTTTTCGTTTTTCGCGTTTTTCTCGGCTCCTGGGCCTCCTAGAGCCAAACGGGCCCGGATTTGGGATCACACCGTTTTTCGCCCATATCTTTGAGAATATCATAGCTAGGACAATTTGGCTGGCGCCATTGGATTCGTGAGACGATTTCCGATTTTTCTAGGGGTCCGGGAATTGTCCACAGACAATTTTTTTGTTTTTCGCGTTTATCTCGGCTCCGGGGCCTCCTAGAGCCAAACGGGCCCGGATTTGGGATCACGCCGTTTTTCGCCCATATCTTTGAGAATATCATAGCTAGGACAATTTGGCTGGCGCCATTGGATTCGTGAGACGATTTCCGATCTTTCTAGGGGTCCGGGAATTTTCTAAAGTAAATTTTTTCGTTTTTCGCGTTTTTCTCGGCTCCTCGGCCTCCTACAGCAAAACGGGCCCTGATTTGGGATCACACCGTTTTTCGCCCATATCTTTGAGAATATCATAGCTAGGACGATTTGGCTGGCGCCATTGGATTCGTGAGACGATTTCCGATTTTTCTAGTGGTCCGGGAATTGTCCACAGACTATTTTTTTGTTTTTCGCGTTTATAACGGCTCCTGGGCCTCCTAGAGCCAAACGGGCCCGGATTGGGACTCGGATCGTTTTTCGCCCATATCTTTGGAAATATCATAGCTAGGACAATTTGGCTGGCGCCATTGGGTTCGTGAGACGATTTCCGATCTTTCTAGGGGTCCAGGAATTTTCTAAAGTAAATTTTTTCGTTTTTCGCGTTTTTCTCGGCTCCTGGGCCTCCTACAGCAAAACGGGCCCTGATTTGGGATCACACCGTTTTTCGCCCATATCTTTGAGAATATCATAGCTAGGACAATTTGGCTGGCGCCATTGGATTCGTGAGACGATTTCCGATTTTTCTAAAGTCGATTTTTTCGTTTTTCGCGTTTTTCTCGGCTCCTGGGCCTCCTAGAGCCACACGGGCCCTGATTTGGGATCACACCGTTTTTCGCCCATATCTTTGAGAATATCATAGCTAGGACAATTTGGCTGGCGCTATTGCATTCGTGAGACGATTTCCGATTTTTCTAGTGGTCCGGGAATTGTCCACAGACAATTTTTTTGTTTTTCGCGTTTATCTCGGCTCCGGGGCCTCCTAGAGCCGAACGGGCCCGGATTTGGGATCACGCCGTTTTTCGCCCATGTCTTTGAGAATCTCATAGCTAGGACAATTTGGCTGGCGCCATTGGATTCGTGAGACGATTTCCGATCTTTCTAGGTGTCCAGGAATTTTCTAAAGTCAATTTTTTCGTTTTTCGCGTTTTTCTCGGCTCCTGGGCCTCCTAGAGCAAAACGGTCCCGGATTTGGGATCACACCGTTTTTCGCCCATATCTTTGAGAATATCATAGCTAGGACAATTTGGCTGGCGCCATTGGATTCGTGAGACGATTTCCGATCTTTCTAGGTGTCCAGGAATTTTCTAAAGTCAATTTTTTCGTTTTTCGCGTTTTTCTCGGCTCCTGGGCCTCCTAGAGCCGAACGGGCCCGGATTTGGGATCACGCCGTTTTTCGCCCATATCTTTGAGAACCTCATAGCTAGGACAATTTGGCTGGCGCCATTGGATTCGTGAGACGATTTCCGATTTTTCTAAAGTCGATTTTTTCGTTTTTCGCGTTTTTCTCGGCTCCTGGGCCTCCTAGAGCCAAACGGGCCCGGATTTGGGATCACACCGTTTTTCGCCCATATCTTTGAGAATATCATAGCTAGGACAATTTGGCTGGCGCCATTGGATTCGTGAGACGATTTCCGATTTTTCTAGGGGTCCGGGAATTGTCCACAGACAATTTTTTTGTTTTTCGCGTTTATCTCGGCTCCGGGGCCTCCTAGAGCCGAACGGGCCCGGATTTGGGATCACGCCGTTTTTCGCCCATATCTTTGAGAATATCATAGCTAGGACAATTTGGCTGGCGCCATTGGATTCGTGAGACGATTTCCGATCTTTCTAGGGGTCCAGGAATTGTCCACAGACTATTTTTTAGTTTTTCGCGTTTATCTCGGCTCCTGGGCCTACTAGAGTAAAATAGGCCCGGATTGGGACTCAGATGGTTTTTCGCCCATATCTTTAGAAATATCATAGCTAGGACAATTTGGCTGGCGCCATTGGATTCGTGAGACGATTTCCGATCTTTCTAGGGGTCCAGGAATTTTCTAAAGTAAGTTTTTTCGTTTTTCGCGTTTTTCTCGGCTCCTCGGCCTCCTACAGCAAAACGGGCCCTGATTTGGGATCACACCGTTTTTCGCCCATATCTTTGAGAATATCATAGCTAGGACAATTTGGCTGGCGCCATTGGATTCGTGAGACGATTTCCGATTTTTCTAGTGGTCCGGGAATTGTCCACAGACTATTTTTTTGTTTTTCGCGTTTATAACGGCTCCTGGGCCTCCTAGAGCCAAACGGGCCCGGATTGGGACTCAGATCGTTTTTCGCCCATATCTTTGGAAATATCATAGCTAGGACAATTTGGCTGGCGCCATTGGGTTCGTGAGACGATTTCCGATCTTTCTAGGGGTCCAGGAATTTTCTAAAGTAAATTTTTTCGTTTTTCGCGTTTTTCTCGGCTCCTGGGCCTCCTACAGCAAAACGGGCCCTGATTTGGGATCACACCGTTTTTCGCCCATATCTTTGAGAATATCATAGCTAGGACAATTTGGCTGGCGCCATTGGATTCGTGAGACGATTTCCGATTTTTCTAAAGTCGATTTTTTCGTTTTTCGCGTTTTTCTCGGCTCCTGGGCCTCCTAGAGCCAAACGGGCCCGGATTTGGGATCACACCGTTTTTCGCCCATATCTTTGAGAATATCATAGCTAGGACAATTTGGCTGGCGCCATTGGATTCGTGAGACGATTTCCGATTTTTCTAGGGGTCCGGGAATTGTCCACAGACAATTTTTTTGTTTTTCGCGTTTATCTCGGCTCCGGGGCCTCCTAGAGCCAAACGGGCCCGGATTTGGGATCACGCCGTTTTTCGCCCATATCTTTGAGAATATCATAGCTAGGACAATTTGGCTGGCGCCATTGGATTCGTGAGACGATTTCCGATCTTTCTAGGGGTCCAGGAATTTTCTAAAGTAAATTTTTTCGTTTTTCGCGTTTTTCTCGGCTCCTGGGCCTCCTACAGCAAAACGGGCCCTGATTTGGGATCACACCGTTTTTCGCCCATATCTTTGAGAATATCATAGCTAGGACAATTTGGCTGGCGCCATTGGATTCGTGAGACGATTTCCGATTTTTCTAAAGTCGATTTTTTCGTTTTTCGCGTTTTTCTCGGCTCCTGGGCCTCCTACAGCAAAACGCGCCCGGATTTAGACTCAGACCGTTTTTCGCCCATATCTTTGGAAATATCATAGCTAGGACAATTTGGCTGGCGCCATTGGATTCGTGAGACGATTTCCGATCGTTCTAGGGGTCCAGGAATTTTCTAAAGTCAATTTTTTCGTTTTTCGCGTTTTTCTCGGCTCCTGGGCCTCCTACAGCAAAACGGGCCCGGATTTGGGATCACACCGTTTTTCGCCCATATCTTTGAGAATATCATAGCTAGGACAATTTGGCTGGCGCCATTGGATTCGTGAGACGATTTCCGATTTTTCTAGGGGTCCGGGAATTGTCCACAGACAATTTTTTTGTTTTTCGCGTTTATCTCGGCTCCGGGGCCTCCTTGAGCCGAACGGGCCCGGATTTGGGATCACGCCGTTTTTCGCCCATATCTTTGAGAATATCATAGCTAGGACAATTTTGCTGGCGCCATTGGATTCGTGAGACGATTTACGATCTTTCTAGGGGTCCAGGAATTGTCCACAGACTATTTTTTAGTTTTTCGCGTTTATCTCGGCTCCTGGGCCTACTAGAGTAAAACAGGCCCGGATTGGGACTCAGATCGTTTTTCGCCCATATCTTTAGAAATATCATAGCTAGGACAATTTGGCTGGCGCCATTGGATTCGTGAGACGATTTCCGATCTTTCTAGGGGTCCAGGAATTTTCTAAAGTAAATTTTTTCGTTTTTCGCGTTTTTCTCGGCTCCTCGGCCTCCTACAGCAAAACGGGCCCTGATTTGGGATCACACCGTTTTTCGCCCATATCTTTGAGAATATCATAGCTAGGACAATTTGGCTGGCGCCATTGCATTCGTGAGAAGATTTCCGGTTTTTCTAGTGGTCCGGGAATTGTCCACAGACTATTTTTTTGTTTTTCGCGTTTATAACGGCTCCTGGGCCTCCTAGAGCCAAACGGGCCCGGATTGGGACTCAGATCGTTTTTCGCCCATATCTTTGGAAATATCATAGCTAGGACAATTTGGCTGGCGCCATTGGATTCGTGAGACGATTTCCGATCTTTCTAGGGGTCCAGGAATTTTCTAAAGTAAATTTTTTCGTTTTTCGCGTTTTTCTCGGCTCCTCGGCCTCCTACAGCAAAACGGGCCCTGATTTGGGATCACACCGTTTTTCGCCCATATCTTTGAGAATATCATAGCTAGGACAATTTGGCTGGCGCCATTGGATTCGTGAGACGATTTCCGATTTTTCTAGTGGTCCGGGAATTGTCCACATACTATTTTTTTGTTTTTCGCGTTTATAACGGCTCCTGGGCCTCCTAGAGCCAAACGGGCCCGGATTGGGACTCAGATCGTTTTTCGCCCATATCTTTGGAAATATCATAGCTAGGACAATTTGGCTGGCGCCATTGGGTTCGTGAGACGATTTCCGATCTTTCTAGGGGTCCAGGAATTTTCTAAAGTAAATTTTTTCGTTTTTCGCGTTTTTCTCGGCTCCTGGGCCTCCTAGAGCCAAACGGGCCCGGATTTGGGATCACACCGTTTTTCGCCCATATCTTTGAGAATATCATAGCTAGGACAATTTGGCTGGCGCCATTGGATTCGTGAGACGATTTCCGATTTTTCTAGGGGTCCGGGAATTGTCCACAGACAATTTTTTTGTTTTTCGCGTTTATCTCGGCTCCGGGGCCTCCTAGAGCCAAACGGGCCCGGATTTGGGATCACGCCGTTTTTCGCCCATATCTTTGAGAATATCATAGCTAGGACAATTTGGCTGGCGCCATTGGATTCGTGAGACGATTTCCGATCTTTCTAGGGGTCCGGGAATTTTCTAAAGTAAATTTTTTCGTTTTTCGCGTTTTTCTCGGCTCCTCGGCCTCCTACAGCAAAACGGGCCCTGATTTGGGATCACACCGTTTTTCGCCCATATCTTTGAGAATATCATAGCTAGGACGATTTGGCTGGCGCCATTGGATTCGTGAGACGATTTCCGATTTTTCTAGTGGTCCGGGAATTGTCCACAGACTATTTTTTTGTTTTTCGCGTTTATAACGGCTCCTGGGCCTCCTAGAGCCAAACGGGCCCGGATTGGGACTCGGATCGTTTTTCGCCCATATCTTTGGAAATATCATAGCTAGGACAATTTGGCTGGCGCCATTGGGTTCGTGAGACGATTTCCGATCTTTCTAGGGGTCCAGGAATTTTCTAAAGTAAATTTTTTCGTTTTTCGCGTTTTTCTCGGCTCCTGGGCCTCCTACAGCAAAACGGGCCCTGATTTGGGATCACACCGTTTTTCGCCCATATCTTTGAGAATATCATAGCTAGGACAATTTGGCTGGCGCCATTGGATTCGTGAGACGATTTCCGATTTTTCTAAAGTCGATTTTTTCGTTTTTCGCGTTTTTCTCGGCTCCTGGGCCTCCTACAGCAAAACGCGCCCGGATTGAGACTCAGACCGTTTTTCGCCCATATCTGTGGAAATATCATAGCTAGCACAATTTGGCTGGCGCCATTGGATTCGTGAGACGATTTCCGATCGTTCTAGGGGTCCAGGAATTTTCTAAAGTCAATTTTTTCGTTTTTCGCGTTTAGCTCGGCTCCTGGGCCTCCTAGAGCCAAACGGGCCCGCATTTGGGATCACACCGTTTTTCGCCCATATCTTTGAGAATATCATAGCTAGGACAATTTGGCTGGCGCCATTGGATTCGTGAGACGATTTCCGATTTTTCTAGGGGTCCGGGAATTGTCCACAGACAATTTTTTTGTTTTTCGCGTTTATCTCGGCTCCGGGGCCTCCTAGAGCCGAACGGGCCCGGATTTGGGATCACGCCGTTTTTCGCCCATATCTTTGAGAATATCATAGCTAGGACAATTTGGCTGGCGCCATTGGATTCGTGAGACGATTTCCGATCTTTCTAGGGGTCCAGGAATTGTCCACAGACTATTTTTTAGTTTTTCGCGTTTATCTCGGCTCCTGGGCCTACTAGAGTAAAACAGGCCCGGATTGGGACTCAGATCGTTTTTCGCCCATATCTTTAGAAATATCATAGCTAGGACAATTTGGCTGGCGCCATTGGATTCGTGAGACGATTTCCGATCTTTCTAGGGGTCCAGGAATTTTCTAAAGTCAATTTTTTCGTTTTTCGCGTTTTTCTCGGCTCCTCGGCCTCCTACAGCAAAACGGGCCCTGATTTGGGATCACACCGTTTTTCGCCCATATCTTTGAGAATATCATAGCTAGGACAATTTGGCTGGCGCCATTGGATTCGTGAGACGATTTCCGATTTTTCTAGTGGTCCGGGAATTGTCCACAGACTATTTTTTTGTTTTTCGCGTTTATAACGGCTCCTGGGCCTCCTAGAGCCAAACGGGCCCGGATTGGGACTCAGATCGTTTTTCGCCCATATCTTTGGAAATATCATAGCTAGGACAATTTGGCTGGCGCCATTGGGTTCGTGAGACGATTTCCGATCTTTCTAGGGGTCCAGGAATTTTCTAAAGTAAATTTTTTCGTTTTTCGCGTTTTTCTCGGCTCCTGGGCCTCCTACAGCAAAACGGGCCCTGATTTGGGATCACACCGTTTTTCGCCCATATCTTTGAGAATATCATAGCTAGGACAATTTGGCTGGCGCCATTGGATTCGTGAGACGATTTCCGATTTTTCTAAAGTCGATTTTTTCGTTTTTCGCGTTTTTCTCGGCTCCTGGGCCTCCTACAGCAAAACGCGCCCGGATTTAGACTCAGACCGTTTTTCGCCCATATCTGTGGAAATATCATAGCTAGGACAATTTGGCTGGCGCCATTGGATTCGTGAGACGATTTCCGATCGTTCTAGGGGTCCAGGAATTTTCTAAAGTCAATTTTTTCGTTTTTCGCGTTTATCTCGGCTCCTGGGCCTCCTAGAGCCAAACGGGCCCGCATTTGGGATCACACCGTTTTTCGCCCATATCTTTGAGAATATCATAGCTAGGACAATTTGGCTGGCGCCATTGGATTCGTGAGACGATTTCCGATTTTTCTAGGGGTCCGGGAATTGTCCACAGACAATTTTTTTGTTTTTCGCGTTTATCTCGGCTCCGGGGCCTCCTAGAGCCGAACGGGCCCGGATTTGGGATCACGCCGTTTTTCGCCCATATCTTTGAGCATATCATAGCTAGGACAATTTGGCTGGCGCCATTGGATTCGTGAGACGATTTCCGATTTTGCTAGGGGTCCAGGAATTGTCCACAGACTATTTTTTAGTTTTTCGCGTTTATCTCGGCTCCTGGGCCTCCTAGAGCAACACGGGCCCGGATTTGGGATCACACCGTTTTTCGCCCATATCTTTGAGAATATCATAGCTAGGACAATTTGCCTGGCGCCATTGGATTCGTGAAACGATTTCCGATTTTTCTAGGGGTCCGGGAATTGTCCACAGACTATTTTTTAGTTTTTCGCGTTTATCTCGGCTCCTGGGCCTCCTAGAGCAAAACGGGCCCGGATTTGGGATCGCACCGTTTTTCGCCCATATCTTTGAGAATATCATAGCTAGGACAATTTGGCTGGCGCCTTTGGATTCGTGAGACGATTTCCGATTTTTCGAGGGGTCCGGGAATTTTCTAAAGTCGATTTTTTCGTTTTTCGCGTTTTTCTCGGCTCCTGGGCCTCCTACAGCAAAACGCGCCCGGATTTAGACTCAGACCGTTTTTCGCCCATATCTTTGGAAATATCATAGCTAGGACAATTTGGCTGGCGCCATTGGATTCGTGAGACGATTTCCGATCGTTCTAGGGGTCCAGGAATTTTCTAAAGTCAATTTTTTCGTTTTTCGCGTTTTTCTCGGCTCCTGGGCCTCCTACAGCAAAACGGGCCCGGATTTCTGGATCACACCGTTTTTCGGCCATATATTTGAGAATATCATAGCTAGGACAATTTGGCTGGCGCCATTGGATTCGTGAGACGATTTCCGATCTTTCTAGGTGTCCAGGAATTTTCTAAAGTCAATTTTTTCGTTTTTCGCGTTTTTCTCGGCTCCTGGGCCTCCTACAGCAAAACGGGCCCTGATTTGGGATCACACCGTTTTTCGCCCATATCTTTGAGAATATCATAGCTAGGACAATTTGGCTGGCCCCATTGGATTCGTGAGACGATTTCCGATTTTTCTAAAGTCGATTTTTTCGTTGTTCGCGTTTTTCTCGGCTCCTGGGCCTCCTACAGCAAAACGGGCCCGGATTTGGGATCACACCGTTTTTCGCCCATATCTTTGAGAATATCATAGCTAGGACAATTTGGCTGGCGCCATTGGATTCGTGAGACGATTTCCGATTTTTCTAGGGGTCCGGGAATTGTCCACAGACAATTTTTTTGTTTTTCGCGTTTATCTCGGCTCCGGGGCCTCCTTGAGCCGAACGGGCCCGGATTTGGGATCACGCCGTTTTTCGCCCATATCTTTGAGAATATCATAGCTAGGACAATTTTGCTGGCGCCATTGGATTCGTGAGACGATTTACGATCTTTCTAGGGGTCCAGGAATTGTCCACAGACTATTTTTTAGATTTTCGCGTTTATCTCGGCTCCTGGGCCTACTAGAGTAAAACAGGCCCGGATTGGGACTCAGATCGTTTTTCGCCCATATCTTTAGAAATATCATAGCTAGGACAATTTGGCTGGCGCCATTGGATTCGTGAGACGATTTCCGATCTTTCTAGGGGTCCAGGAATTTTCTAAAGTAAATTTTTTCGTTTTTCGCGTTTTTCTCGGCTCCTCGGCCTCCTACAGCAAAACGGGCCCTGATTTGGGATCACACCGTTTTTCGCCCATATCTTTGAGAATATCATAGCTAGGACAATTTGGCTGGCGCCATTGGATTCGTGAGACGATTTCCGGTTTTTCTAGTGGTCCGGGAATTGTCCACAGACTATTTTTTTGTTTTTCGCGTTTATAACGGCTCCTGGGCCTCCTAGAGCCAAACGGGCCCGGATTGGGACTCAGATCGTTTTTCGCCCATATCTTTGGAAATATCATAGCTAGGACAATTTGGCTGGCGCCATTGGATTCGTGAGACGATTTCCGATCTTTCTAGGGGTCCAGGAATTTTCTAAAGTAAATTTTTTCGTTTTTCGCGTTTTTCTCGGCTCCTCGGCCTCCTACAGCAAAACGGGCCCTGATTTGGGATCACACCGTTTTTCGCCCATATCTTTGAGAATATCATAGCTAGGACAATTTGGCTGGCGCCATTGGATTCGTGAGACGATTTCCGATTTTTCTAGTGGTCCGGGAATTGTCCACATACTATTTTTTTGTTTTTCGCGTTTATAACGGCTCCTGGGCCTCCTAGAGCCAAACGGGCCCGGATTGGGACTCAGATCGTTTTTCGCCCATATCTTTGGAAATATCATAGCTAGGACAATTTGGCTGGCGCCATTGGGTTCGTGAGACGATTTCCGATCTTTCTAGGGGTCCAGGAATTTTCTAAAGTAAATTTTTTCGTTTTTCGCGTTTTTCTCGGCTCCTGGGCCTCCTACAGCAAAACGGGCCCTGATTTGGGATCACACCGTTTTTCGCCCATATCTTTGAGAATATCATAGCTAGGACAATTTGGCTGGCGCCATTGGATTCGTGAGACGATTTCCGATTTTTCTAAAGTCGATTTTTTCGTTTTTCGCGTTTTTCTCGGCTCCTGGGCCTCCTAGAGCCAAACGGGCCCGGATTTGGGATCACACCGTTTTTCGCCCATATCTTTGAGAATATCATAGCTAGGACAATTTGGCTGGCGCCATTGGATTCGTGAGACGATTTCCGATTTTTCTAGGGGTCCGGGAATTGTCCACAGACAATTTTTTTGTTTTTCGCGTTTATCTCGGCTCCGGGGCCTCCTAGAGCCAAACGGGCCCGGATTTGGGATCACGCCGTTTTTCGCCCATATCTTTGAGAATATCATAGCTAGGACAATTTGGCTGGCGCCATTGGATTCGTGAGACGATTTCCGATCTTTCTAGGGGTCCGGGAATTTTCTAAAGTAAATTTTTTCGTTTTTCGCGTTTTTCTCGGCTCCTCGGCCTCCTACAGCAAAACGGGCCCTGATTTGGGATCACACCGTTTTTCGCCCATATCTTTGAGAATATCATAGCTAGGACGATTTGGCTGGCGTCATTGGATTCGTGAGACGATTTCCGATTTTTCTAGTGGTCCGGGAATTGTCCACAGACTATTTTTTTGTTTTTCGCGTTTATAACGGCTCCTGGGCCTCCTAGAGCCAAACGGGCCCGGATTGGGACTCGGATCGTTTTTCGCCCATATCTTTGGAAATATCATAGCTAGGACATTTTGGCTGGCGCCATTGGGTTCGTGAGACGATTTCCGATCTTTCTAGGGGTCCAGGAATTTTCTAAAGTAAATTTTTTCGTTTTTCGCGTTTTTCTCGGCTCCTGGGCCTCCTACAGCAAAACGGGCCCTGATTTGGGATCACACCGTTTTTCGCCCATATCTTTGAGAATATCATAGCTAGGACAATTTGGCTGGCGCCATTGGATTCGTGAGACGATTTCCGATTTTTCTAAAGTCGATTTTTTCGTTTTTCGCGTTTTTCTCGGCTCCTGGGCCTCCTACAGCAAAACGCGCCCGGATTGAGACTCAGACCGTTTTTCGCCCATATCTGTGGAAATATCATAGCTAGCACAATTTGGCTGGCGCCATTGGATTCGTGAGACGATTTCCGATCGTTCTAGGGGTCCAGGAATTTTCTAAAGTCAATTTTTTCGTTTTTCGCGTTTAGCTCGGCTCCTGGGCCTCCTAGAGCCAAACGGGCCCGCATTTGGGATCACACCGTTTTTCGCCCATATCTTTGAGAATATCATAGCTAGGACAATTTGGCTGGCGCCATTGGATTCGTGAGACGATTTCCGATTTTTCTAGGGGTCCGGGAATTGTCCACAGACTATTTTTTAGTTTTTCGCGTTTATCTCGGCTCCTGGGCCTCCTAGAGCAACACGGGCCCGGATTTGGGATCACACCGTTTTTCGCCCATATCTTTGAGAATATCATAGCTAGGACAATTTGCCTGGCGCCATTGGATTCGTGAAACGATTTCCGATTTTTCTAGGGGTCCGGGAATTGTCCACAGACTATTTTTTAGTTTTTCGCGTTTATCTCGGCTCCTGGGCCTCCTAGAGCAAAACGGGCCCGGATTTGGGATCGCACCGTTTTTCGCCCATATCTTTGAGAATATCATAGCTAGGACAATTTGGCTGGCGCCTTTGGATTCGTGAGACGATTTCCGATTTTTCGAGGGGTCCGGGAATTTTCTAAAGTCGATTTTTTCGTTTTTCGCGTTTTTCTCGGCTCCTGGGCCTCCTACAGCAAAACGCGCCCGGATTTAGACTCAGACCGTTTTTCGCCCATATCTTTGGAAATATCATAGCTAGGACAATTTGGCTGGCGCCATTGGATTCGTGAGACGATTTCCGATCGTTCTAGGGGTCCAGGAATTTTCTAAAGTCAATTTTTTCGTTTTTCGCGTTTTTCTCGGCTCCTGGGCCTCCTACAGCAAAACGGGCCCGGATTTCTGGATCACACCGTTTTTCGGCCATATATTTGAGAATATCATAGCTAGGACAATTTGGCTGGCGCCATTGGATTCGTGAGACGATTTCCGATCTTTCTAGGTGTCCAGGAATTTTCTAAAGTCAATTTTTTCGTTTTTCGCGTTTTTCTCGGCTCCTGGGCCTCCTACAGCAAAACGGGCCCTGATTTGGGATCACACCGTTTTTCGCCCATATCTTTGAGAATATCATAGCTAGGACAATTTGGCTGGCCCCATTGGATTCGTGAGACGATTTCCGATTTTTCTAAAGTCGATTTTTTCGTTGTTCGCGTTTTTCTCGGCTCCTGGGCCTCCTACAGCAAAACGGGCCCGGATTTGGGATCACACCGTTTTTCGCCCATATCTTTGAGAATATCATAGCTAGGACAATTTGGCTGGCGCCATTGGATTCGTGAGACGATTTCCGATTTTTCTAGGGGTCCGGGAATTGTCCACAGACAATTTTTTTGTTTTTCGCGTTTATCTCGGCTCCGGGGCCTCCTTGAGCCGAACGGGCCCGGATTTGGGATCACGCCGTTTTTGGCCCATATCTTTGAGAATATCATAGCTAGGACAATTTTGCTGGCGCCATTGGATTCGTGAGACGATTTACGATCTTTCTAGGGGTCCAGGAATTGTCCACAGACTATTTTTTAGATTTTCGCGTTTATCTCGGCTCCTGGGCCTACTAGAGTAAAACAGGCCCGGATTGGGACTCAGATCGTTTTTCGCCCATATCTTTAGAAATATCATAGCTAGGACAATTTGGCTGGCGCCATTGGATTCGTGAGACGATTTCCGATCTTTCTAGGGGTCCAGGAATTTTCTAAAGTAAATTTTTTCGTTTTTCGCGTTTTTCTCGGCTCCTCGGCCTCCTACAGCAAAACGGGCCCTGATTTGGGATCACACCGTTTTTCGCCCATATCTTTGAGAATATCATAGCTAGGACAATTTGGCTGGCGCCATTGGATTCGTGAGACGATTTCCGGTTTTTCTAGTGGTCCGGGAATTGTCCACAGACTATTTTTTTGTTTTTCGCGTTTATAACGGCTCCTGGGCCTCCTAGAGCCAAACGGGCCCGGATTGGGACTCAGATCGTTTTTCGCCCATATCTTTGGAAATATCATAGCTAGGACAATTTGGCTGGCGCCATTGGATTCGTGAGACGATTTCCGATTTTGCTAGGGGTCCAGGAATTGTCCACAGACTATTTTTTAGTTTTTCGCGTTTATCTCGGCTCCTGGGCCTCCTAGAGCAACACGGGCCCGGATTTGGGATCACACCGTTTTTCGCCCATATCTTTGAGAATATCATAGCTAGGACAACTTGCCTGGCGCCATTGGATTCGTGAAACGATTTCCGATTTTTCTAGGGGTCCGGGAATTGTCCACAGACTATTTTTTAGTTTTTCGCGTTTATCTCGGCTCCTGGGCCTCCTAGAGCAAAACGGGCCCGGATTTGGGATCGCACCGTTTTTCGCCCATATCTTTGAGAATATCATAGCTAGGACAATTTGGCTGGCGCCTTTGGATTCGTGAGACGATTTCCGATTTTTCGAGGGGTCCGGGAATTTTCTAAAGTCGATTTTTTCGTTTTTCGCGTTTTTCTCGGCTCCTGGGCCTCCTACAGCAAAACGCGCCCGGATTTAGACTCAGACCGTTTTTCGCCCATATCTTTGGAAATATCATAGCTAGGACAATTTGGCTGGCGCCATTGGATTCGTGAGACGATTTCCGATCGTTCTAGGGGTCCAGGAATTTTCTAAAGTCAATTTTATCGTTTTTCGCGTTTTTCTCGGCTCCTGGGCCTCCTACAGCAAAACGGGCCCGGATTTCTGGATCACACCGTTTTTCGGCCATATATTTGAGAATATCATAGCTAGGACAATTTGGCTGGCGCCATTGGATTCGTGAGACGATTTCCGATCTTTCTAGGTGTCCAGGAATTTTCTAAAGTCAATTTTTTCGTTTTTCGCGTTTTTCTCGGCTCCTGGGCCTCCTACAGCAAAACGGGCCCTGATTTGGGATCACACCGTTTTTCGCCCATATCTTTGAGAATATCATAGCTAGGACAATTTGGCTGGCCCCATTGGATTCGTGAGACGATTTCCGATTTTTCTAAAGTCGATTTTTTCGTTGTTCGCGTTTTTCTCGGCTCCTGGGCCTCCTACAGCAAAACGGGCCCTGATTTGGGATGACACCGTTTTTCGCCCATTTATTTGAGTATATCATAGTTAGGACAATTTGGCTGGCGCCATTGGATTCGTGAGACGATTTCCGATTTTTCTAGGGGTCCGGGAATTGTCCACAGACTATTTTTTAGTTTTTCGCGTTTATCTCGGCTCCTGGGCCTCCTAGAGCCAAACGGGCCCGGATTTGGGATCACACCGTTTTTCGCCCATATCTTTGAGAATATCATAGCTAGGACAATTTGGCTGGCGCCATTGGATTCGTGAGACGATTTCCGATTTTTCTAGAGGTTCGAGAATTTTCTAAAGTCGATTTTTTCGTTTTTCGCGTTTTTCTCGGCTCCTGGGCCTCCCAGAGCAAAACGGGCCCGGATTTGGGATCACACCGTTTTTCGCCCATATCTTTGAGAATATCATAGCTAGGACAATTTGGCTGGCGTCATTGGATTCGTGAGACGATTTCCGATTTTTCTAGGGGTCCGGGAATTGTCCACAGACAATTTTTTTGTTTTTCGCGTTTATCTCGGCTCCGGGGCCTCCTAGAGCCGAACGGGCCCGGATTTGGGATCACGCCGTTTTTCGCCCATATCTTTGAGAATATCATAGCTAGGACAATTTGGCTGGCGCCATTGGATTCGTGAGACGATTTCCGATCTTTCTAGGGGTCCAGGAATTGTCCACAGACTATTTTTTAGTTTTTCGCGTTTATCTCGGCTCCTGGGCCTACTAGAGTAAAACAGGCCCGGATTGGGACTCAGATCGTTTTTCGCCCATATCTTTAGAAATATCATAGCTAGGACAATTTGGCTGGCGCCATTGGATTCGTGAGACGATTTCCGATCTTTCTAGGGGTCCAGGAATTTTCTAAAGTCAATTTTTTCGTTTTTCGCGTTTTTCTCGGCTCCTCGGCCTCCTACAGTAAAACGGGCCCTGATTTGGGATCACACCGTTTTTCGCCCATATCTTTGAGAATATCATAGCTAGGACAATTTGGCTGGCGCCATTGGATTCGTGAGACGATTTCCGATTTTTCTAGTGGTCCGGGAATTGTCCACAGACTATTTTTTTGTT